>NC_136484.1:69296784-69459284 GCF_053919585.1 Euprymna scolopes | reverse complement strand
TCTGTCCCTAACCGTCTTCCATTTGTTTCCCTATTACTGTTATTTTCTGTCCCTAACCGTCTTCCATTTGTTTCCCTATTACTGTTATTTTCTGTCCCTAACCGTCTTCCATTTGTTTCCCTATTACTGTTATTTTCTGTCCCTAACCGTCTTCCATTTGTTTCCCTATTACTGTTATTTTCTGTCCCTAACCGTCTTCCATTTGTTTCCCTATTATCGTTATCGTGTTTCGTTTTGCTCCTCATATTTTTAGTTTATTTTCCTCTTCGGATGTTTTGTATGTTCTTTTCTCATATCTCTCAATTCCTTCCTTTTTCTTGGATCTCTATTCATTATCTATAAATTATTTATTTTTCAAATATTCTGTGTCTTTCTTCGCTTTGTTTATGCTTGACTTTATTTTATTCTATGTCCTTTCTCGCTTTTACGCATATATGGTCCCTTTTTCTTTTCCCAACTTCCATCCTTTTCTTTTTCTGGTCGTTTGTTATATTGTTTTATTGATTAGTGTCTCTTTTCCTTTCTCGTGTTCGTTAGTCTCTCCCCTCTTGTGCCTATTAATTCTTTCTTTTTCTTGTTTATCATTTTTTCTTTTGGCATCTTTCCTTACTTTTCATGTTTATTGCTTGTTCTCATTTTGTGTCCGTTAATCTGTATCTTACTTCGTATGCATCATTCGTGTCTCTTGTAGATCTCTATCTCATCATTTACGCCTGTTTCTTTTCTGTCATGATTTTATTACATTTTCATCCCAAACAAGGCACAGTGGCACTAGTATCAGGGACATAAGTTGCAGGGATACTATGCAAGGAGTTGAGCAGCAAGATGGCTGTTCACATTACACTTGAACTTCTGCATGTCAGTACAGTTGGAAAAGTAGAAAACAGGAAGAGAATTCCAGAGTCTAGCAATTCTGGGGAAGAAACTCTTAGAGTAGAAGGCTTTCTTGCATTTAGGGATCTCTACTGTGTAGGGGTTAGACTTTGCTGCTTGTCGGGTTTGACTGAGTATTTACGTCGAGGAAGTATGAGGGCGTGTAGTTTGTCAGAGTATCCATCATTAAAATACTTGCTAAACAGACAGAAGGATGCAATATTTCGTCGGTGGGACAGAGGTTGAAACCTAGATGGCAGTTCAGGATCTATCAAGTTGGCTACTCTCTTTTGAACCTTGTCCTGGAATGAGAGACCAGTAGCACATGTATCAGCCGAAATGTGAGAAGAATACTCCATACATGAGTGAATGGTTGCCTAATAGAGGTACAGGATATTTTTAGGCGTAAGTAACTTTCTAGCACGGTAGGGCGAGCCCACCTTCTTCGAATGTTCATTATTACCTGCTTTCTCGCAGCTGCCTTCATATAAATTCATTCATTTTCTTAGGTACTCAATAAATTACGTAATTGCTATTATTTAACTGTATTAAATTGTAACAGGTTCTTTTTTCACTCACTCTTTTCTGTTATAAATCAAGCAGTTAGCTGAACGAACATTTTCTATTTTTTTATGGTTTATCTTATTTTCTACGTCTATTTGCTAAAATGTTTCGCTGAAACTTCATAGATCCACTCTCCACTACATTTCTGTATAGTCAAGTCATTTCGCGCCTCGATAGCTTTACTATCTTTCTAGAAAGTTTCCCATTAAGTTCCGGGTCACTTATGAACTCTGTTGTTGACATTACGTTATTGGTTCTCCTCCGCCGGAGATGTCCAAATATAATAGCGACCGTTTTATTCACATATTATGAAGCCACATCTAAGAAGCCATAGATCTTAATGAGGATGAATGCTCTGAACGGTTTTATCGAAAAGTGTCATTTTTTACACACTAAATCAAGAGACGTTGCGTCATGTTCTTTATTAATTTTTATTTAATAGTATAAATGTTTTCTTCAAAACAGAAATGTGTTGGTTGAGAAGATTCGAAATATTGAACCTATATAACATAATTAATATAAATTTTGATTTTTCAAATTCAACAAAATAAATAAGTAACCGTAAATTAATATCTCGAAAACGTATTAAAATCAATCATTTCATGCAATCAGCAGCTCCACTAATGTAATTGATATACAAAAGTTAATTAGCCCAAGTCGTTTGAAACGGACACAAATATTTCGAAAGATTAAGTATTAAAGAAGTTAAATAAATAGAATTCACCACAATAAGAGATAAATGATTTTAAGTGGTTTTAATTCCTTTCTTTTTCGTAAATTTCACAATGTTTTATCTGAATTAGTATATAATTAATGATATAGTTAACAAAACACGTGTTAACAATTATGTGTTATAGAAGCGCAGCCTGTGATTCTGGGATCTTTTAAACATGGGGAATGTCAGTTCAACCTAGCCAAAGATTAATTTAAAGGTTAAATTTTCAACACCTAATTTTTACATTTATTTTGCACGAAGTTTGATCACAAATATAATTGCATTTACAGCTTCACAATGTTCTTGAACTTTCTATTATATTTGAAGAGCTAGGATCAAAATGTATTCTTAATTATATGTAGAAATGCATTGCGATTAATTACACAGCCATTGTTTAATCTGAATTATTACTTTACTTGTTGCCGGTTGAATTATTAAATGCCACGAATAAGCTGTTGTATTATAAATTAGCATTTGTGCTATCACTCATGGCCGTTCATTGCACCAAATAAAGTTTTATATATACGTGGATGGGTATATATACAGTCAGGTGATTTTTTTCTTGTTATGGATCTAGAAAGTTGTTAGCAGGTGTCATTAAAAATAATATGAAATTTGACTGTATTTTGTTTTGCTTAGGGGTCTCAACTTTTAATTATATATTTTTACATGTGGGCATGCTGTAATTACGTATATGCATATTTCTTACAGTATGCGTTGTTATTATTATTATTATTATTATTATTATTATTATTATTAAAGACAACAGCAACAATAATAATTATAACCTTCTCGCTCCAATATTAAGATAGTAGTTTTAATCATTGACGATGATAAAACAAACTGTGAAAACAATTAAATAAAATGAAAGTCCTTCTAAACAGGAATTAACATTTTCTTGTAAACGTAATTTTAATCGTATCAACATCCAACTTAAATATAATTTGCAAAGACAAGATTCTTAATGGGAGCCTGTTTATGACGTTATTAAAACAAAATGAAAAAGGATGTAATTTATTTATTAAAACCGATTATATTAGGGCGAATCATGTGTTTTTAAAGAATTATCTTGTAAACTGAATTTAAAATTGGCTGCTAAACGGGGATCAAAGCATTGCAAGCATTGTAACACCAGTTCCAGATGCCATTTTGCTGTCAGTCATCAGGAATTAAAAGTACCTTCTGAGATCATGATTGATGATATAAAATGATGCTTCACAGATAAAGATAATCTGAAATATATTGGACATGCAGAACCTGGCAAAATGCACTATGCTATAGGGTTAAAACGGGCAAACAAAATACTAAGACCTTATATGTCTCAGCAGCAGTCATCTGAAAATCTTCTCTTGATGGTGGAGTACATTCTTAAGTATATACACCATCATGGTTTCTTATCAACGTTGGGACACCTAAACATAACTCAATCATCATAAAATTTGCACTAATGTTTTATATACACTTCTAAGACTGAAACTTACCTGCGTCATAGACTCTTCCAGTACTACAGGGTGACCCACTTAAAAGTAGCCGGACCTCTCTAATCTTTCTCCTAACGATCAACTGACACAAGACAAAATGCAATTCTTTTTTCAACCAGATAGCGCTACACGCCACACGCCTCACAGATCACTGACACGAGGTCATGACATGTTTACGGAGGAGAGAACATCAAGCAAAGGGTTATAGCCACCAATTTACCCGGACTTATCAGCGTGTGATTTTTACCTTTGGGGGACTTTAATGCAAAAGATTTATGCAAATAGTCCATACAATAGAGACCAATTAAAGGAGAACATTACCAACGCTATCAAGAGGATCACCAGAGAAGATCTACAGGCAGTACTTGAAAAAAAAAACGTTATTACACGTGCCGAGAAATGCATAGATGTCAACGAGGAGCACTTCCAGCATCTTTCATAACACTACAAGTAATTTAAACAATAAAACAATGTTCCTCCTCTCTACTACATTTTCTTGACTATTTTTATGTAGGCCACCCTGTATATTACGATAGGAAATAGCGCTCCCAGGGAGTAGTATCGTAATACTCTAAAAATAGCAAGAGTACTAGTACGGCTACCCATATGTTACACCACTGGATAGTAAGCTCCGTCCATCCTTTTCCATATATTTGTAACCTTTTCGGTTAATATATCTTTCTTACACCTAATCCGTATTTTGTGTTTTCCTCGTGTCGCCTCAACCATGGTTCCACCTCATGTACTATAACAACTAAACGCATAACAAAGCTTAGACGAAAGGTTTGTATTTATCATCTCGTCCAAATACACAAGTTATTTTATTTTTCTGCATCGCTGCAGTTACACTTCGCATTTCATGTGTGGCAGTGTTGGCTAGTATTAGTCAACCACATCATTTGTTTAACTAGAAGAATAATCTTCTTATGTCTGAAAGACACAATGATTATATTTGTTCATTTTTTTTGGGGGGGGGAGAGAATCAACTTAAAAAAGAGCAACTAATGACTAATCATTTTCTTCTAAAACTTACTTTATATATAATGAAATCAGTGACGCGCAGACAGACAAGCGTTGGTAAGATTCAGCTGATTATTTCTACAGCAAAGAAACTGAGTTGTAACTGGTTCGAAGATGTCGCTCATTCTTCATATCTTGATATCGTTCGACTCTTTTATCTATGGAGTTTTACCTCTGACCCCTGCTTCAACTGCTATCACCCGACTCTGGAAACAATCCTGTTTAGAAAAAAAGGTAATCGTGACATGCACTAAAAGTGACTCTGATAAAAAATCACACTAACTAACTTATTGTCTACTTACTGGCGTAGGGTCATTAATATATTGCATTTGCTTCAAATACATATCACGTTCGAGACTACTCGAGATAATTGCATCATATAGAGCATAAAGTACTTTAGGGTGTCAGATGTTTAGTATATAATAAAAAATGTTAATACTACCGATACTAATTGTCATACTACTACTACTACTATTGAATATAGTAAAATCAAACAATCCTCGGCCTAATGTTTACATGAAACATGAACTGGAATAGATACATTGAGATCATTGCCAAGGCTGCTGCGAAGAAGATGGGGTATCTCTACCGTGCTCGAAAACTACTTACACCTGAAAGTATCTTATACCTCTATAAGACCACCATTCGCCCATGTATAGAGTACTATTGTCACCTTTGGGCTGGTGCATCTGCTACTTGTCTCTCACTTCTTGACAAGGTTCGAAAGAGAGCCACCAACCCGATAGGTCCTGAACTGTCATCTAGGCTTTAGCCTCTGTCCCATCGACGAAATGTTGCATCTCTGCCTGTTCTGCATATACTTTAATGGTGAATGCTCTGACGAACTACAAGCACTTGCACTCCCTAACGTGAACACCTCCGACAAGCAACTAAATCCCACCTTTTCACAGTAGAGATCGATAGGTGTAAGAAAGCCTAATAATCCAATAGTTTCTTCCCCACACCTGCTAAACTTGGGAACTCGCTTCCGGGATTCTTCTTTCCCAACTGTACTGACATGCAGAAGTTCAGGTGTATGTGAACAGACATCATATCACTCATCTCCCTTTATAATACCTCTGCAACTTATGTCCCCGATAGTAGCCCCCTACTTCAAAATGTCACCGTGCCTTGTTTGGGGTGAAAATTGAATTAAAAAAAAAAGCCCAGGTAAAAATATTGATCAAAATTGCACTACTTTTTTACATTAAGCATTATTGCATTGCATATACTAAATCAGCCACATTTATGATACAACTAAACCTATTACTGCGACTGATAAAAATACTAGTGTGATTTTTATGTGAATCATCAGTGCATCTAGACAATTAAGACTTTTTAGCGTGTAAATTAGGAGTCCAAGATGCTCATTTTAAGTTTACTTATAAGTTTATTCTGGAGAGAAATATTTCACACATAGGAAAGTACTAGTATTCTGTATTTAGTTAACTATGATATTAAGAGTTAAATTGTCAACCACAAATATATCAGGGAACATTTCGCTCTCGGTGATTTTCAAGTGCGTTATTTTCAGTTAATACCGAATTATTCATGTGTTCCGCGGGACTCTTATAAACAGATTATTACCAACCATAGTATATTGTCAACGTTGATACTCGTGACACCGTGTGTCATGGCTAGAAGCGTCAGCATATAAAGAGAAGCATTTAGAAAACATGTGGTTTCTTTCATATCTGACTAATTAGACCTTCCAGGGATTTCTTTTTAGTTATTACTTTCTTTTAGTTATTACCTTTTTTCAGATGATTTGAACTGGTAGATGGGAATATACGAAGACTATTAAAATATACAGAATTCCACACTTTCCGCCACTTTACTCTGTTTCCAAGATGGGTGTGTGGAAAGTAAACATCAGACATGTTATTCTTTAACTGAATAATGGGCGTCTGGCATTCTTTCTCCCTTGTTCTTACTTACCGGAAATAACATTTTTCGGTACCCTGTCATCTGACAAACTTATTTGCGAGTGAATAATGATTCCAGAATTATTGCACATATATTGAAAAATATCTATGGTAATAAGGTTACAGCGGCATCCATGTTTTATCCTCGCTGGTAATGATCAAGCTATGCGCAATTAGCATGGCGATTCCTTGCGGGGATGATATATACACGTGTCAGGCTACAAAATTGCAACAAACATACGATTATCTGCACCCTTTAATCATCACCGTAGCACCACGAATGGACTCATTCGTAAATCCCTGACTCGGCTTAAATTGTATCTGATAAAATATACAATCCACCAATCGATCAAAATTGTACACTGTCGAAATCCACTATATATATATATATATGCATGTATGTATGTATGTATATATATATGCATGTATGTATGTATGTATGTATATATATATGTGTATATATATACATATATATACATATATATATATAAATATATATACATATATATGTGTGTGTGTCTGTGTGTGTGTGTGTGTGTGATTTCTATTAGGATACAATTCTCATCGTGTGTTAAGGGAGAGTGTTGTTAAGTAATAATTATTTTTATGCTTTTTCTTTAGAAATCAAAGTGTCAGTCCTCACTACAAGTGATACTAACCAACTATACCTTCTGAACAAAACAATTAAATAATATGTTCACATCAGAATTTTGTAAAAAAAAAGCCTCAGTTTGTGCAGATCTGAATAAGTTGTATAGACCAAAAGTTTGTGAGAATGACATCCAATCTGATAAGATATTCAATTAAAATTAATTCTTTGGAAGTAAACTGTAAAGATGCTTGGTTTTCTAAGAAAGAAATAGACAATGGTGGTCGAATAATTCTAAACACATGCATTACAAAATATAAGAACTGGTATTGCTATTTCCTCTCAGATTTGTGTCGATTCCAATTTTGAATATATTAGTATATCTATCAACTATATATACATCTACACCCATCTTATTTATTTAAGTTACAAGCTTTCCATATATTTTATTCAAAGCCGAATTCAGTCCTTCCCAAGCGCATTACCTTGCCGCGTCGTGACATACGAGGTACTTTAAATAAGTTTCAAGACTGTTTTTGTACTAGCATTTAAAATTGTCGTCGGTTCTTGAAAACTCAGTATATTATTGCTATACATCGTATGAAGTAAGTGACGAACATTTTATGATTTAATGCTTGAAGTAACAGCTACAGTTGGAATTAGAATACACTACACTAAAGCCTGATTGTCACAGATGGTGAATTTTAAAAATGCAGGCTGGACGTGAGGACAATTTAGAAGAATATTATGCAATAAAATTCTTGTATGAATAGAGCATCAGTTTTTTAGTTTTTTCAAGAGAGTCAAGGAAGTCAAGGCGGCTGTGAGGGATGATGAGAGGTGTGAGAGGAGTAAGGAAGTCAGAACAACAGAGTGGATTGGCCAAATAAAGAATTTCATGAATAAAAGTCGCCGTGTGTCTATAGAGACAATAAGTGCACAGATTGATGTCAGTGTGGGATTTTCTTATTATCTTTCTTTTAACACTGCCAATCTTGTTACAACGTAAACTTAGAGTATAAATTAACTACATAACATAATTTCGATGACATATATACTAAGATTATCCGACATAGACATTTTAAAGAAACAAACGATTTTTAAATATATATTCCATAAATCTAAACTCTTCATTATTTGTAGTATAACGAACATTATTTTACTCAACCAGATTGATATACATACATAAGTAATTTTGTTTAATTAATGCAACTCCAATCTGTACTAAAAACTAATTAGATGTGAATAGCTTTCCACACTTTAAACTATTGATATATGATAATTTTCTAAAGCTAATAAAGTCAGCAATGATGTTTCAATCCGACGCTTTCAAAGCTTCCAAATTCATTGCATATTTCAAAAGGTCACGAAATATTTTGTTGTTCTCTGAACATGTATACAGAAAACATGAACCAAAATCTATTCATAAACAATTTTGTCTTTCTGTTTTCTCGTTTAAATACGCAACGATGTCTAACCAGATGTGTTATCATGGTGTTAGATTCTGTGTTGTAAAAACAGGAACTCTCCTGTGAAAGAAACAAACAAAAAAACAACGTCTGAAATAAATTTAATAAAATATAATAAAATTTTCTGAAGGTTTTCCATTATTTGACGTAAATACATTTTATCTTGTCATATTAAATTATGCTGACTTCTATGAAAGTATTTCTGGAGTGGATTCCTTTTCTGCTTCTTCTAGAATTCATTCTTAAACTTAGAAACACAAAAAGTCAAAAAGGATAAAATTTTATTGCTTTACATTTGATATTTTTTGCTTGTCTTTATATAAATGGAATTTAATGTAGTCATCATCACCTAAAAATAAACTTGTTATTTTAGTGTTAGGAAACACGTGAATCCACTTTAAATTAAACTTTAATAATACACTGCATTCATAAAACTGTAACGTTCGCAAAAGAATAGCATTGTAAACGAGGTACACATATTTTTAGCTCTATGAAGTTATTTAGTAATTAAAAGTTAAAAATAATTGCAACATCCGTTCATATATGCATATGCATATTGTGTATATCTTCGCCACATGCTTATAAACGAATTTCCCAAGAATCAACTGTTTTCTTGCAACAACGTATGTTGTTTCTGCAGGTTATACTTAAGTACTTATGAAATATTCCTTAGTGCTGAGTTAGTAGACTATTCGTAAAATCTTTACATTATATATTTCTGTATTGATTGGTTTGCTATAATAACATTAGCGTGTAAAAGGGAGCCGGGTTTGCCCGATCGTAAAATACGCTTAAATATGATATTTTAATTTGTTCAGATTTCGTATATATTATTATAGAGTCGTGATTTCAAAAGTAAAAAAAAAGTATTTGGGTGTGTTAAATGTTTTTGACCTCTGATGGGGGTATGATACCAATGATTTCGACGAACATTTTTATAACCACAAGTCATTGTGAGCAACCAATGAAAAGCTTCCAAAGTTATTATAAAAATTGTTGAATTTTGGATTCAATCAGTTCGCCGCCATCTTTGTTACTAGCAATTATACTCAGGATCTAATCTGAACTGCACTGCTTCTACACCGCCATCTTTATTACTGGCAATTACACCCAGGATCGTACTGCACTGCTTCTTCACCGCTATCCTTGTTCAACATAATGCTTCAACACTTAACAGGGTGCCATCAGCTAGAATCGACACCTAAAGCAAACCTGTAGCATTCAAAGCTGGTGATGAAGCGAAGTGACATGCATATGAACTTACTAAAAATAAACTGATATGAATGTAAAAAATGTATAACGATTTGTTTTCAATTTTGGCCCCTTGAAAACTATTTTAACTGGTTAAAAGCCCGTCAAAAGAACAGTCCATAAAAATCCCATCATTTAAGGCCCCTAGCGCAGCTCTACCACTTTTAGTTTCGGTAGAGATGGAGTTTGAAAATATGGAGACAGACAGACAAACAGGCAGACATAATGCCTTTTATATATTAGATAACACTGGCCAACAAACATTATGGTATATAAGACTATGTAGACTAATTTTAGTTGATTCAGGAAATCATATTAATTCTTTTGGTTCAGATCAAATTGTTGAGATATTCGCTGTTTTATACCTTTCCTACCTTAAAATTACCTTTTTGTATTTTATACCTTTCTTACCTTCCTGTTTTGAACTAATTATCTCCCTTTAAGTTACTTCAAAAAGTTATTTCCTTCGTAATTTCCTCTTTCGGTTGGCCTTTCGCTTTGCAATCACTGGCGACACAGCAGGCCTCTTTCTTCTTTATCTGTTCCCACCGCTGACATCAATGGTATGTTTTACTCATTTCTTCTTCTGGATAATGTCTTTGCTTATTCTGTTATGCAACGCAACATTTCATGTTCCACTTGATTACGATCTTCTTCAGTCTTTCGAATTATTTAACTTCTGCATTTTCCTACTTTCATTTTTTGTTATTGTTTTTATTTTCTCATACCCGTTATTTTTTTTCTGTTGCAGTTTTTACTTTTTCTCTTAAAATAAGTATGCTTGTGGATTATGCACTAGTCTTCAGAGGCGTTATTTTTTTTAGAATAGTTTATCTGGCGCTGAAGCTACGTGCGTTCGACGATAGTACATTAGGCGTGTATCTCGGTATATTCTAACTTCATAATTACAACTGTTTGTTGTAATTAAGATGTATTTAAATTGATTATGACATCACTAACGCTAAAGTAAAAGTCAAATTTGCTATGTAATGAGATATGTACCTCGACCTTTTTTTTAATTTTCTTTAAAGGTACATTCATAGGAGTAGAAACGCAAGTATTTACTAATTTCAGAATTTTGTTCGTTACACCTTAGTTTTTTTTAATATGACTGTGCACTAAATTATAAATTGTATAACTTCAGCTTTATCAGCTCTTATAAAAGAAATACTGCAAATGATTCTCACAGCTTCCAGAAAAAATGAACTGAATTATCATAACTCTTGATGCGCAGCTAACAACTCAAGCCTGTACCATCGGGAGTAGAAAGAGAAAATTACGCGCAACAGAGGAAAACGAACTAACTGCAAACGACTACTGAATTGGAATGATTACTGCATTTCAAGGCAAGCGTGTTAAATCTAAATATACAGATAAAGTCTGTTTGAACCCGTATATATATATATGTATGTGTGTGTATGTTTGTCTGTCTGTGTCTGTGTCTCTGTGTCTCTGTGTCTCTGTGTGTTAACAAAGAAATACTCGCTATATAAGCTAGAAGCGTCACATGTATAAAATGTAACACTAAAGCCTAGGCAGACTTAAGAAAAGGCCCAAATTAAGAGACTTCTTATAAATTAGAGTCTAATTACTATGGATCACATAATATGAAAAATTGAAATATTTGAATTAAAAAACAAGGTTACATCATATTATTCCCCCTGATTCCCCTTATAAATACTAACAGGTTGACAAGAAAGTTGATGCGGTTTTAACTTTTAAATTCAGATGAACATATCTTGACTCAAACAAAAGTGTATTGATCGAAATAACCACCATCAGAATCAACATACACAAATTCAAAACAAGTGTATTTATGCCAGTAAAGTGTAAATCCTGCGTTCTGGTGGTCAAGAAGTCGTTGAAATCATTTTTGATATCGCTTAAGTTTTGAAGCATTTGCGACACAGAAAGTTGTCAAGATGCTTGAAAAAGTGGTAGTCGGTAGGTGAGAGGTCTGGAGAGTTTGTCAGATAAGCAGAGTCCTGTAAACCAATTCGTTCGACTTCTGCAGGTTCGATTTAACCACGTGCGGTCGGGCATTGTCGTAGAAGAGATTTGGGCTCGTTTTGGTGACTAATGCTGAGAATTGTTGTCGAAATCTCTTATGCATGTCACCATCTTGTTGACAGTTCTTATCCGCCATAATGGCTTCGTCTGCATTCAAAAACTATAATAGATGAGACCGGTCGCAGACCACCAAACAGTCAGCCTTTATTTTGATATAACCCTGGTTTCGGAAAGTGTCGTGGACTTTCGTCAGTGTCTAAACACTGAGCTGATCGTCGCTGGTTTTCGTAAAGTACCCACTTTTAAAGTCACAGCCTGGTCGAGAAACGGGTCGTTCTTGTTATCAAGTTTTTATTTGTCATTCCCACCTTTAACAGGTGCTTGGAAATTTTTTTATATGTTACGTTTAATTCAGAAGCAAATTCTCGAACAGTTGTGCGTAGATTGGCTTTGACTAAGGCTCTTAATTGATCGTGTCAACATCTGATAGCTGACCATTATGCTAATCATCTTCAAGACTCCCATCGCTGTCATATCATTTCCTAAACCATTATTGTGTTGTGCGTTTGCTAGTTTGTCCTGGGCCAAACATTCGTTGCTATCGAAAGCTATTTCATCAGCTTTTCGGCCTAGCTTGAATTGAAATAAGAAAATAGTGCGAATATGCTTTTTGTCGTCTTGTATTCAACCTTCTGAAAAAAGGCATAATTGCTTTTAAAACAATTGTAATTTAAACGAATAGATAGAGCGAAGAACGATTTCTAAAATGATATATAAAGTAAAGGTATTATAACGAACACTTATTTGAAAATACATAATTTGAAATCAAAATTTAACATTTCGCAAAAACGTCTCTCTAAACCTAATAGAAAAAACTGAATATTGGGGAAATATTTTAAGTTCATACCTTATATTTATTTTCAAGATTTCACAAATCTCAGGGATATTTGAAAAACTCATTTCAAAATAACTTCTAAATTTACAATAATGTATTACATCATGCGTTTAGATCATTTAAAATGTATTTTGTAAGTCACCGATATATTTATAAAGAATAAGAGAACATATGATTCTGAAAAAAAATCTTTAGACAATGTTACTATCAGCGATTATCCATGTTGTATAGATGTTTGGTTTACATGTGTTTTACTTGATTTTTCTGATGTGAAGAAAATCTATGTTTTCATATTTTAGGCACATTCTGAAAAATATTGATTTGACGACGCATATAAAACTCAGTTACAATTATTCTTGAGTGGCAGTTTTCTAAATGTTCAAGGTTCAATTCTGTATGCGAGCAATACTAAAATACACGAACCAATAGTTTAAGATTCTATCTGGTCATGACTGACAGAACGCGAACACGTTACTCTGTGGATTGAATAAAGGGTTTCGTTAAGTTCTGTATATCTTCCCGAGTGGAATGGAACACGTACATCAAGTCTGTTGCCAAGGTCGCTGGAAAGATGGTGGGATCCTTCTACCGCTCCAGAAGATATCTCACTACTGATGCAATTCTCTATCTATATAAAAGCCAAGTACGTCCAAGGATGGAATACTGTTGCCATATCTGGGCAGGAGCTGCTAAAAACAGCCTATCCTGCCTTGACAGAGTACAAAATAGACTTCGTGGCTTAGTGGGGGATGCCCTTTTCTCTACCCTGCAACCTCTCTCCCACAGAAGAGACGTTGCGAGCCTGTCCTTGTTTTATCGTTATTTCCATGGCAGATGCTCGTCTGAACTCCAATCTCTGGTCCCCCCTCGCCAATCTTTCACGAAAAACACCCGTCTAGCTTAATCCACTGTGAAAAATTTCCCCCACTCTATATCTGTGCCTAAATCAAAACGCGGATTCCATGAACAAAGCTTCTTTCTTAGAACTGCACGCCTGTGGAACTCTGTTCCGTCTGCCTGCTTCCCTCCGGACTACAACTTGGATGTCTTCAAGTCCAATGTTAACAAATTCCTAATGAACCGCCCCCTGAAGTAAACACTTCAGCAAATCTCCTCACTAACTTAATGTACTTGCAATAACCCTTATTCCTGGGTGGCTTCCGGGCCTTGATAAGTGGTGATCACTGTGTAAAAAAAAAAAAAAAAAGAGTTCGATAGATAAATTCATGAGTCCGAAAATAGGATCTGAAAAATGATCGGAGATTACACTGTGAGGATAGCATACAAGATGAGAACAGTAGTCCGAATGAATTAAATAATATAAACACAGGCTTAGTCTGAATTGGTTTTACTGGTTAAAATATAATTTCAGCATTTTAATTATTTAAAGGTTTTCTGTTTTTATCTATTTGTTTACCCTGGTACAACTTGTAAGGAAATTGAGTAGCCGTATCTAATTTGAAACTGCATTATCCAATACGCATGTATAAATATATTTTATTCTGTTCAAATATAGATGTACTCATTACACTGTCTTACCATATTTCATGTAACACTTAAGAAATGTTGTAATAACATAAAAATAATAGGAGTAGAGATATTAATACTGGGATTAATCTTGTACCACGAAAGCACAATTGTCCATCTAATTTTGGAGGGGAGCCCAAGTGTGGTGCGCGATGGTTTAAAATTATAAATTTACGGAAAATTAATGTCATTTGTCTTACAAATTGTTTTTCCCCAATTAATCTTCAGTGCATTTTTGAAACTCACCCAATAAAATAATAATTATAGAATGCAAAATATAGGAATATTAAGGTAATATGACCTTATGAACGTGGCGCTATTCCTTATAGCGTTTTTAATTCCATCCCGAATAACGCTGTGTTTTCTTGCTAATATTTTATGGATCTAATCTATGTAGCTATAAAAGTGAGAACGTGTATGTAACGGCACTTCTAAACTCAACGAATTTTTGATCTACAGACTTGAAATTTTGTATATAGGATATTCAGACATGTGAATACCTTTTTAATTAGTTTTTTATCCGGAGAAAAAGGCTGCCAAGTGGTCAAAATTGAAAAATTGATACATAAGGGCCACTCAGTTTTTATCTCTTTGCTAACTGTTTCACGAATTCGTATGCGCGAATCGTTTACATTATATCAAGAATAAGTAAGTTTGAAAACATTTTTAAAGATCGTGTAAAGCTGGCCTAATCATTATCATACTTGACTCATTACATTTAGGTTTCGGTTTCGCTATCAGCTCGAGTGAAATGTTTAGAAAAAAAAACATAACACTCCCATGACCATGTGTCAATTTCTTGTTTCATTTTTATAATACCGGGCAACGCCGGGTACATTTTTTATTATTATATAACATAAATTTATTACTGTATTTTACACCAGTTATGATTTTAAATACACCCATTTCTTACTTGCTGTCCAGTATGCACTTTGATTCTATGAACGTCAACGGAAAACCCACTGATAAGAATACATCATTAAATATCTTTGTCTGATGTTAAAACCAAAACTCTCGCTTTCGTAGTCCGCCTACGTCTCTGAAAAGTTCTACGTTTACCACCTGCTGATAACTGTTTCGCCTACGGATTTTGGATCAATAAAATTGTCCTTCGTATGATATTCTATATTCAACATCGGTTAATATAGAAAGAATATAAAAGAAACAAGAACTGTTTTTTATTGAAACACTTTAAAAAGTTATGATTTTACCAAAGTTAGTAGTATTAAATCACATTTTCCAACCTTTCATTAAACCAAGATTTTTTCTACATGGAAGACCACTCTAGCATAAAAGTTATTACGTTGTAGAGATACGTTGAAAAAAACAGCATGATCATCAATAATCGATGGTGGAATGGGCATGGTTTACTTATATAAGAGGACGGCTCAATGAGAACTTATTTACATGGGACTAAAAAAAACGACCACGTTATAATCAGGTAGAAAGCAGCTCCACGCTATTGTGTTTTACAGATGGATAGTATTAGGAAAGTATTATGCTCGTGGGATTCTTGTCTAGTCATACGCAGATAGATAGTAAGGGAAATTGCTGACAGTTTGGTAGCTCAACGAGTATTTGTTGTGAAATCAGTGACGTCAGTTTAAAGCTAGAAAAAAGCCATTTTTTTCGAAAGGGCATTCGGGGAAAAATAAAAAATAACGAAAACCGGCCAGTCAGCAATTTAAGGTATTAAATATACACTCGATCGGCAATAACAAACTACTCTTTCTAAAGTGCGAGGTAATGCTATTATAAAATTAACACTCTCTGATGATTGGGAGAGAATGACGGTTTTCTTAAGACTGATTGTTAGACAAAAATGTCTACATGAGTTTGACAAAGAATCTAGAAGTCGTTGAAAACACTCAACGGAAGACGTGCAAAGAGCAGCAGCATAATCAGCTTAGAGGACTTCGCGGACAACCAGTTCATGACCTCTCGACTTTGCTTTGTATCTTGAGAGGGTAGAGAACTTTATATCGTCACGGATGAGGATCGACTCCCCCCCCCCCCACAGATTTATCGACATTCTGACACACTTGTTTGAAAACAAAGAAGTACATTCCGAACGGGATTGGGGCGAGCTTTTGTCAGGTCTATGAAAGCCATATGTACTGGTTGTCGCTGTTCTCGTGTCTTCTCCTGGAGCTATCTCACACAGAAGATCATGTCCGTAGTTGGTCGATCTGCCCTAAAAACACATT
Source organism: Euprymna scolopes (assembly GCF_053919585.1). NCBI lineage: Eukaryota > Metazoa > Mollusca > Cephalopoda > Sepiida > Sepiolidae > Euprymna > Euprymna scolopes. Next base: position 69,442,758 of record NC_136484.1, on the reverse strand, counting down.
TCGATTCAGTTTCGGCAATTTTATGGAGGTGTGAGAGGAGCTGAGGGGCCATCACTTTCCTACTACAATGCAAAGGGAAGACCACGAAATTTATATGACTATAAATTAATAAATCTAAAGTATAAATACTAAGGCTATTTTATGTCATCAACAACGCATATTGGAATATGGTAAAAAAAATTATCAGCTAATTTATTAAGAAATAATAAAGAATAATTATCAGTTTTTTGCATAAAAAAATTGTTCTAAAACAATTTTGATATTTGTCAAAGCACGTATTCTGTTCTACAAGATAATAGTTATTATTTTTTGCTCATGTAATTTTTTCTCGTTTTTCAAAACCGTCAAATCGATTGTCAAGTATATAAAAAATTTTCGACACCTTTTTTTCGCCTTTAATCGAGATCAAAAAGCGAGTGAAGTGACCTAGGAAATTTGTGCCGTACATGGAGAAAACGCTATAGCTGAGAAAACTGTTCGAGATTGGTTTACCAGATTCAAACACGGTAATTTTGACCTTAATAACGCTCTTCGTTCCGTAAGACCAATCAAGATAGACAAAGACCAACTCAGGGTTCTTTTGAAGGAAGATGCCCATCAGACATATAGAGAATTGTATCAAAAGATGAAGTGTGATTTTGTGACAATTTCACGCAACCTTCAGTCGATGGGATTCACACAAAAATCTTGGAGCTTGAGTCGTACACGAACTTACTTTTGCTGTTAAAATTCTTTGATTTTCTTAAAAAGGATGGCAAGAACTTCTGCAACAACCTAATATAATATATTTCACTTAATAAATGCAATGAATAGCTAAAATGTTATTTATTATAACTATTAAGCATATTCGATATTGAATATGTATTTGAGCAATTAATTCCTTTACAAATATATAGTAATGATGCATAATATTACTGAATGATATGGTATTGCGAACGTTAAAAAGAATTACTCTAGGCATAGTACCCGACGCCCGTAGCAGAAAAGTAATCAACACGATAGCCTTTTACCAAACATTCCAAAAGGATTAAATTAAACTGTGTCCATCGCTTTATTGCAGATTACAAAATAATCAATATTTCAGTAAATATAAGTTATAAAACGCTGAAAATTACACCATCCAAGGACTGTATTAAGGTGAGATAAATCCTAAAATTTCATCAAAATTCATGTTATATTTAAAAAGTTATGTTATTTTTTTAATATTCAAGGAATTTTCACCATCCATCGCTTTATTGCAGGTCTCATAAAATGCCAAAAAAAAGGACGTTTAACAGCTACCGAGAAGCAGAGGATTATTGCAGGACTAGCAGAAGGACTCTCGATCATAAATTTAGCCACAGAACTAAAAAGGGATCCCCGAACTTTAGCTACATTCGTCAAGAACCCCAACATCAAGTCCAGGAAAGATAAGGGCACAAGGAGGAACCTTTCTGATCGGGATCTTCGAAAAATTCATAGAGAGATTGTGCGCAACCCAAACAGCACCAGTGCAACAATTTTTGCGAGGGCTGGAGTCATACCAAGGTCCAGACAAGCCCGATGCAATGTACTGAATGAAATGGCAAGGAACATCAATCCTATTCCAAGGCCTCCATTGAGCAAAACCCACAAAGAAAAACGATTGGCTTGGACACAAAAATATATGAAAATGGATTGCCAAAATGTTCTGTTTACAGATGAGGCTCGTGCTACCCTTTATGGACCGGACGGATGGGCCAAAGTTTGGAATCCAAATGGAACTCCAACGCCTTATAGATTTCGTCGCCAACAGGGAGGTGGAGGCATAATGTTTTGGGCAGGAATTATTGGGGATAAGCTATGTGGACCATTCCGAGTGCCAGAAGGTGTCAAGCTCATCAGCAATGCCTACACTGCCTTTTTTAAATGAGAAGTTGTTACCATGGCTAGATGATCTTCCCTTGTCACGTCGTTTTAAGATTATTTTTATGCATGACAATGCCCCATCTCATGCTGCTAGGGCAACTACATCCTTCCTTGGATCTCAGGGCTTTGTTGGAGAAACCCTCATGTCCTGGCCACCGTGTTCTCCGGACCTTAACCCCATCGAACACCTATGGTCAATATTGAAACGAGGAGTTTATGAGGGAGGAGAGCAGTTTTCTTCGAAGGATGCCCTTTGGAACAAAATAGTCGACGTTGCCAGAACCATTACTCCATCTCAGATCAAACAATTGACCTCCTCGGTGGACAAAATGTTGTTTAATGTAATTTCAAAACATAGGGGATATGTGGACAAATAATTCGTTTGTTTGACACTTAGCCCTCGGGATGTGCCTTTGTTTTTGTTAATTTTCCCCAGAAAATGTGTTCAATATAAATTTATGATGCTTTGGTATTGTTTTATTGAGCTAAAACATTATCTTAGAAGACTTGCAATAAAGCGATGGACGGTGAAAATTCCTTGAATATTAAAAAAAATAACATAACTTTTTAAATATAACATAAATTTTGATGAAATTTTAGGATTTATCTCACCTTAATACAGTCCTTGGATTGTGTAATTTTCAGCTTTTTATAACTTATATTTACTGAAATATTGATTATTTTGTAATCTGCAATAAAGCGATGGACAAAGTTTAGTTACTACGCAGTTGAAAATATACAAAGCGAAGTATTACCCGCATTTAACATTTGTTTTGCGCTTTCTTAAAATGCAACTTACTTTATGTCAGGCAGTAAAGCTGGATGCACATATAAAAACAGTGCACGTCACTAAAAAGGTTTTTGCTGAGATGTTTGACTACGTCTCTATATAACACAGATTCCAGCAGCTTACTCATGATACGCATGAGACTTACTGTACTGAGTGGGAGATAATCGATCACCTGAATTCTTAAATACAGGGCATACTGATGAGATTTTCTTAGGTGTTGGGAAGCATTTCTCCTTAAGATAACGCTTAAATAACTTTGTAAGTATGGGCGCTAGTTCTGGTTGTAGTTTTATGAGCAATATGATTGGAATTCCGTCAGGGCCAGTTGCTTTACTGGAATCAGGGTTTTTGATTAGTTTGGCAACATCACGTACAGATATGTGTATGTCGCATAGCATGTTTTCAGATACATGAAGAAAATACTGGGTGTTGGCAGGCTTGTTCATGAAGGATAGAATTAGCTGAAAAGTTATTGGCAAAGAGTTTGGATTTGGCTGATGCTGATGAGATTACCTAATCCATTGATGATAGTTGGGATAGAGCATGCACTTCTGTTCAGGATTCTGTTTGCTATTTGCCAATACTAATGGGACCCTAGCCGCTACTCAGCTACTTTTGACCTGACGGACTGTTAATACAACTCTGTCGTATTCTTTATTACTTATTTATAGAGATTGCTGGCGGACCTGAAGGCGTTATTTATCTCAGTACATCTATTACGTTGGAAGCAATGAAAAAAGTGATTTCTGTGTGCAATAGCAGCAGCACATTCTGGAGAGAACCACGGCTGGCTGTTAGGTACTGCTGGAAATTTTTCGAGGGTAAGAAACGAGCTATACCTACAATTAACCATTCCGTCAGGTCTGATTCTATAGAGGACACATCCTTTTTAAACATGAAACGCAGAGGTATATCTGATATAAATGTGCGGAAGCTATGCTAGTCAGCCATGGAGTATCGATATACTGTATCATGGATAGATACGTCTGAGGACCTATTACATTTCGTTTTTATCTTAACTGACACAACAGTGTGGTCGGAAGACTCCAGTGGGGACAAAATGGAGGATGAACATAGCTCAGGGCAAGTTGTGAGAAAAAGGTCTAAGAGACTTGCATACTGGCCGTCAGTGTCGGGGACACGGGTTGGTTCATGAACAATGTTTTGCCAAGTGCAATATAATGTGTTTGGTTTCGAAGAAAAACAAAGCGTAAGCCAAAGCTTAGAGAAATGAAGAACTGGAATGTATACGTATAAATAGATGCATGATTGGCCCATAATGACTTTGGAAAAATGGAGGTTTTTAACCGTTGAAAAATACTGAAATGAAGTCTGACTATTTGTGAGTGTAGTACATATACTTCTTGGTCAGATAATAGGTGTGGGTTTTGAGCTTTGAAGAATAAAGAGCAGAGATACGTGTTTTGCGGATACTGTGTTTGAGGATTCTAGATCGATGCAAAGTAGCGTAACATGCTATGATGTTATACATGATGAATTCTGCTATGACGTCATGTATAACGTAATCTGCAATAACGTCATATATAATGTATATTCTGAACAAACAAATAAATAGACAGAATATGACTATTATAATAGATATATAAATGCGTATATATATATATATATATATATATATATATATATATATCAGTGTGCGTATGTAATAGAAGACGAGTTGTCTTGGAAGCTTGAATGACGGCCGATGATTGGAATCATGTATGATAAATATAAATTGATAAATGTATAACACTAAACCTTAACAATTTCATTTCTAATACATTGTTGAGATCAGATCAAACTTCTAAATGGTTTGTGGCCTCTGATCTTACTGTTCGTAATACAAGGCTTTACTGCACATTTATATAAATAAAAAATCAGCAGTAATAGAATCAACTTAATTTTTTTCTCTGAAGAAATCCAATCAGCAACAAATAAAAAGGTTAATGTACAATTTCTAGTGGAATACATTCTCTGTCGGTGCATTTTTCTTCTATAACTGTATGCAAAATGATTAATTAATATTTTCATAAATTGTGAAAAAATATTTAATTTCTAAAAATTTGAATTATTTTTATATCATATTCTAAATAAATCCCTGACTTTATACCGGTTATATTCAACTGTTTTTAGATGATTTATATTTTTAAGCAAAAAAAAAAATAGCATCAAAATCCCATTAGAATTCATAATCGAGTAAAAAAGTCATTTTTATATAAAAAATAAAAAAAGTATAAAAATATTTTCTGACAAAAACAAACAAAATACTGAATCAAATGTTTAATATAAAATATATAATTACATGCACTTTATAATGTTTAATATGTCGTCTAATGCAGAAAATTCCTGAAGTTCTTACACTGATATATTTAAATTTCGCAAGTTACAAATAGTTCTAAATGGAAGAGTTTGTCAAACCCGAGGAGAGTGTACACTCGGCTCTGTCTCTCTCTCTGTCTCTCTCTCTCTCTCTATCTATCTATCCCTCTCTCTTTCCTTCTCTCACTTTCATAGGTAATATATTAATATAATAATACGCGTTGCATCTATTCTTTTGTCGAACTTTGTTAGGTGACTCAGACATAAAATAACGAATCCAATAAATAATTCGAATGTAGAATGATCATTATATTATTAGAAAATACATTTCGATTATTTTATACAAACAAAAATTAGTAGTTAATTATACTATTATTATTTACTTATCAGTTTGTATGTGTTCTGCATTGAGCTGCTAAGAAGTACGTAATGAATTGAACTATTCTGGAACATGTAGTGCGCCACTTAGATACCTGGATTACACAATAGCCAAACTGACGCTAATAGGAGCAGAAGCTGCATAAAGATATACAAATGTCCAAACCAAGCCAGCTGTATGAAATGACGTCACGACAAAGATAAAATGACACAGGTGTTCAAAGAAATAGTGTTTGGAGTAGCAGAAGTATTCGAGAGGGGTACGTCACAGTATAGATGAAAAGCTACACGCGGACGGAGAAGGGGAAATAAATTGTTTAAATATTTAGAAAAAAGAATGCGTTGTTAAAAATACCAGATAATAAGGTATTAGTTAAATAAAAAAGTAAATCGAGTTTTTTTTCTGTTTTTCTGTTTTATTGTGACGTGTTTATATATTAAGGACATCGTTACAATTATAAAAATGTATGGATCATCTGTGAAGAAATGATAAATGTATTACATTTTTTATTACACATATACATATATATATCTATATCGAGATCGAGATATATACATATCTATATATATGTATTTATAATTATATATACACACACATATATATATATTATATATATATTATATATATATGTATATATATAATTTGAGGTTGCTATTTTCCAAAGGTAGGGTAACCAGTGAAATATAACGAGGTTCATACAATAGTGCTCAATACAGAAGTAGAGCTGGTTACATTTGTCTTTATATAAGCAGCAGTTTGTTGCTACACAGTCACGAACATGTTTCGGTCTACTAGTATTTACTAACTAGAGACATCATCAGGCAACAACCCTTATTTTCGAAAACGGAATTCTAAATCTAGGTTTAGAATTCCGTTTTTCGAAAATAAGGGTTGTTGCCTGATGAGGTCTCTAGTAAGTAAATACTAGTAGACCGAAACATGCTCATGACTGTGTAGCAACAAACTACTGCTTATATAAAGACAAATATATATATATATATATATATATATTATTTTGATAGTAAAATGTTAAAACCGTTGGTAGTAAAGTGAATCTATTTTTTGTTTGACTAATAGTGTTTTTATTGGATTCAGCTTTTATATTAATAAAAAAAAAATGTTTCCTCCATTGCAGAGGTTTGGTTTATTTGTGATATAAGGATACGATCGCCGGTAACTTTTATTTCCGTTCCTAAATATTGATTAAGCTGATGAGATACTTGCGTAAACCTTCTGCGATGTTATTCAAGAGATTTTGGCACTAACTTTGATTCGTATTCCGTTTTTGTTACTTTCTCTCTTCCATTCTCTTGTTCTATATTTGCTTCCTCTCACTCTTTACATTTCTTTCAAACTCTTCGCATATAAATGTAAAGAGGCACACATATGTATGAGTCATCGATTTTAGTGAGGGAAAAAAGTGGGTTGCTGTTGTTGTTGTTGTTGTTGATGTTATAATATTCTAATCGTTAATGCTTACTATTCTTTAAAACATACTGTTTCCCTGTCTGTTCAGCACTATAGTCTTATGCTTATATACAAAGGTAGCATCGCATCTTTAAAAAAATGAACGGAGTAAACACTGAGAGAACATACTACAGATTCACTGTCAGACGTACAATTTGCAACCGAATGAAGAAAGCTTATGTTATTTTGCGCTCATAATATTACCGTTTTTAATCAGTATTATGTATCTATTATACTATTGAATATTCAAGCAATAATACTGTCCAATTTATTATTGGAGAGGAAAATAGAAAATAACTATGTATAGAGAGACAAAGATCTATACATCAAGCCGAATTAGAACAATTTTGTATTTCGTCATTTATTTTTATATCAAACTGACAAATTTTCTTTTCGTCTGATTCAAGCCATTTAAACCTGGCTAAATGGAGGACTTCGTGTCATATTATATATATATATATATATACATATCTATAGTACATTTTTTTTATTTATCCAAAAATTATTTGTCACGTATGTGTCTTATCCCCATAGGAAAACTTTAATATCGACTTTATTAATTGGTAATAAATTATCTTAAGGGTGCCTTTAAATCTGTTGAAATAAAGGCTTTTATAAGCTAAAATTATACGCATGAAGCACAAATAAAACTAATTGAATACTTTACCAGAATAGCAAACGTGCATAATCCTTCCTTCCCATTCACTTTCTTTCCTAAACAATTTCAAGAAAGGTTTAGAAAAAAGGTTTTATGCATTCGCATTCTAACACATCTAGGACTAGTGTCCTGTTGGTGGTGGATTTCGAAAGAAATCAACGCTGAAACATGTATGCAACTGTGTTTTTTATTTTAAAAATATAACAATAGAATTCTGCGTGTTAATGAGCATAATTTTGAAATATCAAAGTTTCATTAAATTGATATTAGAAAACTACAGCAATACAATCATTGTATGTGTATGGGTGAGTGTTTTTGATAGGAGAAGGTTTACTACATAAAATAACAACTCAAACCAAATTGCATATATAAGATTCACTAATCATGAAAAATTCATAACATTATACTGAATAAGCATACATGAGGTTGGAAACATAAAGACTTAAATGTTACTATGTTTTCCCATGGAACAATAGAGAAGAAAATGAAGCGTTTCAGGCTTTGAAAAACTCGAACTATCTCGCATGTTAGTCACTCGTTTTACAGTGAAAAAATTGTTCGCATCTAAGTTCTTTATAACATACATTTTCATATGAGGACGTCAACTGTTTTAAAACGCAGGGGTTGGAGAAAGCAAGCAGTTAAATTTTGGACAGTTGAGAAAAAGCAGTGCTGTTTATTATTGCTGTTTGTTGCAGTGTTGCGAAAGGGGAAGTTTTTAAAAAAATTATCACATGATTAAAATCATAAAATAACACGGAAATATCTCGAAATCAAGCTGGTATTTCCGTTATGCTACAAAGTGGACCGTTACCTGATGCATGGATGCGATGCGTTTGGCTAAATTAAGTATATTTTGAACTGCTCGTATTTAATGAAACTCGAGGTATAACAAGTCGAATCATACAATGATTGTATTATATTAAACAAAGCATATATAACATCACTCAATAAAGCTCTAACTAAAACAAACAAAAATAATTCTTCGGCAAAATTCGCCATGTTCTTATGAACGGGTTTTCGTTGTAAAGTGATACACTGATTCTAACGCTTCTTTAAGGCTTCGATTCGTAAGACAATTATTTCATGATTAGATTTCCCTATTAACAATAATGCATGTGAATTCACTCCCCATTTAAATTTTATATCATGAGTTTGATAAATGTTATTTTTATCCGATCCCCATTTATCAAATCAACACTTGTTATATTCATTTGGGGTCCTGTATATGGCCTTAATCTATATCCAGTGGTGAGGCCCCAGCTTGCGGGCTTTGGGGAGTGTGGAGCCACTCCTTAATTACCATTGCTCCCAGGTCCACTCTGACCCGGAGTGGTAGTACTTGTTAGGGTTCCACTATGGGTTAAATAGAAAACAACAAATATATTCTATTAAAAAAATTTCTTCAAAATCTTTGGATTCGGCATTAAATAACCTGAAAAGGGTTGATATGCCGTAAAACAAAAACCACCACCATATTCATTTGGGATATTTGGTGTCTCACGAGCAAGTCTTTTAGTTTATGTATATACGGATAAAAAATTGGAAATACTTGTTCATTATAAACACTATCTATATTAAAAAAAATAGTTATCACAGAGCATACTCTAGTATGTATGCTAAAACAAATCGCTGTTCTTTCTGGTCTCTCCTACTGGTAAAGATATAATATATGGCAATCATAGACAGTCTTCTGGCTAATAATAAACTGAAGTATGTTTCTGTGTTTGGTGCGAAACGAATCTTTCTAGACTGAGTGAAATTATTTTTTTCTTCAAATCGAGAGATCTTCTCATTGGGGAACTTGCTTTTTTACATATAAAAACGACTAATCTTTTGTTTGAATTTGCTCACCTGAGATTGCAAATAAATAGGTAATTTGTATATTCCATAAGGTACTAGCTGCAAAAGTACAAAGTGAAAGCAAGTGCAGAATGTGTAGCATCATTCATACATCGACTTGAAATGAAACGAGCGTATAATGTATATATATATATATATATATATATATATATATATATACATATATATACATACACACACACACACATATATATATATATATATATATATATATATATATATATATATATATATATATATATATATACTAAGACTTTTAAAAATGTTTTGTAACTTATATTCTGTGTAAAAATATTAGCGGTCACCAACTGGAAATATAGTTAATGGTTGGTATAAAACAGCAAGGGAATCGCAGCAATAATAAACTTGATTTGAAAAGGTGTTTTTACTTATGTGTTAACATTTAACAAAGCCTAAATACCACACAAATATAATAATTAAATAAGTGTCAAGTGGACAGTGAAACAACAGTTGCATCCTCCTCCAGAGACAGGCAGTTATAAGAAATATAGTTTTAGGTACAGAAAGATAGATAGATAGAGAGAGAAAGAGAGAGAGAGAGAGAGAGAGAGAGAGAGAGAGAGAGAGAGAGAGAGAGAGAGAAATAAACAGCGGTGGTAATTACACGAATTTTTTTGATTGCTTTATTATGGGTTAAATAGAAAATAACAAATATATTCTATTAAAAAAAAATTCTTCAAAATCTTTGGATTCGGCATTAAATAACCTGAAAAGGGTTGATATGCCGTAAAACAAAAACCACCACCATATTCATTTGGGATATTTGGTGTCTCACGAGCAAGTCTTTTAGTTTATGTATATACGGATAAAAAATTGGAAATACTTGTTCGTTATAAACACTATCTATATTAAAAAAAATAGTTATCACAGAGCATACTCTAGTATGTATGCTAAAACAAATCGATGTTCTTTCCGGTCATAAAGAGAAACCATAGAATGCAACGCAGTTGAAAAATTGCAATAAAAATAACGACTGGGTAGAGAATGACTAGCAATATCTATTTTGTGACAAAGAAGTAGAAGGTAGAAGAAAATAGCATCGGCCACTACATTTCGAAGTCGGCTTTGTAATCTGAAAGGCACCATTCCTGATAAGGGAGAATCACTGGGAAAATTGCTGTGATTACTCTAGGTAATCTGTAATGGTTATAACATCAATTCAATGATAAATCCCTACGAAAATAGCGATTCCTGTTCAGACCATAGATATATTTAAGCCCACAAGGTGTAATTTAAATAAAGTCATTGAAAGAAAATAATAGACCCTAAAATATTTTTCTAGTGAATGCAGTAAATAATTTGAACATTTCATGCACAAGAAGCTTTAAGGAAATCATTTTAAAACGTTTTATTTTTAAAGCAGTTTCTCTTTGAATCAACCATCTGACTTTGACAGGAATGCGTGAGCTGAAGCCTTTCTGTCCCTTTTCTTAAAGAAAATATACTTTTTGCATATTTATTCAGCTCTAATTTATTTTACTTCCCACAAATAGAAATGCATTCAATTTATTTTATTTTCATTAAGCTTTTTTTCTGGTTTGATTCTTCTTGCGGACAGCCTTCTTCCGGTAACTCCTAAATATAATATTTTACATTTAAAACTTCTATTCGTTCATGTATTTTTCATCTAAAACTATATTCATACTCTGTGAAGAAATACTTTTCTTTCTTTTAAACATGTTATAGTTGACGTCCTTTACATTTCATTGCTTTACACTGTAAATGTCATTCCCTTAATCTTTCCCAAATTTAAACGACTCATTTCCTTTACGTCATTTCCTTTACTTTTTAACCACCCCGTTGTTGCATTGACTATTTACTCGCAAAGGACTTTGGAGAACAGTTCTTTGAATCTGTTTTATAATATATTTTAACATTTGTAGCTATCCTCTTATTATGTTAGTCTTAGTTTAAGTACTTGCTTTTTTTTTATAAAAGTGTATAATTGTTTACACATTCATGGACAATGCTAAGATTTTTTTATGAATTTCTTCAGAGAAACTTTTTTTTTCTAATTTTAGAAGTTAAACATTGCCTTTAAGTATAAAATAAATACATTTTTCGAGTTTTCTTTTTTCTTTCTGTATAGTGTTTCTGCTATTTATTCACCGTCTCTTAAGTTATATTAAGGCGAGTTTAGAATTTACAGGTGTATACATTCACCAAATGTCAGTTATATAAAGCGTGTTATTAAGTTAATGAACGAATGTAGTGTTACTACAATTACATTATTTTATATTTTATTCGAAAAAAAGCAACTTTTTTATTTGATTTGAGTAGTTAGTAACTGCTCAACATGCTGTTTTATTTCCAATTGGAAATTTCTACATGTGTATAATTGACTTCAAGTTGCAATTATTTCTAAATCGAATAAACTTAACTGGTGAACAACGTTAAGATCAGATACACGACTTTCTGGGTCTGATGTAAATTTTAATCTGATTATATATCAAATATATATTAAATTATGAATAACTAAACTAGTTACAGGAAACACAACGAATATATATTTAAAGATATAAAGACATGGAAACGTAAAAACTCTAACGTGAATACATTTGTCAATGAAACATCAAAACGTGTTATGTTGTAAAACAACACAAAATAAGATAATGTGAAAAATAAGGTCTAAAACGAAAAAGGAAAGTTTTATTTCTTTACGACATTCAAACTTACAAAATCGGATAAAAGTTTTAATGGGTAGTATTTACACAGGGTGACCCCCCAAAAAACAAAAGCCAAATGGAGGCCATCTAGAAAATATGCTGTAGAATGGAGAAAAAAGCCAAAGATCCTGGTGCTTTGATGTGAGGTTTTGAATATAATAAACTAGTTATGACCAAAGTTTCATTTCATTCAGACAAAACACTAAGAAACAGGGTCTAATTAGAGTTGGGGCCCGTTTTTTTGTCACCCTGTATATGAATACTATTCAATCTTCATGCTCACGTTTTTACTCAAGAGTGATTGGTTCATTTGACGGCATATTAAAACCTTTGTAAATTACTTTAATCCGAAGAAGAATACTTATTTAAATACTTCAAGGTACATTATGTATAAAACACAACTTGTTATTTTACCAATATATGAGACATAATTTTTAAGACATTATTTTACATGGTGCTATCACGACGAAGGAAAATTCATTTTTTTTCTTCCGTGTGCGTACAGCTATGCAGTATTTTCACGGAGATAGCTTCTTCACAAAGCTATCTCATATGTAAACCACATTTCCACGGGAATTCTTCTCTGCAGATTAAAACATGGTCGTCTTCAAATCCAATGTTAGCACATTCCTGATACGAACCAACCATCAGGCGTTCAAACCTGGCAAGTCACATCAATCTTTATCAAACTTCTACATAGGTTCTACGTCTACTATCGTACAATTACTACAACTCGTCCACTATCAACTGAGAATTGGTTTTGGTATTAATAAGTGAAATTACACTAGTAAAAAAAAATAATTAGTGCGTAATGGCGTTACATATTTTTTTTATCAACAATAGTATCAATTTAACCAATTCGGTCTTTTTATTACAACTATTATGAATAACTAGACTACCCGTGATTCGTTGGGTCAGTATTTTATATTATCTATGGAATTTATGTATTAGCGTGACACTTGTGACGTAAAGAAAATAGACATAACAGAAACATTTCTATAAAAGTATATTAAAATAAAAACAGAATATAGATAGATTTCTATGAGTCGTTCTGTTTATAATTGTTTTTTTTTTTTTTTTAAATAAAAGAAACTTACAGCCATTGAATTAGAAGTGGTTTGTCATACTTATAGGTAACTGTGCACTGAACATAATACCATAATACTTAAAGTTAAATTTAAATTTTGATACATCTTTTAATTTAAACGTGAAAAAAAGAATTGGGATGCTGAAAACGTACACAGTAAAACAATACGTTTTATTGTCACGTTGATTATTTATTTGTAACGCAAATTAACAAAAAACATATTGTCGGGGTTATTTATTTATGTTGGTAGTGTAGAAGAAAATGTACGATTTTTTTTAAAGAAAGGGGTATTAAAAAATGGAGAATAATTAAAAAACGATGGATAAATCGCCGTTGTAAAATGCTCTCATGGTTGTCAACGGGTTAAAATAGATTTATATGTAAGAAAATTGCGTTAAAATAACTTAAACGTAATACGGAAATGAACGATGTAAAAAATGCAGAAAGTATCAACAATTGTTTATTTGGATAATTTAAACACAAAAACAAATTGGGACGCTTAAAACGTACACAGTAAAACAATATGTTTTATTTTCGCGTTGATTATTTATCTGTAAATATGTTTTTTTTTATTTGCTTTACAAATAAATAATCAACGTTAATTATCGTATTACGTAATGGGTTTATGTTTATGTACGCACGCTCAACCGGAAGTCGCAAACCGGATGTTCGGTTACAACACTCGTAACACGGTCATTTTGGTTTTATACTTATACAGATTATGTCCTAATCCATATTAATGTTTAAATAATGAATGTTAGGACCTAGCATGTTTTACCGATCCAAGCGACATTTTGTTTTGAAACTTGTAGGTCGTGCAGTGATACTTATGTTGAAGATGATGCTATATAACGTTTCTTTACTTAATCTATTACGATCTCCGAAACACTTTCCACAATGTCAATTACTGGATTCGTATTTATTATGTAGTTTTATTATATTTAGAGAAATAAATATTTTTATTTGCATTACGCCTGGTTTAGTTATTATATGTAAATAATTTACTTTTTATATATATGGTAAGCAAACATTCATTCATTATTGTTCATCCATTTATTTTAAAATTTCTTCATTTATTTATTGTAATTTATTGCATGCAGAAGAAAACACTTATTATCTCTATAAATTTCGCAAATATATTTATTCACGATACAGTTTCGAATATTCTCAATTTTACATATATTTTACGCCAGGTTCTGCAGATTAAGTAAGTCCTTTTCGTTCCTAGAAGTTTCCAGATCGGATGTAATTGGAATTGGTGAGTGCACAAGATAATCGTAAGTTTCGTATTATTTGTGTCTACATACGTTTTATTCGATAACATTTTGGATTCAGTATGGCCAGGTCAGCAATTACGTTATTTTAGAAGCCATCAGAAATCAATTGCATAAATAATTATGAGGTAAATAGCTGTTATGTTAAGTACTTCTGTGTGCCACAATGTAACCCTTTCAGCTCAGTTTTACTTGTTTGAAAGCAAAAGGAGAGTAATCTGCGCAATCCAATTTAAATGACAAGTGTCTCAATGCATCATCAGAAAATGGAACGCTGGGAGGCATTCGTCAAAGAACTAAAAAAAAAAAACAAAGCAACAAAATGTCAGATGCGAAAGCAGAAGAAAAAAATTACAAGAAAATAAATTGGAGAAAAAAGCTATAATTGTAGATGTTATCATTTGAACATATTCATGTCCGGGGAAAAAACATATGTCTTGTGAATAGTTCTGCCGGGGGCGTATGTTTTACACACATATATGTGCATGTGCAGTTAATAAAAATCACACCCGAAAATATACATGATAAAATATATTGCGCAAAGACACATAATGAAATATGTCCACTCGTGTGTATGTAGTATCAAAAGTACGCCACAATATTTCATTGAAAGGATATATGGTTTAGTATGTGAATAACCCCCGCCACACACACACACACGCACATATACATGTATATGTATTTATATGTCTATATATGTCTCTCTCCATCTACCTACCTATCTATCTATCTCTCTCTTTCTCTCTCTCTCTATCTCTCTCTCTATCTCTCTCTCTCTCTATATATATATATATATATATATACATTGTGTTATATACACTTCTAGCAATAAAATTTGATTGATTAAGTTTCAATAACCATTTGGAAATAAAGCAAACTAAGTTTGAAGTAAACGAGTTATAAATATATATTTTCTTTAAAAAAGCACTCAAATTAAAATATTGGCACTAAACTTACCATGAGTCTTCTCTAACGAAGCTTTCAATTTCAGACAGTCCTTTGTAAACTTGATACATTGTCCGATTCTATTATACAACCTCTCTGTTTGCAAATTAAATTCCCGTTTGAGTTAAGGTCAGAAGTTTGTCCAGGTCAGTCCATTATCGACTAATAAGCATCATTGAACGACTCAATAGTTAATATAGCAGTGTGAGCTTAAAGCAGAAATTTCCCCGGCAACATGCACAAAACTATCAGAATTAAACCGAATTCTAAAATACAGACCAGGTCCTTGATTTCATAGCTAAGATCACACAGAATTTGCACTCTAATATAAAAAAAAAGTCTAGAGGCATCAAATCAATAATTCCTTTATCTGCGCTTTATAGTTCTTAAAAGGAAAATCAGCCGTTAAAATTTTATCTGATTGTTCAGGAGCATGACCCGCTAGAAAAAGTTCCAGACACATTCAACCAAATAGTTCTTTGAATTCATTTTAGCGAAGAAAGTTTCATATTCAATTGAAAAGCTCGTTCTATTGATATCCTTTTGTGATAACAACGGTTTCTTGCACATCATCTTAAAATATCTGCTTTTTTATCTACCGTTTAACTATTACTATTTTAGGTTTTGTACTCTTTAATCAAATTTGAAAGGCAGCTTTTTTGAAGAACAGCTTTGATTTTATTTCTTGTCATCTTCTCTTGTCCATTATTTTATACAGCCTGAACCTTTTTCTTTTCAGCATTACCTGTTTGTTTATATTGATTACCGATGCTGTTAATATGTTTATGGATTTTAACTGTGTGTATGAGCGTGGCCTTTTGTGGGAACGGAAATCGTTTCAAGTAAGCAGTTAATGTAATTCGAGATATCGTGTATCGAATTCATTAAATAAATCAGCCTAAACTCTAATCCGTACTGATCGCAAAGCGTTAACGTATCTGCTGGTATGAGAAAAAACAAGAAAAAGAAAGAAATCCAGAGCAAAACAAAAAGAGTAGGAGCAATTCCTCTTTCCTCGTTTGTTTATCCCCAAGTTCCCTTTCTAATCAATCACATCATAGATTTCAAAATCTAATCCACATGTTTATTTTTACTTAAATGACATTTTGTATTAAATATTAAGAAAACTCTAACAGCTTATATACTCACATAAAAACAAAATCTGATATTAATAATATTACTTAAAAATACACTATAAACAAAATTATTTAAAATTAAACCAGGCTCAATTGTGTCTGCAGGAGGTGTAGATACTGCCTCAATAGTAATATATATATATATATATATATATATATATATATATATATATATATATATATATATATATAAGTAAGCTACAAATAGGCGGCAAATATTTATTCCTGCAAAAAATCCTTGGGTTATTTTTGACTAGATAACTCACCAAAGACATTAATTTTTACTTCACTCTGATATGCTGATATTCCCATTTTCCAATGATCGTGTCGTCGTTTGCTTTACACAAGATTTTTTTGGGGCCAGTAGTATATTAGTTATCCTTTAGTAAAGTTTATTCTATGTCTACAGTTAGTTGGTTACTATTGCTAAGTACTACAGCTTTTTTATTTTCAGCTTCTCATTTCATCAATCTACACGGTCATCTAAAATATACACATACTGGCCAATCTTGACATTTTCCACTGGATTATTAACACGCGTCTGTCTTCGTGAGCTCCAAATAATGGTTCGTTAGGTTTAATCAGTGTTGTTTTTTGTTTTGTTTTGATTTTTGTTATTGAATGTACTTTGTGGTAATTATACCTCGTTTTAAATTTAAGGTACCTTTCTCTTATCTAGTACTTGTTTGTCGGGTTTTTATGTGCAAATACTATGTCGTGGTAAACAGTGCAATTCATTAATTCATTTATTAATTATTATTTTATAATGAACGAGATTTACGGTTGCAGTTTTTATCTTCTTCTAAATATTTCTGCGAATTATTTCTACTATTTGATTTATCATTATTTCTTGTTATTGTATTATTAATATAATTGTTATATTCATAATTCTGTCTCCGCATTTCTTTATTATTCTTTTTTAGTTATTTTTAATCGTGGAATTTTATTATCATTTGTGAGTTTTCGTAGCAAACTGTAGGAAAATCTTAAGTCATTTTAATTGAATATTTTGTATAAGAATTTAAAAATGTTTTTCGATTAGATTTAGGAAATGTTTGCCAAATTTAGCTTCTAGCATGTGTTATTAGGATTAGTGAAAGAAGCGGTATTTCTTTTTTTTCTTTTCTTTGTATTTGTATTAAAATCATTTCCGTCTTGTGACTATATTTAACTAGTCTGGGTGCCAAGCGTTTCTCGGGTGTTGAGATGTGTGTGTTGAACAAACAAAAAAAGTGGTAGTATGAAAGCAGGCTCGAACTCGTGATACGAAGGCGGAAAAGAAAGTGAAAGAAAATCTGATGTCTTACCGCTACTCCATGACGCGACCGGAAGTTCGGAAAGTTGAAATGAGGACAAGTCAATCCAACTGATACGATGACTTGCAAAAATGGCTCGCAGGAAATCGACCCCTTGTAGAAAACTGCCCAGTGGAAAGTGAAGGAATTTATGTTTTTTTGCCAATTTTTAGATATTTGTTGTCCGAGACGTCGCGCTTAAAAATAGTACCGATCACGTGGAAATCCGTCGCGTCTGTCGAAAGTTTTAGGCAGAACTACATACATACATTTAAACAGACACGTGAGATTAATATCATAGATATCGATATCAGTGCATGGAATAATATTCTGTGACGTGAGACAAATTCTACCTTTATTATTAAATACATTTGGCAATAGTGTTATTGATCACACTATTTTCAAAACAGCAAAAATAATTTTTATAATTGAGGGTTTTCTGAGTATCGCGTTCACGTATAGGAGGTTATGATTATCATTCGAATATAAGTCGTATGTATTTGTAAGTTGAAAATCATATTTAAAATGTTTATTTTTATTAGCTGATACATCACGTCTTAAATGTAGTTTATTATTATTATTATTATTATTATTATTATTATTATTATTATTATTATTATTATTATTATTATTTGCAAATAATTTGGTACAGTATTCTCTTGACTTTATAATAAATAAAATGTTATAACTTCATAAATATCGTTTGGATTTGTATACAGTTTTGGGAAATAACTTACGTTGACGCAGTTCTTTGAGGATACAACTTAATCTTTTTTACGACGTTTATTAATTGAAATATTGATAGTTTACTCATTTTCAATAAACCGATTGACACAATTTAGAATATATGACACCACAAGATCTGATACATCTGAAAATGCCTGGTCACCCATAGTCAACGGAATTTTTTTTTATTTCTTTAAGCATTGATCTTTATTATTGATTAAAACTAATCTTCTATAATTTTAATTATGCAAATTTTACTGTGTCATATGTCACTATACATCACGACAAATTATTAGCCGATGTTAAAGTTATCTTTCGATGTGGATGAATAGAAAAATAAACAATGGCGAATTGCATAAGGCTAGATAAATTTTTATTTTCTTATTACAACAAGCTATTAGGGCAGAATGGTAAATCAATTAGTTTATTTTGAAATATTTTTATATGCTTCCAAATTTTTTGTAAGGATTAGTTCTCTAATTCTTCCTATTTAAGGTTTATACAATTAATAACGCTTTTATTAGAAATATTGTTGTAATTCTGTGGTATTTTACCAAAATATATATTACCTTATGTTTCAATTTCCTAACTCTGTAAATTTTGTTTATCATCGCTTAGTTTAGTTTCATAATTCATTATATTTATGAAGTTGCATGTGTTAGTCTCTAATGTCTGTAATCTTTCATAATATTTCTCACATTAATTCGTTATAATATTGTTTAGTTATTTCATTAAAAAATCGTAACAGTTTTAACTGTTTATTTCAAATAGTCAACTATTTTACCCTTTATTCTAGCTTTAAAATAATGTCGTCATTATTTAGATACCTAGTATAAACATGTGTTACGCTGTGGGTGCAGTATAAAGTCTATATATGTAAGGCGCTGTATATAAAGTGCGTTGAGTATATGATGAGTTGTGTATGGAGTGAAGATTTTTCGTGTTGTCTAATGTTCATAAATGCTTGTGTATGTGTGAGGCATGGATTACAGGATATTTACAATACAGAAAACACAAAGGGTACGAAATACAGTTCTGGGTCTTGCCAATAAAGAAGTCATAACTTTGTCTATCTGGAGCTTGGTTGATGAATCGGTCAAAATCTTAAATAAATATTTATCTTAAAGAACCGACCAGAAGTCTTCGATTACATTTTAGACAGCTATTATTTCACTATGTTTTGTTCTCGGAAGATTGCACAATAGTCTTCGACTCTGTTTCACTCCCGTACAGGGCCATTACAGTCCTGTCTCTAACACCCTCTTCGTCGGTTTGGCCCCTTCTCTAGCTCTGTCTTTAATTAACTCCTAACTCTCTTGTATATATGCAACTATTCCTGTATGCTCACATCACCCGACCACACGAAGACCCAGCACGTGACTTTCGTTCACTTTTTCTGGCCAAATGTAATGTTTTTATTCCTAGGTTTGAAAACTCACTCTGCTTATGTCTACCACATTGCTTGTTATTGTTTCTAAGTTAACCAACATATGTTACTAAAAATTCCTTTGTTTGGGATTTTGGTTGATGAATCTGCCACAAGCTGAAATGAACACTTCTTCCAAAGAAACGCCGGGAGTCTCCGGTTATATTTCAGATATCATTTATTTCACTGTATTCCCTTGGAAGATTGCACGCTGTTCTTAATCTCTGCTTCACATCCATACAGGGCCATTACAGACCCTGTCTCCAACAGCTCCTCGTCCGTCTAGCCCTCTCTTTAACTCTGTTACCTCTTAACTCCTAACTCTCTAGTATATATGCAACTATTCCAGATATAAGCAAATTACCCCGAGTCCGACATCCAAGGTCGTGTTCATCTGAAAAATATTCCTCCGTTCTGGATTCTTATAAGTGTGTAATGTTTTAATAATGCGTAAACATTTAATAGTTTTACTTAAGTTTAACAATTAAGATACATATATTTTGAAGATGTATTCAATTTTAACATAAAAGAAAAACTAATAAAACCAATCGTTTAAATTAATAAAGGGGTGTATAGTTTCAAGTACAAGACATTAAACATTAGAATATAGGTTCACTCCGGAGTAATGATTTGTTAATGTAGATTAACAGATAATTTTCTTTACGTAATATATCCTTAGAAACTAATTTCTAAACAATTTCTAATTATACAGCATGACGAAATATTTAAAGATATTAAAGGGAAACGAGCAGCAAACGTTTAGTAAATGGTGTTTCTACACGAAAACGTACAAAAAATGATTAATACGCGTAGTTGTCAATTTATATAACGTTGATGCAAGCGGAGAAAACATAATTCAAGCCATTCTTACTGTGTGCAGATGGGAAAACCCAAATAAAGTCACTAAATGAAGTAAGTGAATAATCTTAAACAATACTTTCATTATTACAGAATAAGAACAGTCTTGAGAGTGCATTAAAACCCGTGAAGCAACAATGACCATTATAGAGGCTTGATTTAAGTCGAGAAAGTTTATCGTTTAGTTGGGCTACTTTTGTCTGTAGATGGAAATTCTAGTCAATCGCGATATGACGATATAAAATTCTTGGTCGAACTTCTGTCGAATTTAGCCAGACGAACTCTTATCAGTGAGCACCGCACTGGGCAGCGTCGTTTTAAAAGTAATTTATCAGCCCTACACAAATCTATAAATTGTCGGTCGTCTGCTTATTGATTTACGTAGTCACTTTATCGATCTATTGACTACTTTTGTCTGGAGATTTAAAAGTTCTCCGAAATGATTGCTGGCTTCAATGGGAAATTCTTTTATTGTTTTTCTCTATAACTTTACTTCTTCAGCTCTATTCTCTACAAAAAAAAAGCTGCGATAAAATCCGAGATGATTGAAAATTGATTAGAATTCATTTAAAATGTACTTTGCCGATTTCAGAAATTAATCATTCAGTCTGACACTAAAAATAATTAATAATGGTTATAAAATTATTAAAGGAATCCATAATGATAAAGTGAGCAATTATGAGTTGTAATGTGTTGAGAGTTGCAGAAACAGAATGTATTTATAGATACTTCATGTTAGCAACATAAATATACAGTATGATTTCGTGACTGTAACTTTGTAATGATATAACTACCAATTTGGGCGGGTTAAATTACAAAGGATAGTTGAATAAATGTAAGTAACTACATGATAATCATATCTTAAGAGCAGATTAATTTATAAACACAACACAATTTTGCAAATACATTCATGCAAAGAAGTCTTTAAAATGTTCAAGAAAAGGGACTGCATAATAAATAGGGGAATTGGACTGATACAGACTTAAACATTCAGTAAATAAATTTTTACTACAAAAAATCTAATAAGCATCAATCAGACTCAAAAAGTGATAGGAAATTCGGCTAAAATATTAAATATATTTCTTTTTAAATATAATTATTCAAAACTCATTTAAAAATTTTAAATAATTATTTAAAGGTTTGAATATTGCGCTTAATTTTGCTTTCTCACAAAAATCGACCAGAACTATAAAGAATTGTATTTTTGTATTTTAACACACAAAATAGACAATTAATAATAGAAATTCGATAATATACATACAACGTCGCAGCTCACAAACGCCATGACAGCCAACAAACAGGAAGTTATAGACTCGAGTTTCGCTCTCATTTGGGCTCTTCAGTAATACGTATGTGAACTCGGGATTCGAAACCTGAGCCTCTTGTATGTGAGGCGAGTACTCCATCGCACGAGCAAAACTCGAGTCCTGGACTTCCGGTTTGTTGGCTGTCATTGCTCTTGTGAGCACCGATGTTGTTTGGCTGTGGAAATTGTCATATAATATCTCGCTTTCTGAAAATTCGATTACTAATTGCTCGCTAGGTTAGCATGTTGGATGGCATCGTCTTAGCGAGTATAAAATTTCTACTTATGAGACATCGATGTGACTATTGTTGGTTGAATGACCCCACCCCTTGTTCGAGATGAAGAAGGTTTATTCCATACGCGGATTTCACCGCAGTTTGCTTGATCTGTGTTAATTAAAAGACTTTTTTTGTTTATGGCTCGGTATCTCATGTTGCGGAGTACTAGTCTCTCATGCAAGATGCTCGGGCTTCGAATACCGAGCTCGGATACGTCGAACTGATGAGCCCAAATCAGAACGAAATTCGACTTTGCCTGCCGTTTGTTGGCGTTTATGGCTTTTGTTATCTGCGACGTTATTTGACTGGGTTAATAATTATATATATATATATATATATATATATATATATATATATATGGGGGGTTTGCGTATGTGTGTGTGCGCACACGTATATAATATTGGTAAGTGAAATAAAAACTTACACTAGTGTATAATGCAATGCTCTTTGTGTAACCAAATGAAGTTAAAGGCGTTTGGGCAATGTTGATTATCGTAATGTCACTTAATTACTTCTTAGCGGCAGCCAAAATAGCGTCACGGTTAGAAGCGTTGACAATCGTCTTTACGGTTAAGTTTATATATTTACTTGAGGCAGTTACTAGTTTCAAAAGATGTGATACAACGAAACGATCTGGCTGTGGATGACTTATTTATATCATAATCCTATGTGATAGAAAAGAAACCATTCCGGATCGACCAAACATGGTTTTATGTATGTAGCAAGTTGCGACCGTTACTAAGATCTCTTTTAAACTGAAGGGTGGCCAACCGTCGCAGAATAAGACGATAATATTTCTAAAGATATATAAAAGAAATATTTCTTTGCCGAGATCTTGTTTTAACCTCAACGATCGACTCTAGGCAATATTTTCCTTTTCTCTTCTTAGATTAACCCGCTTGTCACAATTCGGTCAAACAATCTAAGAACCGCCGAGTATTATTATGTTTGTCTCCCCTTTTCTTAGGTTATTGGAATTTGTCCCCCATTCTCCGACAAATGCCGTCGATAAAACTTTGGGTGAATACAGAATTCAATAAAGACCTTAACCTTGTATAGACTGGCAAATATTTATTTTCGGATGTTTTTGCATTCAGATTCACTGCGCTTGTTACCTTATTGTACAGGAAATAATATTAGATTTCCAATAGACTTTAAAGATTATTTTCTCTCTGAGTGAAGCACCCATTTCCCCTAGGTAAAACTTGATAATTATTATCAACTAGCACAACCTTGTGGAAATTCTGCGCTGAAAATTCTAAATCCTATTGTGTAAAAATTCTCGCAAGCAAACTTGACAAGCATTCCCAGTGGCCTTCTCCGGTCGTACGATACGCTTAAATATGCAATTGTAATTCATACAGATTACGTTAGGGACAATTACAAGAGGCGTGCAATAAGTAATGCGCCTGACCCACTTCCCATAGAAGTAGAGCAACGAAACTTGGCACTGTTATTAGTCTTTCTCTACATAGGAACAGCCCAGAGTTATGCATTTCTCCCATCGTCTGATACAGCTCTGGGGACCGTTTTTGTAGAACACCCCAGGTTGGTCCTCCAACCACGGCGTGATTTCAGAAATCAAGGCTTCATCATCTGGGAAACGCTTTCCTTTCTAAAACAACTTCATGGCTGGGAAGAGATGAAAGTCAGAGGGCGCAAGATCAGAGTAGGGAGGATGGGGAACGATTTCATAACCACACGCCCGTGCTTCTGATCTGGCGACATGCGAGTTGTGGATCAGAGCGTTGCCCTGCAGAAGGAGGGTACCTTTGCTGATATTTCCCTTCCTCTTGATTTTGATAGCTTCCCTTAATTTCCTCAAAAGTGAAACATAATAGGTTCCTGTAATTGTGCTGTACCCTTTGCCAGGAAATCTGTCATCACTACTCCACCCTGGTCCCAGAAGACTGTGAGCCTGACCTTGCCAGCGGAGGACTGCACCCTTGTCTTATTTGGAGGCGGTGAGTCCAAGTGCTTCCACTGCATTGACTGGGCTTTGGTCTCTGGATCATAGTGATGGACCCAGGTTTCATCCTGTGTAATCAGTCTTTTGAAATCTACTCTTCCGTTTTTGGATGTTTTTGTGTCCAAGACATCCTCGTGTTTTCTTACTTCTGTTTTTTTTTTCGTAAACCAACTTTTACGCGTCTCTATTCGCGTTGAGACTCTTTTTGCCCTATAAACCAAAAATATAATTTAATCAAAACTTTAGCACATAGGGCCTTGATGATTTGTTCTGAAGTTAATTTGGATGACGAACTCAGATTTATCACTAAGACCATTTGTAATAATGGTTACCCCTTGGATATTGTTGAAACTACTATCAATAAGAAAGTTTCCAATTTTCATAAACCCAAAGAAATTATAGCTAATAGATATCCTGTGTACCTACGTCTACCTTGGCTAGGTAACATCAGTGACCGATTTGCTAAGCAAATTTCTTTGTCTGTGCAAGGGTGTTATTTTTCATCGAACCCACGTGTTGTTTTTTCAACTAGGCCTATGTTGCCGTCTATTCGCAAAGATGTTCTCCACCCAACCGCACCATAATAATTCTATTATTTATTTATTTATTTAAATGTGGTTGCAGTTCGCACTATGTTGGGCGAACATCGCAAAGATTAGATTTTCGTTTGAAACAGCATGTGCCTTCAAAGATTCGTCATGCAAAATTTTCACCCTCGGATGTTCTGAGTAATACGTATGGTTCTGCGATTTGCAACCATCTTATAAATAACCATGCGTGTGCCACGAATTTCAGTGCTGACATGTTTACGATCCTTAGTAAGTCGCACTCTCTCTATCATTTGAAAATTTTAGAGATGCTTTTTATGAAGTCTTTGAGACCTTCTCTTTGCAAGCAAAAAGAAAATCTTCTAGGACTTAATTTAGTCTCTATGTAATTTTCCCCCGTTTATTTCTGTTTTTCCCCTTCCCCCGCCATATTTATGACTTTTTTGTTTTTTTTAACCGTATTTTCCTCGATTTAGCTTTGATAAGTGAGGAAAGAAACCTGGTTAGCTAACCTTTATTTTCATTTTTTATTTTTTAAATTCATTATGCTTTTTGGTCTGTATTTAGCCGTAATAAAATTTTGTACCCCCGGAAAATGTTTATATATATATATATATATATATATATATATATATATATATGTGTGTGTGTGTCTGTGTGTGTGTCTGTGTGTGTGTGTGTGTGTGTGTGTGTGTGTGTGCGATCACTTTTTGAAACGAGGGAATCGCCCAATCGTCGAAAACAATAGTCAAGGAATGGCGCACGATCCACAGAGTTTAATAATTGTAAAGATACAGTAGAACTCTGGGATCCGATTGCCCTGGGATACGGTGACCCCAGCACCTGAAGGCCTCGGGATACGGTTTTTCATGTTACGATGTGAAATAAGATGTTTTTCTCCTAGTAACGGTATTTGCCTCGCCTTACGGTGTTATTTATAATATTATTTGATTATATGCATGTGTATTATATAATGTACTGTATTTTGTTACTAATTTATAAATGAGCAAGTTGTGGAATCTGTATAAAATAGAGAAGTAGTCAACTATTTCAGCACAAATAAACTTCTTAGTATCTTACAACATTGTATCCATTCTCCTAGATCTACAGCAGACGTGCTTACGGTTATATCTCATAGGATTAGCGAATCTCTTGATGGAGGCTTTCTTTATAGGGCAGTTGCTCTTAACATACCAAAGGCCTTTGATAGAGTTGGGCATAAAGGTCTACTTTACAAGATCTCCAGTAATGCCAAGGAAACAACAAAGGTCCTTAGCTAGACGAAATACACACATACACAATGAAAAAAGTAAAGCATACACTCTCCTATGAAAGAAAACATTTATTTAAAAAAGAGACTATCTGCTTAAAGGAAAAAAAAGAAACAATAATAGAATAAAAACCAAACACTCAAGAAAACGTAAATACGACGGTCACAAGGTACTACGATTTCGGTTAATAATTTTCATTGATAAATGAATATTGCTTAAAAAATATCTTCTCAGTTATGAAACCATTCTTCTTTAATAAGTTCATAAGAGTAGTAGTTAATAAGCAGAAATCAGAAGTTCACAGCATTTATGCTGGAGTCCCTCGGGGGTCATTCCAGGGCCCAACTCTCTTTCTATTCTACATCAATAATCCTCCAAAGTACACCTTTAGATCATTCATAGACATTTATGCTGACGACACTACCATCTATGGCAGTACATCAAATACCGTAAACGACCAAGTGTACTCTGATTCTCTCTCCTCTGATCTTAAGCATTTCTTACATGAAAAGGGCTGGCCCTTTTCCATGTAAATAAGAAGAACATTAGATAAGTGAAAATGAGATTAGGATAAGCCGAAACTCGAACCCTGTAACCAAGGATCGGAATGTTAAAAATGTCAATTGTTAAATTCTATTGGAAATAGTTAAATATTGTTTATATCGTAAAATGAATTGATTGTTCATTATTTTACAAAACTAAATATTACAAATGTCAGCTAAAAAGAATGAACAATACAAATTAAAAATATATTGTTAAAAATAGGTTAGGTTAAAAAATAGGATAGGAAAGGATTCTTTGTTTGCAGAAGTGTGTTTTGAACAAACATGCATAGCCACGTGAATCGGTCACGTTTGGGAAACACACTTCTGACGTCATAGCAAAACGGGGATTCTCAATATAGGAGCTAGAGTCAGCAGAGTCGGTCGGAGAGAGTTGATCGGCCAAGAGTTGACATGGTCAGAGGATGCGAAGGGGTCAAAGGTTTACCATGTTTTTTTTTGTTTTTTTTATTCAATTTTCACCCCAAACAAGGCACAGTGCCACTTTGAAGCAGGGGGCTACTATCAGGGACTTAATTAGCGGGATCATTATGAAGGGAGATGAGTAGAAAGATGTTTGTTGACATTACACTTGAACTTCTGCATATCGTTACAGTTGGGAAAGCAGAATCCCGGAAGGGAGTTCCAAAGACCCGCAGTTCTGGGGAAGAAACTATTGGAGTAAAAGGCTTTCTTGCACCTAAGGATCTCTACTGTAAAGGGATGAGACTTAGTAGCTTGTCGGGTTTGTCGGGGGTAGTTACGTCGGGGAGGTACAAGTGTTTGCAGTTCGTCAGAGCATTCACCATTGAAGTATTTGTAGAACAGGCAGAGGGATGCAACATCTCGTCGATGGGACAGAGGCTGAAGCCTAGATGACAGTTCAGGACCTATCAGGTTGGCGACTCTCTTTTGAACCCTGTCCAGGAGCGAGAGATAAGAAGCAGATGCACCAGCCCAGATGTGACAACAGTACTCCATACATGGGCGAATGGTTGCCTTATAGACGTATAGGATACTGTCAGGCGTAAGTAGTTTTCTAGCATGGTAGAGGGAGCCAACCTTCCTTGCAGGACGTCATCATAATTTGACAGGTCCAGTGAATAAAGAATCATCATTGTGTTTTTGTAATTGTTTTTATGTGTCATCTTTCAACACAGAAAAGCTAATTGTTATTATCATTATCTGTAATTAACATTGTGTACCCTTACAAGATTATGTATCTCCTCTCCTCTGTGGTAAGAACGTGTGTACATCACCAGTCAGTATATATATGAAGTCCCAAACATATCAACACTGTATATGTATAAATGTCTCTCTCTCTCTCTCATCATCATTATATATATCCTCGTCATCTCTTAATGATAATATTCAACACATTTCGTACAGTGGCAAAAAAGGTGGCTTGTTACTTTTAATTCATCTAAAACCAAACTTCTGTCTTTACATCATCAACGTTTTAATCCCCAAATGGCATCAATTGAAATGATTGGCACTGATCATTGGAAGACTCCCTGTTTTAACAAGCTCCTGGGCTTGGCCATTACTCCTGATCTGAAATGGAAACGTACATCAAATCTGTTGCCAAGGTCGTTGGGAAAATGGTGGGATCCTTCTATCGATCCAGTAGATATCTCACTGTTGATGCAATTCTCTATCTATATGAGCCAGGTACGTCTAATGGTGGAGTACTGTTGCCACATCTGGGCCGGAGCTGCTAGGAAGTCTTATCCTGCCTTGACAGAGTTCAAAATAGACTTCGCAGGTTAATGAGGGATGCCCTTTTCTCTTCCCTGCAACCTCTTTCTCACAGAAAAGACGTTGCGATCTAGTCTCTGCTTTATCGTTATTTTCATTGCAATTGTTTGTCTGAGCTCCAATCTATGGTCCCCCTCGCAAAGCTTTCACAAGAATCACTCGTCTAGCTAAAAACACTATCAATAATTTCCCCCACTGTTTATTTGTGCCTAAACCAAAACGTTGATTCTATGAGCAAAGTTTCTTTCGTAGAACTGCACACCTGTAGAACTCCCTTCCATTTGCCTGTTTCCCGGCTGACTACAATATGATCGCCTCCAAGTCCAACGTAAACAAGTACTTTATGAACCATCCCCTTAAGTAATCCAATTTACCAAATTCCCACTACTAACAATTACAACAACTTTGTCCCACTAACCACTGTACGCTTATTAACCCTCATCCTCGACTGACCTCTAGGCCTTGATAAGCGGTCACGTATTCGTGAAAAAAAATGTACTGTATAATTTTTTGCTTAGGCCAACCATACGGCGATTTCACTTTACGATCCCAACTCTGGAATGGATCCCATATCCTTTATATATTTTTTTAGAAAAATGAATTACAATCAAAATAAGTTTTAGCTTAATATGCTTACAAAGAATATAAAGATATAATATTCAATCGACAGCGGTGACAGAATAAAATTCATGACGGCTTAGATGATTTAAAAATAATTAATTTTGAAAATAAATAACTAGTAACTTCTGACACTTAGCGACACCGGATACTTTTCAATTCATTTTGGTCGATCTGGTGTGTTTAATGGATACTTAAATTATCAAGGCATTGTTTATAAGTATGATTGCACAATTTAGAAGCATTTGCATTGCTTCAATACACTGTAAGCGAGACATTTAACATAACTGTCCCCAATTATAGAATGGAGAAGCGTACTGTAAAATTAATATATTTTTCTCTGTCGCTGTGATTATAAAGAAGTATCTAAGCTGACGTGTATGTGTCTTCTTTCTGTGTCCTTTTCCTTATTTTCTTTCTTGTTCATCAAACAGTGTGTGATGTGCTCGACGTTTCATTGGATGTATTCGACTTAATTTATATAAATATTATCTACCTATGTTGTCATCTGAATATTTCAAGCGTCTTATTGGATATGCATTGTATCTTATCTTTTGATTAATGTATGTCTAGAAAAATATAACTCATTATAGCAATCTGAAATAAGAATTCTTTTTTCTTATGAAGGCTTACTTGAAAGAGATAAGGATTAATATTTCCCCGAAGATAACTGATGTTAATTCTGATAGGTGACCATTTGGAAATAATAGGCGCTGTATGCGCCAGGAAAGCGACACTTGTCTGAATAAATTTGCAAAAATTAACGTGTTTAAAGTCATTGTCAATGGCTGAGATATAGAATGGCTTCTGGATATATTATTACGTAAATAACGATCAGGTAATGTCAAGTTGACCCACCGAAGTTGAATGGCACAGCGAGCAAGCAAATGTATAAAAGTAAATGAAATTACACTTCCTTCCACGTACAAACATACAAAAGTCGTTCCAAAAGTAAAGTTCCCTAATTTTCCACTCGAAAAAGTTGCAGAGCTACTATAACGGGAGTGGTACTATTAAAACTAGCGCCATTTTGTGTTCTATCATTTATTTTTCTACATAGGCACTAACGTTTTAAATGCACTGTTGCCAGAAATTCAATGACGTATCTCTGTTTCTGACGCACGTATATGTCAGGGGTTGCTTTCTTAGAGTCTCAGATCGTCAATATCGACAACAAAGAGATTAAACCTTCAGGCCATGAATGCATAAGTTCAGTCATCATAACTCTGCAATTTGCAATCTTTTATGATCCATTCGGTCGGAATAAAAAATAGAAGGCATTATTCTCATATAGCATCTAATATTCGTGATTGATTATCCAACATGGCTTCCTTCAGTCAGACAGACTACAGATATCAATAGTAAGTGCGCCTGCGCGTGAAATTCTTGTGGCAAGAGTTTCGCAATCTCTAAACACACCTCTTCTGAGTCGATATTGCTGAATATCAGTGGCAAGTGGACGTTCAGGACGACTGGAAACAATGCCGAGATAAGCGGAAAGCACATACAGTGCCTAGAATCCCCAAATGGTCACCCATCTGGTACTAGTCAGGCTCAACGTTGCTTAACTTCGGTGATCTAAAGGAAAGCGATGTGTCAACATGATTATGTCCTATTGATCATCTAACAAGATATTAATAAGACGATAATATACTCACTTTTTTCAATGTATAGGTACACTATTACCCCGTAACAATTAAATGTGTTTTCATATTATAGACACGAATGACTTGCATTAATGTCAAAATAAGTCTAGTTTACCATACATCCCCGAACTTCTAAGAAATGATAAGTAAACAACATCTTATACTTTATCAACTCAAAGACTTAAGCGAACTTGTTCCAAATCTTTGTTGTATTTTCAGATAAAATGAACACTATTCCAACAGCTTAACTTCTAAATAAATGGAACAAGAGTGTAGTGATCGAGGGTGTGTATAATAGAGAAGAAATCACTTGAGGCGCAATCTAATTTAAAGAAGTTCTGAAAGAAAGAAATATTCCAGTGAAATGATAACTTTGTCTTAATAAAACGAAACAAGAGAAACTTTTGAACCAGTTTCCGATATACCATCGTGTGTATAGATTAAAATCACAGTGCCAAGTAATTCAACTATTCAGCAAACTCAGTTTGCTCTGAGTAATTCTTAATGACTCACTTGAATAATGCTTAAAGACAGTTGAGCTTTTAATGCGAGTGGAAATTCACAAAAGGAAGCAAGTAAATCAATAAAGATTACTTTAATTAATGAAAATTCCTTTCAATCTTAAAGGGAATATATAGTTTATCTCATCAACGTAGATGATATATTTATAAAATTAATCTTTTCATTAATGGCAAGCTTTTTTATCTTCATTAAGACTCATCTGTGTGGCTATACATATATATACGCAGATTTCAGTCATCACTGATTGTTATGATTTAATGTATTAGTTAAATCAATCGATCCATCTCACGGAATATGAAGAAAATATATCGTATATATCATTACAAAACATAAAGATTCTAATATTGTTTACTTTTCTTGGGAAGTAACTTTGCATAATTGCTTGACATAAATTTTATTCTTATAAACAGAGTGCTTTCCATCTCTTTATCTCTCACCCTCCTTTATCTAGTAATACCAAACACGCAATGACTTTACAAGTATAGGACTCTGTTTGAGACGGTATCGAGCGCTGTATGTAAATGTAAATTTAAAATGTTTAACCAATATTTAATGCCATTCTACACCGATATATATATGCATATACATATATATATATATACATATATATATCGATGTAGATTGGTATTAAGAATTAGTATATATATATATATATATAATTTTTCATCGTTTTTACTGATTCAAAAAACACTCATAACCTTTATATATATATATATATATATATATATATATATATATATATATATATATATATATATATATATATATGTGCGTATGGTGTGGCTCAGAGGCAAAGAAATGAGGGTTTAGAGGTGTATGCTTTAGTTTCGGTTTTATTAGATGGCATCGAAATCATTTATATATATATATATATATATATATATAAGATTTGATCTCATTGCTATATATTAATTAAATATTATAATCGATGGATAATCGTCTCTATAATAATGAGTACGCAATCCGTATGAATTAAAATAGTATATTTAAAGGTATCGTACAACCGGGCAAAGTCAGTGGGAATGATTTTCTGTAATAATCATTTATTTGAATTATTCAAATCAATTTAGCTTGCGAGAATTTTTATGGTAAAACCACAAAAGGATTTAGGATTTTCAACGCAGAATTTCACCATGGTTGTGCTAATTGATAATAATTATCAAATTTTACCTAGGCGACATAGTTGCTTCACTTGGAGAGAAAAAATCTTTTGATACTATTGGAAATCTAATATTATTCCCTGTTCAATAAGGTAACAAGCGCAGTGACGCATATCGATCTACATCTCTCTCTCTCTCTCTCTCTCTCTATATATATATATATATATATATATATATATATATATATATATATATATTTCTGTAGAAATATATTTTCTCATTATATATCAATCCTTATATAAAAAGTTCAATGTGATTGCAAAGCAATATACAGAATAAATGACAAAAATTTATATTTCAAAATTCATGATGTTGACCATCGTTTAACTTATTCCTTCAAATCTGTCGATTTATACAATTCTTGACAGTATCTGTTTCGTAGAGCAAAATCAATCACTTAATTATTATATCAATTAATGAATCTATTATGGCCTTAACTTATCAGAAGAAATAGCAACAATCAATCCGTCAAAGGGAATTGAAATGTGATTTGACATGATGAAAATTCGAAAATTGGAAGAGAAGCTGCAGTTATCTTTATATTTTTCCATTACGCCATATTGAATTTTTTATCAAACAAAGTCATTACACCCAACTATTCGTTCTAACAATTATAATTAATTTATGAATCTTCTACCAAAATGTTCTTTTTAATAATTAGTAAATTTATTAATTCTAAGTTATGTATACATACTTATGAAAATAATATCAACAAATTATAAAATATTATATGTTTGTATATACGAAACTAAACTGAGCTACAAAAAACACAAATATTTATACTAAAAATTTAATTAATTTATGAATCTTCTACCAACATGTTCTATTTAATAATTAGTAAATTTATTAATTCTAAGTTATGTGATCATAATTCTGAAAATAATATCAGCAAATTATAAAATATTATATATGTATATACGAAACTAAACTAAGTTACAAAAAATGATTGATCATTTTAGTCAGTTATCGTAACTAAACCATTTATCCTAATTGAAGAGTATAATAATTCAAAGCTATTAGCTATTACAATCAAACACATCAATACTTACAATTAAATTTTAATATCATACAATTCAAGAACTATACTTAGGTTTTGTTAAGTTTAGAATAATCTGAAATTTCTTTTATATCGTAATTGTCAATAATAAATTAACTTAATATATGCGGCAGAGTTACCTTCTTTGAAACAAATCTTCTTAAATAAACTTTGCTTATATATATATTAATTTATTTTTATTTCGGACTATTATTCTCATCTTTATTAGACTATGGAAGATCAGATAATGAATAAACGTGGATTTATAAGATCAAAGAATCCAACTTTGGTCGCCCTTCGGGGCCCGTGGCGCAGTTGATAGAGACGTTGAATCTCTACAGTTCCAGATGAACATTGTCTGAAGATAGCAGTTTCAATCCTACCCAAAGCGTGCCAGAGGTTTACTTGGCCAAAATGTGGTGAGACGACAACAGCTATGGATGGCAGTGATGGCTGAGAATGCAGTTAGGAGATTCGAAGTTCCTATCCGTCGCGGTTACCACCTGACGAAGGCAAGATGAATAGTTGGCCGAAACGTTGTGAATAAACAAACCAATAAAAGATGAAAAACAACAACTAATAAAGATGAGAATAATAGTCCGAAATAAAAATAAATTAAACTTTGCTTATATTTATTAATTTTTCATAACGCATAGACATCCATATTCAACCTATAATTATTTTTTTATTTTAATATATTTTAAAGTCTTTCATTCAATATTATTTTTTTAAAATTAAATCGACTTCTATTTCAAATTAATTCACCAATTTTTCCAATACAAAATGTTAGTATAACAGATTATTTCAATCGATAATCATAAGTTATAAAGTTATACTTCATATCGGCTAATGTTGAATTATAACTTAATTACTTACTTCCATTTACTTTAATTTTTATTTATATATTTATTCATATTATTATTTATATCAGCACCATATATATATATGTGTGTGTGTGTGTGTGTTTGTGTATGTATGTATGTATGTACGTATGTGTGTGTGTGAATGAAATGCTAAAGGTAATCTTTTCTGCCTGAACAGTGAAAAAACCGTCTTCGAAATCAAGTGGGCTAAAAGATTTTTCGCCTCCCCATTTCTTTTTTTTTTCACAGAAGAGACGTTGCGGGTTTATCTCTACTATATTAATCCTTTTATGGTAGGCGATCTATTGAGCTTAAATCTATTGTTCTCCTGTAAACATTCGCTACAAATACTCCTCTCTCTATAACAACTGCCAGTAATTTCCCACACTCTCTATCTGTGCCTAAAACTAAAAAAAATTCCATGAGCAAAGTTTCTTTTCTGGAATTGTCTGTTCTACCCAGCTGACAGTTTACACTTCTAATGTTTAATAATGAAAGTTTACACTTCTAATGTAAATAATAGAAGTTTGCACTTCTAATGTAAATAATGGAAGTTACCACTTCTAATGTTTAATAATGAAAGTTTACACTTCTAATGTAAATAATGAAAGTTTACACTTCTAATGTAAATAATGAAAGTTTACACTTCTAATGTAAATAATGGAAGTTAACATTTCTAATGTAAATAATGAAAGTTTACACTTCTAATGTAAATAATGGAAGTTTGCACTTCTAATGTAAATAATGGCAGTTTACACTTCTAATGTTTAATAATGGAAGTTTACACTTCTAATGTAAATAATTGAAGTTTACACTTCTAATGTAAATAATGGAACTTTACACTTCTAATGTAAATAATGAAAGTTTACACTTCTAATGTAAATAATGAATGTTTGCACTTCTAATGTAAATAATGAAAGTTTGCACTTCTAATGTAAACAAGTTATTGATGAGATGTCTTTCATGTAATTAAACCCTAACCTGTTTTTGATTTTACTCTTCGTAAAGGCATCCGTTTTTTATTAAGGTAAACAACATTTACTTTTCTAAATCATTGGGGTTTAAAATAATCATATGTAATTTTTGAAGACTGTTAAGTTCTGTATTTTGCAAAATCTTACACAGTACCAATTTTCTGCTGAACGTAGGATAGCGAAATGAAACCAAGTGGAGATTCTTAACTTAATGCAGTTTGTATTTATACATATAAATCTCAGATTATTATTAAACTAGCATGGGTGCATGGCGTTGCCCGAGTGTTTGGAGGTGTGTGTTGAGCAAAAAAAAAAGTTGTAGTAGAAAGGCAGGTTCGAACCTGTACCGCGAAGGAGGAAAAGAACAGGGGAAAAACGTGACGTCTTTGCTCTTACGACCACCGCCAAACCGGAAGTGATGTTGGTTTAAATTTAGACTAGACAATCGAAAAGAGGGGATGACTTTCGAAAACATCGGAGAAAAAGGCGACCCTTCCCTGTAGAAAAAGTGCCCAGTTGAGGGTGAAGAAATGAATGTTTTTACTCAATTTTTCGGTATTTGTCGTCTGAAGGGTCGAGCTTCAAAACGATACTGATCTTGTAAAAATCCGTCGCCTCTGTCGAAAGTTTTAGGCAGACATGCAAACATACATACATACATTTACATATTGGTAGCTCAAATTTTCGAGGCAAACCGATTAAAAAGCGTGTCTTATCTCTGAATACTCTTTATGTAAAATTTCAAATGTTTAGACCATAAATTTGGAAGAGACCGCAGATCAATTTTTTAAAAACTTTGACCCCTATTATGACCCCTTAACATTTATTGTTTTAGGTTCAAATCCAGTTATTAAGTTAGATCCATATTTAAGGAACCTATATCTAAAATTTTAAGTGTTTAGACCCAAAATTGTCGGAGGAGTTTGGTAGAGTTCTTAAAGGTCAAGTCGTTAAACTTTGACCGCTTAACAGCCAAATTTCTGGTCGACAGCGGATTACAAATATTTTCCCAAATCTCAGTACCCTGTATATTAAATTTCGAGTCTGTAGACTGACAATTGACAGAGTTATTGTGTAGGGAAATGTACACAGACAGATACACATACAGACACTTTCACGTTTATAGATACATAGATTTACTAAAATTAAAATAGCTGCCTTGCATTACATTAATGTCAGTTTATTAAACATCATTTCCGACATCAAAAGTAACATTACTTAAAATTTATTGAATGATAATTTAGTTTACTTGATTGATTGATTTTTAATGAAATAAACACATTCGAGAAAAACTATTTTATAGCCATCACGTCGCTAGACAACACACCGCTTGTGATGAGTACCGCATACTTTATGAATGACGACCTTTCTGCACCCATCCTCTGTGATTAACAGAGGGCTGAAAATTTGTATAGACGCCTATTTATGGACAGGTGTAGGTGGTTGGTTCTGCCAGCAACCAAAAGTAAAACAAAACAGAACAAAACAAAAACATCGGTGAGTAATAATAGGAAAAAAAGTAGATTTTATACGCTTTTGCAATCTAGTGTGAATTAATGTATTGATTATCTTCCAAATATACAGTTGATTAAATGTGATCATTATATTGTTTTTATGAACAAACAATGAAATGAAAACTGAAAACTGAAAAATGATCCAAATGGGGTTATATTAATATTGCCGCAACGTTGACGCGTATGCTCTTTCTAAACATTCGTTCACCAGATGATTTTCGGCAATTCATAGTAAGTAACGAAAAGTCAATAGCCACGTCTAACCCAGAAAGAAAGAACATAAACTGTGATGTATGTAGATATGTTTAATTCAATATTTAAGTAAAAAGTGTGTGTATAATAAAAACATAAGAATGTTTAAGGCAAACAAAACTGTTATCGTTTTAATAGTACTTCTACTACTAAAAGTAATAATAATACTAAAGTCAATAAAAAGAATGCGTAAAAATGATCTTAAATAATTGACTTTTTTGTTTGTTTTTGTTAGATTGACAAAAAATTCCGTGGGTGAAGCCCGGTGTGTGCAGGAAAATACAAACTGCGCATAATGTAGATATGGTTCAAGTTTATTTCCATGTTTATGTAAAAAAAAAAGAAAGTGTATCTGAATAATAAAAATGATAACGTTTAAAACAAATGAAACAGCTTCCGTTGTAATAGTAATTTTCTGAAAGCAACAAAAATAGTAATACTAGAATTATTACTACCACTGGTATTAATATGATAACTAATGATAATGAACATATTCTAAATAATAATAAAACTATAACAATAATTACAATAAGAATCGTAGGTAAAAATGCGTTTTCATACGTTTTGTTTTCGATTGGATTGGCATAAAACTCCATGGTTGAACGCCGATGTCTCAGCATCTGGATGAAATAAAAGACAAACCGTGATAATTAGTAAAATAAGTAGGTTTGAACAATGGAGAAAATAAAAACGTTTATAGTTGATAGATGATCCGAAATCCTGTTTCAACGTTAGTTGTAACGAAAAATATTTCAAGAGAAAATATGTAGATTTCCGCTGCGTTGAGCATTGAAGAACAACGTAAAAAAAGGTACGAAAAGGACATAAAGGGATATGTCAGAATAGTTATCTTGTTTGTTAATCGTATACGAAAACGACACCGCGAATATTTATGGCCGCATTCGAAAATATGGATTCATAATCTGAAAAGCAACCGTTCCTATTGTTTATGTGTAGTGACAACTGACGTTGGCAGCGATTTTGTCATTCTTCTAGACTAAGAAATAAACGGAAGCGTTTTTTTAGGGTTTTTTTTTTCAAATTTAAGGCCAACGTTATAAATATGAAAGAAACTGCATTTAATAAGTCAGATAATTTCTCGGTGTCATGTGGTGAAATATATCATTTTGAAAAAGAAACCCGCTGATTTCGAGTGTTCTGGGAGAACTAAATTCAAGACAGTAACAATATTTGCTCCTGTCTATGTTGAATTATACATTTGATGGAATGAGTCAGGATGGGTAAATTTTATTATACGGCGAAGCAATGTAGAAAATCTTGTGCAAAAACACACTACAGTATTTACTAGAAACAGTGAGTGTTAAAAATCTGCATAGGAATTGTCTAGTAAATTTCCTATGTTGTCGATAGTTAGGATAGAATGACACAAATCATTTAATAACATTAATACCTGCAATTTATGTAAATAAAGAAGTTAGACAAACATAGAATATGAGTCTCATATTCGTCCTATGAACAAATAGTACTTGATTCGAAGAAACGATGCAGAACAGAAACAGATAAACATGCAACTCCCGTAATTAGTAATATATATATATATATATATATATATATATATATATATATATATATATATATATAAAGCTGAATGTTTGTGTGTGTATGTGTGTGTGTTGGGTCACGAATAGGCTCCTATATGGTTGACTATTTAAAAAAAATGATTACATATAATAATAGAAGATGTATCGAGACACGGGAATGGGTATGTTTGATCTGGCAGAACAGTGGTTCATTAAAATTGTAGCGTATGCGTTCGCGCCTGATCCACAAAGTATGGAAATAAAAAATTTAAAAATTAAAAAAAGAACGCTTACAAGTGTTTTTGATATAGATGTACATAAGAATACTTCGATAAAAATGTTTTAACTTAAACAGGGATGGTATAAAATTGTGGGGTCTGCGTTCGCGCTTGGCCTCCATAGAATGAAAATATGTCACAAAGTTTAACAAGGTTTTTAAATATATATACACAGAATATTGTGATAAGTGTTTCAGTGTGAACAGGTATGGTAAAATAAATTATGGGGTTTATCTATTTTATTTTTACTTTCATCATATTTTGCTTTGATTTTGATACCCCCAAATTCAACCCAAATTTACAACCCTGCCTTTTCATAACCTATCATACTTTCATAAATCAGAGTCCATTTTCTGTAGGCTGTTATTGAATCCAGTCAACGACGGGTATTTTGCTAGTATATATATATATATATATATATATATATATATATATATATATATATATATATATATATATATAAATAAGTGGGTGGTAACCAACAATGTGTATTTTTTAACATTATTTTATTATTCCATGTCTTGGTTTTTCATTGAGAATTGTGTTTAGATCATTGTAATAATGTTTTTTAAATCATTGAAATCGTTTTTAACACGTTTCAAACGTATATACATACATATATGGAGAGAAAGAGAGAGAGAGAAAAACGTTAATTTTTTAAACTATCTATTACAGATTATATAATACAGTAATTAGTAAGTACGATGTATTTAGATAATACAATGTAACCATTATGGCCCATAAAACCATATATGCAGCACCTTTTATTACGATGTATTTGAGATATACCGGAGGAAATATGTAGCGATTATCGCCATTTAATTCTTTTTACCTGTGTTCATTCCGTCAACATTTGAATTGCCTGTAAGGGCCCTTTTTTAAACAAATGCTCTTTCCATATCAAGTACACTATAGTACATGTCTGTAATCTGTAATATATAGTTAAAAAATTAGTGTCTTTCTCTTTCTCTCTCTCTCTCTCTCCCTCTCTCTCTCTGTATATATATATATATATAATCACGGGACACATGCGCGTATGTGTATAGTGTGTGTGCTCGCGTGTTTGTGTCTTAATTCCATATAATTTCTGTGTAGTTGTCAGGTTTTATAAGATAGAATATTTGCAAAGGTTTCTATATTCCAACTATGAAATCGTCTTATTATTTTTATCTTGTTTTTATTTTCATGATAAATAACGCAATCTCTGCAAGAATAAATCTATATTTGCCTTCTTTCGATTGGCGTTTTCTCTCGATGAAAGAAATCAAACTGATAAAAGCAACGAAATAAAAAGCATTCATCATTTCAAATCTCTGATTAAGTAAAGAGGATGCCAAAAGCAGGGATTACTTCTGAAAAAGGACGATAAGTGTGGCATGGATAAATATATATTCACTTTTCCAACAATATATATATATATATATATATATATATATATATATTTAGACAAATATTATTGAATAGCACGGAGTTATTCTGTTTTACAATTTTCGTTTTTATCTTCTCCAATCTCCGAATAGTCCTATTTGTGTTCTTCTCGAAATTGTATATGTTGGATCCATAATCGCGAGCGCTTTCAACAGAAGTACTTCTATCATCCTCAGGCATATTGTAGAAATAAATGTAGAAATTGTTTGTTAATTTACTTATATATACATTTTTTCCTAGTCAAAAAAATAAAATAAAAATAAATGAATAAAATTTATTATATATTATGTATTTTTATTAAATACAGACAACAAGCCCTGTAATGAAAAACAACATTTCGCAAACAAATGACATGTTGGAAAGGACCAATGTAGTTTACAAATTTAGCTGCCCAATAGGAGAGTGTATCTCCAATATTAGTAGCTACATTGGTTCAACAACTAACACATTGTCGCGAAGATTGACTCTCCACCTCTCTGACTCTAGCTCCATATCACAACATTTGAAGGGACATGGCTGCCACCATTCGGCATTTCGAAGAATTATGGTAGAAAATACAAGAGTATTGCAGAGTGAGAGAAATGTAAATAGGCTAAGAATACTCGAAGCATGTTTGTGATAATTTTTTGAAAATGTATATATGTGTTTGTATATATAAATGTGTTTAATATATGTAAAAAAAAAATTTAAATCCGCCCACCTAACTCGTAACAAGCTACCAGGTGACTAGGAAAAACTGTATATATAAGTAAATTAACAAACAATTTCTACATTTATTTCTACGATATGCTTGACACAAATAGGACTATTCGGAGATTGGAGAAGATAAAAAGGAAAATTGCAAAACAGAATAATTCCGCGCTATTCAATAATATTTGTCTAAATGAGAAAATGCTGCCTAAATATACACAATATATATATATATATATATATATATATATATATATATATATATGTGTGTGTGTGTGTGTGTATATATATTTTTTTTCGAAGAATGGTTTCAGCAGACTGCTCTATGATAAGGAAAAATCCGAAAATAAGAGTGTATTAATTTTTTTGTTTACAGTAAGTTAACCTGATAATAAGAGACCATTTTAGATACCCATATCAAGCTCTCTTCAGCTACTCTCTCTCTCTCTCTATCTCTCTTTATATATATATATATATATATATATATATATATATATATATATATAAAGGTGAAGGTGCCGGTCTGTCTGTGTATCTGTGTATCTGTGTGTCTGTTTGTGTACATTTTTCTACGCAATAACTGTGTCAATTTTAAGTCTACAGACTCGAAATTTGATATACAGGGTACGGAGATTTGGGAAAATCGATATGATCGGTTTTCGGCCAGAAATTTGTCGATTAAGGGGTCAAAGTTCAACGATTAGACCCAAAATTGTCGGAGGAGTTTGGTAGACCATTTTTGGTCTAAAGATTTTAAATTTTAGATATAGGTTTCTTGGCATAAATCTAACTTAATAACTTAATTTGAGCCCAAAACAATAAATTTTAAGGGCTCATAGTAAAGGTCAAAGTTAAAAAAAATGACCACTTTTTTTTTTTTGCTCAACATACATCTCCAAATACCCGGGCAACGCGGGCACTCATACTAATATATATATATATATATATATATATATATATATATATATATATATATATATAAGTGTATGTGGGTATATGTATACTACTCTTTCTCATATACGTATGTATATATATGTATATATATATATATATATATATATATATATACATGTATGTATACTAGCAGGACTACATGTCGTTCGCTGAGTTAGAGTGTGGATAACATATATAACATATCGCAGGTAACATTATATAAATGAGAGTTTATTTTAACAGCAATTCTCATGTTGTAACTAGAGACCTTACTCACTGAACTATTCAGATAAATGTTAAAATTCTTAAACTTTTGTTCATAATTATATTAATCTCATTATGTAAAATGTTAGAAATTTGTACTATTACAAGATATAGAGACATTTCATTCTCATGAAAATTGTACGACTATATGTCTTATAGTTCAGAAAAAAATAGTAATCTTTTATTCTCGGCGACAGTCATTCACACAAGTAAAGAGGTATTCTGCTTGATTATATATATATATATATATATATGTATATATATATATATATATATATGCATGTATTAATTGATATATGTGTATATGTGTGTGAGAGAGAGTGTGTGTGGGGAGATGACAAAAAACAAATCTAATTTATATATTCATCAACGTTTCGTATATGATTCGAGTTTCATGGAGAGGATTTATTTCCAGAAATACAGTATTTGAATATATATATATACTTGTATATCTACGGGTTGTCTTTATGTCAAGACTTCATCGGAAACAATTTTTGGAAAGCAATAAAATACTCGTACAATACTTGAAATCATCCTAGTAAATACAAATCAATTTTCAAATATTGTACTGGTATTTTTTTTTCAAATAAATTCTCATGAGGAAGTTTTTAAATAAAAACAAAACTTGGATTAATATACACATGTTATTTGGCCCTTTTAATCTTTCCAGCATGTTCGAATATGATGTCGATAATTTTCATAATATACATATATTTATATATGTATATACATATATATATACACATATATTTGCATA
Organism: Euprymna scolopes; assembly: GCF_053919585.1. Lineage (NCBI taxonomy): Eukaryota > Metazoa > Mollusca > Cephalopoda > Sepiida > Sepiolidae > Euprymna > Euprymna scolopes. The sequence goes on along the minus strand of NC_136484.1, from coordinate 69,399,813 downwards.
TATACATACACACACATATATATATATAACTACATATATATAATTATATATATAACTATATATATAATATATATATGTGTGTGTGTGTGTCCGTAATTATAATTTCCCTAAACCAGAATATGCATTTAGGTCACCCTCATATTATTTATTAATATGTTTATATGGTAGGTATTACACATTCAGTTGAATACCGAAAGTTCACCAAACAACCCTATAAGAAACTGTTGACAAAAAAATGAGAATATTTTACAGTTCGCAAAATTATGAGAATAAAAAATTACTTATGTTTTAATATATATTTACCCATTCTAAAAACACATTTCAAATTCTACGAGGAGACGCTATTTTATAGCGCCATATTTGATTTATAAGATTTCAGCCATATATCTGAAGGTTTAGTATTTAGGTTCGACATAAAAAACAAGGAGTTAATCACAAACTCTAAGATATGCTATTGGAAACATATTAATAATAAAAAAAACTACTTTACATTTAATCTGCTTCGTATGGAACTCTTCACTTTATTCACGAACGTAAAACTACTCAAATGACATACGCATCTTTCAACAATATACTTATTCCTCTCGAAAAATAAATGTTCGCATTAAATTGTAGTTGTCCTTTGAATTGTTATCCTGATAATAATATTATACTATTTGTTAATAGATAACTATTGCTTACGAAAATTAAGTAATTAATTTACTATTCACGATTCTCTCATATTAAATTAATTCATTTCGTTGAAACGACAAAATAAGTTTGATATTTACATTTTACAGACCTTATCGCCCTTACATAAGAAATTATTCTTAAATACCTTTTGAACAAATAGAAACAAACCGGTTTCCTAATTTAAATTATTTCTTTGATCTATACTCTCGGACAAAATGAAAAATTAAATTATAATAGGAAAAATTGCTAGCATTTGGAATCAGGTAAAATATTATAATTACTGCTTAAAATTCCGCCATGATAATCCCATTTTAACACGAAAACATTGTATATTTTTACTGACAAATTTTGTAACATAATTATTTAATTTTTCTATTACAGTTTAATTTTTGAATTATTATTTCTTTAAAATTTTTAGTTCATTTACTTAGTCATTATGCTATGAAAATATAAATCCATTTACATTGAGCTTAATAAACTGTTGCAATTTTAAGATATATAGAAGAATTGCTAAGTTAATGAAATGAAATGTATAAATATTTAATATATTATAATTTTTTCAATTAAACGGTAATATATATATATATATATATATATATATATGTATTAAAAAACACATGTCCATCTTTTTTGTTTTAATTCTAACCTAAACCCAATGATCACATCTCAAAATATTACTTAAATCTCAAAAATAAAATACAAAAATAGCCTTAAGGAACTTAAACCTTTTCATCAATAAACTTTTTACAGACCATAAATTCAATAAAACTCATAAAACTGCATTTACCAATAATAAGTGAGAATATTAAATGAAAATTATCTTTTTATATTTAGCTCAATATCCGGAAAGCGTTCACAAATAAAACATTAACATTTCAATCTTCCAGTTAGTTTAGAATTTTTAAACTGCCGTACTTAACTATTCACTGCTGTAACGCGTTAGCTATTATCTATATTGGTTGTCCACGAGGAGTAATAAACTACAACTTGTATGGATCCAGACATCCTCTCATACCAACCCTATTTAATTAGTTCAAGAAAATGATAAAAACGATCAAGCCATTATCAATTCGTAGCATTATACGAGATTATTAATTAAAGTTTAATATTATCATAAGCATTATTTTACCTTAATTATATTAATTTCAGTGAAACTTATTCTAAAATATTAGACTATGAAATTCAACCTTACAATGTATATAATTTCAACCTTACAGTTTACAACGCATATAAAAAATAATTTTAAATTGTCACCGTACTATTTACATGGCTTTCAAGTAAGCTAACATGTACTTCCTTATATTTAAAACAATTTTGCATAAATTTTTGCTTTTTATTAAGGGAATTCTCATTAGATATTATTATATGGATGAGTTCCAAACTACACAAAATAATATTTTTTGCTAACGACCTAGATACAGATACATATGTATATATATTAAATTTACCTAATATTTTAATTCATACAGAATTTTATTTGTACCTTATTCCGTAACATATTTAGCTAAATAGGAAATGTATAATATTCAGCATCTAATTAACTTGTTAATGATAATTTAGTTTTAAATGATCATTTAGTTTTGAATGATCATTTAGTTTGGAATAATCATTTAGTTTGGAATGATCATTTAGTTTTGAATAATCATTTAGTTTTGAATGATAATTGAATTTTGAAGGATCATTTAGTTTGGAATCATCATTTAGTTTTGAATGATAATTGAGTTTTGAATGATAATTTTGTTTTGAATGATCATTTAATTTTGAACAATCATTTAGTTTTGAATGATAATTGAGTTTTAAAGCATCATTTAGTTTGGAATAATCATTTAGTTCTGAATGATAATTTAGTTTGGAATGATCATTTAGTTTTAAACGATCATTTTATTTGGAATGATCATTTAGTTTTTAATGATCATTTAATTTTGAATGATAACTTGGTTTGGAATAATCATTTAGTTTTGAATGATAATTTATTTGTGAATTATCATTCCGTTTTGAACGATCGTTTAGTTTGGAACGCTCATTTAGTTTTGAATGATCGTTCAGTTTTGAATCATCATTTAGTTTTGAATAATAATTTAGTTTTGAATGATCATTTAGTTTGGAATGATAATTGGGTTTTAAAGCATCATTTAGTTTGGAATAATCATTTAGTTCTGAATGATAATTTAGTTTTGAATGATCATTTAGTTTTAAACGATCATTTTATTTGGAATAATAATTTAGTTTGGAATGATCATTTAGTTTGGAATGATCATTTAGTATTGAATGATCATTTAATTTTGAATGATAATTTGGTATGGAATAATCATTTAGTTTTGAATGATCATTTATTTGTGAATTATCATTTCGTTTTGAACGATCGTTTAGTTTTGAACGCTCATTTCATTTTGAATGATCGTTCAGTTTTGAATGATCATTTAGTTTTGAATAATAATTTGGTTTTATGACGATCATTTAGTTCTGAACGATAATTTACTTGGGAATTTTCATTTAGTTTTAAATAATTTTAGTTTTGAATGATCATTTAGTTTTGAATGAACATTTAGTTTTGAATGATCATTACGTTTTGAATGATCATTCAGTTCTTAATGATCGTTCAGTTTTGAATGATCATTTAGTTTTGAACGATCATTTAGTTTTGAATAATCATTTAGTTTTATAACGATCATTTAGTTTTGAACGATCATTTAGTTTTGAATAATCATTTAGTTTTATAACGATCATTTAGTTTTGAACGATAATTTACTTTGGAATTTTCATTTAGTTTTGAATAATAATTTAGTTTTGAATGATCATTTAGTTTTGAATGATCATTCAGTTTTGAATGATTATTTAGTTTTGAACGACTATTTAGTTTTGAATGATCATTTAGTTTTGAACGATAATTTACTTTGGAATTTTCATTTAGTTTTGAATAATAATTTAGTTTTGAATGATCATTTAGTTTTCAATGATCATTCAGTTTTGAATGATCATTTAGTTTTGAACGACTATTTAGTTTTGAATGATCATTTAGTTTTGAATGATCATTAAGTTTTGAATGATAATTTAGTTTTGAATGATAATTTAGTTTTGGACGATCATTTAGTTTTGAATAATAATTTAGTTTTGAACGATAATTTAGTTTTGAATGATCATTCAGTTTTGAATGATCGTTCAGTTTTGAATGATCATTTAGTTTTGAATGATCATTCAGTTTTGAATGATAATTTAGTTTTGGACGATCATTTAGTTTTGAATAATAATTTAGTTTTGAACGATAATTTAGTTTTGAATGATCGTTCAGTTTTGAACGATCATTTAGTTTTGAATGATCATTCAGTTTTGAATGATAATATTATTTTCAATGATCATTTGGTTTTGAATGATCATTTAGTTTAGAATGATCATTTAGTTTTGAATGATCATTTAGTTGTGAATGATCATTTAGTTTAGAATGATAATTTAGTTTGGAATGATCATTTAGTTTTGAACGGTCATTTAGTTTTGAATGATCATTTAGTTTCGAATGAATATTTAGTTTTGAACGATCATATAGTTTTGGACGATCATTCAGTTTTGAATGATCATTAAGTTTGGAATGATCATTCAGTTGTGAATTATCATTTAGTTTTGAATGTTCATGTAGTTTTAAATGATCGTTCCATTTTGAATGATCGTTCAGTTTTTAATGATTATTTAGTTTGGAATGATAATTTGTGTTTTTAATTATCATTTAGTTTTGAGCGATTATTTAGTTTGTAACAATCATTTAGTTTTGAATGAACATTTGGTTTTGAATGATCATTTAGTTTGGAATGATCATTTAGTTTGGATTAATCATTTAGTTTTGAACCATCATTTAGTTTGAAATGATCATTTAGTTTGTAATGATCATTTAGTTTGGAATGATCATTTAGTTTAGAATTATAATTTAGTCTTTAATGATAATTTAGTTTTGAATTATCATTTAGTTTTATTGATTATTTAGTTTTAAATAATCATTCAGTTTTGAATGATCATTTAGTTTTGAACCATCATGTAGTTTTGAATGATCATTATGTTTTAAATGATCGTTCGGTTTTGAATTATCATTTAGTTTTGAATAATGATTTAGTTTGGAATGATCATTAAGTTTTGAATAATCATTTTGCTTTGAACGATCATTAAGTTTTGAATGACCATTTAGTTTTTAATGATCATTTAGTTTCGAATGATAATTTAGTTTCGAATGATCATTTAGTAGGGAATGATCATTTAGTTTTGAATTATCGTTTAGTTTTTAATGGTCGTTAAGTTTTGAATGATCATTTAGTTTAGGATGATAATTTAGTTTTGAACGATCATTTAGTTTTGAATTATCATTTAGTTTTGAATGATCATTTTGTTTTGAACGACCATTTAGTTTTGAATGATCATTTAGTTTTGAATTATTATTTAGTTTTGAACGATCATTCTGTTTTTAATGGTCGTTTAGTTTGGAATGATCATTTAGTTTGGAATTATCATTCGGTTTTGAATGATCGTTCTGTTTTGAATGATAGTTCTGTATTGAATGATCGTTCAGTTATAAATGCTCATTTAGTTTTCAATAATCATTTAATTTTGAACGATCATTTAGTTTTCCATGGCCATTCATTTTTGGATTTTTGTTTAGTTCTGAATGATCATTTTTTTGAATGATCATTATATTTTCAACGATCATTTAGTTTTGAATGATCATTTGGTTTTTAATGATCGTTCACTTTTGAATGATTGTTCGGTTTTGAATGATCATTTAGTTTGGAATGATTCTTTTTGTTTTGAATGATCATTTAGATTTTAATTATCATTTAGTTTTGAATGATCATTTAGTGTTGAACGATCGTTTAGTTTTGAATGATCATTTAGTTTTGAATGATCGTTCAGTTTAGAATGACCATTTAGTTTTGAAATATTATTTAGTTTTGAATGATCATTTAGTTTTGAATGATCATTCAGTTTTGAATAACCGTTCAGTTTTGAATTATCATTTAGTTTGAAATGATCATTTTGTTTGGAATTATCATTTAGTTTGGAATTATCATTTTGTTTTGAATGGTCATTTAATTTTTAATGATCACTTAGTTTGGAATGATCATTTTGTTAGGAATGATCATTTAATTTGGAATGATCATTTAGTTTGGAATGCTCATTTAGTTTTGAATGATCATCTAGTTTTTAACTATAGTTCAGTTTTGAACGATCATTCAGTTTTGAACGACCATTCATTTTTGAATGATTATTTAGTTTTGAATGATCATCTAGTTTTTAACGGTCATTCAGTTTTGAATTAGCAGAGATGATTTCTGTATCTCTCTAAATATTCCATTAAGATTTTTTACGCAACAGACAGTATTCTCATCAAATAATAAGAAAAATAAAACCGTCAAGGCAATTTCTTGCCCCTTAGCCCCTGCCAAAAATGTGTTATTACCCTATCGGTAACTACTATACCCATAAAGATGTTGTTTATTCTGGCACCATAATAGGGACAACAACTAAATCCTGGTAAATATGCTTTACAAATAATTCAGAACTATACAATCACCGGCCAATTAGCTTCATCACTATTTTCCTGGGGTTATAAACTGCCTGTGTCCATGATATCGTTCAACTCCTTTAATACATAATCCCAGCAATTAATATCTACCTTTTTTCCTCGCCAGAACCATTATAGAAATCACCATTGCAGCAACAATAGCAAGATTACCCCCAAAACATACACATATATTGGATCTACTTTTACTTTAATTTAGCTAAGTATCTCTAAGCACACATTTTTTTAATAATATACAAATAATAACCAAGGAAGAGTACATCTTTAACAACGTTAATGAAAAAACTCTTGTCAATCAATTGGGTTATTCTCAGTGCATGTAAGTCATATACCCCAAGCTTAAGTCTTATCACCTTTGCATTTCTGAGGCTATTAGAATTATAACAAAGTAAAAATGTGATTTCGCAAAAAGCGAACTAATTTTTTTATGCAAACATAAAGCAAAATACAAACACAACAACTTTAAAATTACATAGTTTCTATTGGATCCCGTAAGCTACATAACTGATTCGAAATAACTCCCACATCTCACTAAAGACTGATGAGCATAATTTCTAAGAAATTACCCTTAATTATTCCTTTAAACTTGAATGTATTTAATTCCACCCTATTTCCCCATTTGATTATCCATAATGGGTCAATCACCCTTTGAATTCTTTTAGATTCCCTAGTCTCTTTTTTTTAATATTTATCCATATAATTATAATCTTACAATATTTTTAGACGTTGGCAAACATTATTAAAATAAGATTGAATATCTAACTCCTATTTTCCTAATCCTATGATTTATTTTAAATTCATCTATATAATATAACTACCGTTAATTTTATTATTACTTTTAGCTTAAATGTTAAGATTATTACTATTAATACTTATTAATATTTTCATTACCACTGATAACAATATTAATATTATCAACATTGTTATTGTTAATATTATTATTGTAATTATTAATAGTATTAGTATTGCTTTTAAGATTATGTCTATATCGCGCCGATATTTTCATTCTTATTCGTGATTCTACTCAATATATGCTAATTTTCGTGTAATTTATATCCTCCCTTCCGCTTTTACATCACCATTTCACTGTAGTTATAAACTCCTGGTGACAATGATATCATAATTTTCAAAACACATGTAGTAAATTTTAATACATCTTTATTGTATTAAGATATATCATAATAATTATTCTTATGATAAAAAAGCATGAATCAAAATTATAAATTCATAACAGTTATTGCTATAGACAAGTTGAAAATAAGAAATATATTATGACAATATTTTATATGTAAATCAGATGAGTCTTTGCTTTAATGTATGAAAAAACATATTTAGTAATATAGAACGATTTTACTTCTATATCGTACCTTCATCTATACATATCTATTTGACTATGCATGCGTCTCTGAATCTATTTACCAATTTTAAAACTACAATAATCAGTTTTGTCACACGAGTAATCCGCAGCAAGGTGGAATTTCAGATAATGCAATTTTTTCTTGAATATTTTACAGTTTATTTGGAGAATCCTTTTCTTTGCTTTTATGTTGACGTGCAAGATATACCAACGCCAGGCTGTGCGCATTGACATCTCTGTTCATTAAAATCTCTTGGTCTTTGAAATAAACTTGAAGTTTCTTGCTTCGGTGACAGCTCGCTATAAATACATGTAATCGAATCACTTCGCTAGTCATTTGTTCTTACTTTTTTTCGCCATGAAAGGCGAGTTTTCAATAAAATGTTCTGCTAATGATATATAGGAAGCTTGCAAGGAGGCAAGAGCCGACTATCTGAGTATTTTGAAATCCTACTCACCTTCTTCCACGTGATGGTTATCCACCTCCGAAGCAAAATCCACTCAAATCTTTACCTTCTCTCAATATTACACAGAGAAGAACATTACTGCCATCACAATATATTTATTTGTTTCCATTAGAAGAACTGTTTGAACTACGCTTTCGGTATTACTAATGGAAAAATATAGTGTGGAAGATAGACGAGCTTAGTAAAGTGGTAGGATGAGAAGTTATACAAAGGTTTAATAGTGTAAGGCATATATATTATATTAATAATAAAGTCATATTCTTGTCTGTTCGTTTGTTTACAACTGGATAAATGTGTATAAAACACACACTGATTCACAAAATTAATTTTAACACTGAAAACGAGGGTTTACACACTTTCATTCCAGCTAAATTTTTATATATACTATTTATTATAAAAACAATCTATATTGACCAACTTCTACTGTACACTCTTTAACCCTTATCCTTGAGTGGCCTCTGGGCCTTGATAATGTGGTGATGCCTTTGTAAAAAAAAAAAAAAAAAAAAAAAAAAAATTCAAGATGTAATCTCATTTGCATTTTAGATTAAGGAAACCTATTTTAATAATTGTTATTAACTGTTTATTATAATAGAATTATTTTAATTGTTCCATTTAGTAAATATTAGTAAGTATTTTTAATTTTATTCATATTTGATTTAATTTATTTTAAATTTTATTCTTATCCGACGCCACTTGCCTTTAAAAACTAAAGTAAGTTTATTTATTTATGAAGTGAGAGTTATTTCCCGTTTAATTTCTATACACGAACATGGATGCATTTTATGCTTTCATAAATCCAATGTGGTTTACTTTCAGAAAACCCGTAAGAAGCTAGTATATCCGTGTATCTTGAATAGTATGCGAGTAAGCTCTTCGCCCGCCAATATGTTTTTACCTTGCAATGCCGGGTATATACAGCTTGTATACATATAAACGTATATATTATTTGGTTTTGCACCATATAAAACCTATGTGTATTGTAAACCCATTTTTATAATCGGTTTTTATTCAGAAAGGACCGTGAGTTCATTATATTATTGATTCTTTTGATTCATATTCGCTTCTCTGATGTTTGATGAAGTTCAAATACAAGTAATAGTAAAAATACAAAATAAAGCTTAATAGTTGTCTGCAATGGTACATTAGTGTTTGAATTAGGGAATGGGTTAAGGCGAGTGGCATTGTAAGAGGCAACAAGATCACATCAATGGGCGTCAATATATGTACAGGATGAAAGTGAGGACCAGCATATAATTTCGCTTATAGCTAATAAATGTCTAATAGATACGCACTTTCATCCAGAAACATTAAACAACATGTCAAAACAATGTAAGAATGCGTCATTTAATAAATTTATTGCGTATGAGACAAAACGTATTAAAAAAAATTAGTTTTATATTTTTATATCTGATTAACACATAAATACATGGATCTCAACTCGCTGAAGTAAAATATAAAACTTTTCATTAATTGCATAAAGAATGATAATATTCTATTCATTTTCAGAAAGTTTTTTTTTTCAGAATTTTTAAATTTTACTCAATGAAACCAACTATGTTTAGTTGTATCTTATTGGAATAGGTTAACCTTGTCTGTAACTAAAAACAATCTGTAGTAATCACCCAATACAGTTATGTAAAAGAAACTACAAATTTCAAAGTTATTCTTAATAAAATCTTAATAGTTCTGTATAAACCAACAACAAACCTTTAAACATAGAAACCGGTATATATATATATATATATATATATATATATATATATATATATATTGATATATGTATATTTATATATGAATACATATATATTATATTTATACATATATTCATATATTCTTATATATAGTTATATATATATATGTGAATTTATATATATAACATATATCATATATATCTGTGTATAATATATTATATATATATATTGATCTATAATATATTTTATATATTATATATAAATACATACATGTGTGTGTACCTAGGCGAGGTATTTAAAATTAAGAACACTTCTAGAGACAACGCCTGTATTATCGAAAACACTACTAATAATCATGAACTCGAAATATTAGATACATTATTTATTAAAACTAAAAAATACAAATACCAATAAAATATATTTTAATAGCAGTTATATAATCGTCAAATATTTGTAACAGTTAGAATAATAATTTAGCGCATTTAATAACAAATGAATTATGAACAACAGCTATAAACACACATACATTTGTATAAATATTTCAACAGCAGTATCCTGATGGGTCTGTATATACTTATGCCTTCAGTAACTATTGAAACTACATGAACTAGTGCTTGCCTGAAGGAAAAAAAACAATACAATTTAAAATGATTCCGCTCAAAATAAAAGAGATTAATAATCTGTTTTATTTATGTATGAGAAACAAACGACGACTGATAAAAGTTACATAAATCAAAGTAATAATGTAAAAAATGTCAAATCTCAAAAAAATAAAAGGTATTTAGAATAAGGTATTTCGAAGCTTAATGCTTTTCATCGGAATAGAAGACTAATGTAATATATATATATATATATATATATTTACATTCACATATATATATATATATATTGTGTGCGTGCGTGTGTGTGTATAAATTAAATACTGTAAATAAAATTTTTATAATACGAGAAGAAACAAACATTGCATAATTTAGAAAATACCTTATTTCTCAGAGTTTTAAATAATGCCTTATTTTCTTAAGAGGAAGCATATTAAGAAAATATTATTAATAGAAAAAATGATTTTGCTATTTAGCGCATAAATTGATATCGATACATATGAAGAGAAACATATTTGCACAAAAGAAAAGGACAAATGTTTATGGGAATAAAACAAAATATAGGCGCAAGGATATTTAGGTGGAGTCAAAATAAATCCAGAAGAGAGAATAACAAGAATTCGTAGAAAAATCTCCGAGTTGTAAATCCGGGTATGTAAAGAATCAAATTGTAAATTCGGGTTGTTTAAGAAACAAAAAGTACGTTGTAATATATATATATATATATATATATATATATATATATATATATATATAAACTAATATTAAAAAAACCTAACCTAGATTTAAAACAGGTCAAGAAACTAGATATCCAGGCTAAATACAATACACACAAAGGAACGGGTCAACCAGAGGTCAAATAGTCCTTTGTCCGGTAAGCGTATGTTCATTGGCTGATAGGAAGGGCGTGGAGGATACTAGAAAGCTGATTGGCTGACTAAAATCTCAATACAAGGTGCGTATATAAAAACGACAGACAACCACAAAATTCGCGCATAAGCCTGAAGAGTCCTCGAGTGAATGAAACGCGGAATATTCCTTAATCGCCATATATATTTTATAACTTACTAACTCGTCCTACTTACGTATTGAGCACTTTTGAAGTAAATACTTAAAGTTTACGCATAAATTTATACTATCGTATATTAATTTTATGTGAGTAAAAGAAGTAGTTTATATATTTATGTATATATATATATATATATATATATATATATATATATATATATATATAATTATTCCACGTGTTAATATATAGGGTTTATCTGGGAGAACTTTGCCAGTCCAAAAATGTATATGTGGCCAAAATGAATGACTCAAAGTTAACTATAACATTATAAAATAATTAAAAATTTAGCATTGTGAGACCCAAAAAATAAATCAGGGAACCTTCCACAAAATCAGAAAGGCATCGTATCATAAACTTGACGCTTCTAGTTTCAAACAGAATAGATAATGTGAATAGTACAAGTGTAACGATTAAAAAAAAATGTAAGGCTAAATCAACAGGAAAGCAATCCTATAAGTGTTTTTTTCTGTTGATTGGATTGAACTGACGTTATATGTTTCGTCAAAATTTACTACTCTTTCTCTCTCTCTCTCTCTCTCTCTCTCTCTCTGTCTTTACATATGCATAATTTCATGCAAACACATGCACATACGCACACACAGAAATACACACACAAACACACACACACATATATATATATATGTGTGTGTGTGTATGTGTGTGTGTGTAGTCATTGTGTGATGAAAGAAATGTAATAGGATCAACATAAAATCCAAAAAATGTATAATTAGGTAAAATTTATCGGTGAAAGGAAAGACTATGTAAGTGATCGCCGATCCATATGTGATACTCTATGTGTCGAATATATAATTGCCCGAACCTATCTGGGAAATAACTAACGTTAAAGCAATCTTTTAATGGTACAATTTTAATTTTTGGTGACGTATTTAGTAAAATAGTAGTATTTTACTAATCTTCAATAAAGCCATTGACACATTATATATATATATATGTGTGTGTATATATATATATATATATATATATACACATATATATATATATAAAGATTTAGATTTCTAAATTCAAAATAGCGTAATGTAAATATATGATAAGGTATTTAACGCTTCTCTTCCAATTTTCGGATTTTTAATCATGTCAAAACGCACATTATATCCTTTTGATTAATTGATTGTTGGTATTTCTTCTGATGAGTTGAGGGCAAAATAGATTCACTGATTGATATAATAATCAGGTGATTGATTTTGTGCTGCGAAACATCATGTCAAGAATTGTAAATGTCAACTGAATTAAAGGAATAAATTGTAAGATGGTGAACATCATGAACTTTAGAATATAGACTTTCGTCATTCTACGATTATATTGCTCTGTAATTACATTGAGCTTCTTAAATAAGGATTGGTGTATATCATAAGGAAGGAAAGTATATTTTCACATATATGTATATATATATATATTATAAGACCAGATAAATAAATATATATATATATATATATATATATATATATATATATATATCACTGAATATATTATTCCTAGTTTTAATACACAAAATGTAACCACAGAATTTAAATATATTCGTTGGGTAACACAGAATATCCGACTGTTTACTTATTTCTTCTTTTTTTAAATGGAGATATACAAAAAAGTGTATCTTAAATTCAAGTCTATTCAAATAGACATTTTACATGAAAAAACAATAAAAGTAACTCATATATCGGTGTCTCTTTAAGTGAGCTAATCACACTATCTGGATATTTTATACAATGAAATCAATATATTTACAGAATTTGGATAAACATATAATCATATATCTAAATCACTCAGTAAGTCAGATATCTCGCGAACAAAACTTAGGTTGCTTTTAAAGAAGCTCTCTTTAATATTATGTAAGGATGCTGTCTTTCACTCTAATCCGGTTTATGTCTAAAGTATATGTGTATATTTAATTTTAAAATACTTAAAATTCTGGAAAGAAAATTACGTTATAAGACCAGATAAATCTTATGTGCTTAAATATATCTGCACACACACACACATACATACACACGCGCAAACTGTATGCACACTGCGCTTATGTGTGCTAAAATATATATTTCAAAGAAAATAGAACGAAACTAAAAACGATTTTTTCTTTGACACAAAAAAAGCACGGGCATAAATCATCATGTGATGCTCATGAATCTTCCGATTTCGTTTATCTAACGTTGAAATCAACAGGTGGCTTCCGTTTTTCAACTTTTTTTTCTTTAACGAGTCGAAGTCAAACATTGTTAATGCAAAAAATCATATAAGGAAATATATTGCTTTCATATATCATTCTAATGTGTCTTTAGAATTGCTATTTACGTATTTTGTGTTTTCATTATAAGTTGAGGGTTATATGTGTACCTCTCTCTTTCTCTCTTTCTCTCTCTCTCCCTCTCTCTCTCTCTCTGTTTGTATATATATATATGTATGAATATATATATATGCATATATATATTCATATATATATATACATGTGTGTGTGTGTGTAGTTGTGTTTTTCGTAGTTGTGTGAGGGAGAGATAGTGTAAAGATGCTATGACGAGGCAGGAAATCGGGTGTTGAAGTAATCGGACGTATGAACAAAAACAGGCAAACCAATGTCTTGAAATTCTTCATATATCTACTTATTTTCAAAAACAATCACAAACACGAATCAGTAAATATGAGTATACTGTTTGAAATAACTGGAATGGTAAATATTATTTAATATTTCAAGAATAAAATCAATTTGTCATAAAGAATAAAATCGCATGAAAGTCGTAAAAATATCATAAAAACAAAATGTGAGTTTATGTATATATCTATATATATATGTGTGTGTGTGTATGTGTGTGTGTTTTTGTGTGTGCGTATGTGTATGGGTTTTTGCATGAAATTATGCATATGTAAATAAAGAGAGAGAGAGGCAGAGAGAGAGAGAGAGAGAGAGAGAGAGAGACTCGCAAATTTTGACGAAACAAATAACGTCAGTTCAATCCAATCAGTGTATGACAAAAGTAAGTACACCCCTCACATTGCTTCAAACAGTTAAGTATATCTCTTATGGGACAATATTGAAAAGATTATTTTTTGACACAATGAAAAGTCGTCTCTCTGCAGCATACATATAACAGAGTTCATTCATTTTCCCCTCAAAATAATTCCAAATAAAGCCATATAAAGCTAAATCCCTGGCAACAAAAGTGAGTACACCCCATGACCTTTACCCCAGCCTCTTCAGTAAAGCAGCGGTTGTCTTGGATATGTGTTTTGGGTCATTGTCATGCTGGAACACTGCTCTGCCACCCAGGGAGTGGAGCATTATCTGCTGCAGTATTTGACAGTACATGTTGGAGTTCACGTTTCTCTCAATGAAATGTAACTCTCCAATACCTGCAGCACTCATGCCGCTCCAGACCATAGCATTCCCAACATTGACTCTAGGCATGACACACTTATTGTGGCGCAGTGGATAGAGACGTTGAATTTCTACGGTTCCAGATGAGCGTTGCCTTCAAATATTTAAGTACATCGATCTCCCCCAAAGTCGGCCAGAGCCATACTTGGCCAAAATATGGTGAAACAAAAACAACTATGGAAGGCAGTAATTACTCAGGAGGCAGTTAGGAGATTTAGTGTCCCTATCCCCTCGCGATTATCACCTGATGAAGGCCAGAGGAATAGTTGTCCGAAACGTCGTGAAACAACAAATGAAAAGACGATGATAATAATCAGCAATAAAATAGATTTTCTTCGTACATGGGTAGGAACATATTGTCTTGATTAAATCTGTTATTTCCTTTAGATTCGTTCAATAATATTTTGAGATTAGAATATAGTGCACATGTTTTTAAGATTCTATACAAAGACTGAAATACTGAACTAAACAGCATCTACCATATTAGCGTTATCCTTAATATTTTCGTACTTGTTTAAAGGAACTGTATCTCGCAAATAGTAAAATATTAACTTAACGCAAAGTATTTATAGGTTTTACGTAACGTGTACAAATATTGTTTACAAACGATGCATTCAACCTGTTGTAATTAATACGAAACATGAACATCCTACTTTAGTTGCAGCATGTTTTTCATTGTACGTGCTACTCACTTAAGGAATTGCAGCCTGCAAATTTCTTTTATATGTCGAAAAGATTAACTCAATAAATGACTGATAGTTAAAACTGACATTTCTTGGTCTTCATTATTTATGTAAAATTACTAAATAGTGGAGGTGGGGGCAGAGAAATAAATGAAGTAAATCACTAATTAATTATATTTTGTCAGCTATTTAGGCTGTGTTTTCTCTGAAAAGGGATCTTTTTTCTTTCGCACTAACTCTTTTTGACTCATGTGGTGTCATATCCGTTTCTACTAATTCCCATACTTTATAAACTGTCACTTCGAGTCATTATATTTATTCTGGTTGTCCTTTTAATGTATTTTTATATTTAACAAACTATATTATAGACTAGTGCATTACTCGCTAATATTTAACCTTTGCAGTTTCTGTCCGTTTTAGTGTTAGTTTTCTCATTTATTTAAGGTTTTCGAATATATATCGATACTAGTGAATGTGGCAGGGTGGCTGGCTATGCTCGGGCGTAAAATACGCTTAAATATGTTATTTTAACTTGTTCAGATTTCGTATGTACTATTTTTACATATCTATATGTAACCTAAGTACTTTTCCTCCCCTTTAGTATATGTTTCAATTCTTGTATAACTAAATTTTAACTATATATAATTTGGATGAAGAAAAGAGTCTTGGATCCGATGACGTTTTGCAAATGACCATACATTGCATTTTATTACTCCTTTATTATATATCTGTATATGCATAAATGCGTATTCTGTTGTGTGCGTGGTTTATGTTTGTGTTTATTTGTATTTACATTTGTATATATGTACGAGGGGCGTGCAATAAGTAATGCCCCTGGCTCACTTCCCTTATAATAGAGCAACGGAACTTGGCACAGTTATTAGTCTTTCTCTACATAGGAACCACCCAGAGTTATGCATTTCTCCCATCGTTTGGTGCAGCTATGAAGACCGTTTTTGTAGAACACCCCAGGTTGGTCCTCCAACTACGACGTGACTTCAGAAATCAAGGCTACATCATCTGGGAAACTCTTTCCTTTCTAAAACAACTTCATGGCTGGAAAAAGGTGATAGTCAGAGGTGCAAGTTCAGGAGAGTAGGGAGGATGGGAAAGATTTCATAACCACACGCCCGTGCTTCTGATCTGGCGACATGCGACCGGAGCGTTGTCCTGCAGGAGGAGGGTACCTTTGCTGATCTTGCCCGCCTCTTGATTTTGATAGCTTCCCTTAATTTCCTCAAAAGTGAACCATATTAGGCACCTGTAATTGTGTTGTACCCTTTGCCAGGAAATCTGTCATCACTACTCCACCCTGGTCCCACAAGACTGTGAGCATGACCTTACCAGCGGAGGGCTGCATCCTTGCTTTCTTTGGCGGTGGTGAGTCCAAGTGCTTCCATGCATTGACTGGGCATTGATCTCTGGATCATAGGGATGGACCCAAGTTTTATCCTGTGCAATCAGTCTTTTGAAAAACTTTGACTCATCTTCTTGGCACATCTCCAAATTGATCCTCGAGCACTCGTCGCGTTCTCGCTTCTAGAATGGTGTTAGCAACCTGGGAATCGATCTGGCAGACACCTTATGAATATGTAAATGGTCATGAATGATATTTTCCACATACCCTGTACTAGTATTGACATCTTGGGCTATTTGGCGAATAGTAATGCGCCGATCTTCCAAAATGGCAGCCTCAACTTGACGGACGGATGCTTCATCAATGGCAGAAGGGGGAGGACCAGGTCTGGGAGCTGTTTTCTCCGGCCATATTTGAATTCACGATGCCAGCATTTTACAAGGTCATAGGATGGGGCATTATTACCATAAGTTTCTTTCATTTCATAAAATGTCTCCTGTGGTGTGCGCCCTTTCAAATACAAAAACCAGATCACTGCTCGACATTCAACAGGCTCCATTTCACACCTCAGTTTAAACACCTGTAAAACAGTAACCCCAATTAGTTCAGAGTTGTAATTTGCCACATAACCCGTAGAGATATAAATCATTACACATGCAAAATTTCAGCTAGATCATATAACTGGAAGAGGCATTACTTATTGCACGTTCCTTCTACTTCTCTCTTCATACTCATTTACTATTTTGATATGACTTTCAAATCCATGGACTAAATCCAGAACCACCCAACTCCAATCTCTACTTAAATAAACAACAATTATAAACTTTAAATAATAACACGTATGATGAATACTTTCCATAACACATGTAATACTGTGATAAAATTACCACTTTTTATAACTCATTATAATGTGATAATACTAATTATTACTTATTAATGATAATATGTGTATATTTTCATATTTGCTTATCCATATAAATTTGTATACTTTTAAATGTACCCGATAAAACTTTAAATTTTCTTAATTATTCCATAATGGCTTTTGATCGCAAATTTTTAATTTAAATATAATTCATTTAATTTTAATATTCTAATGCTATTTACTGAAATATATACTTATACTGTATAATAGTATATCTGTACATATGTTTATTTTTGTAGATGTCCGTATACGTATATTTTTGTATACATATGTATATGTGTGTGTTTATGTAAATATATATATATATTGATATATATATATGTATATATATACACACTTGTGATTGTTTGTGTATCTATACATATAGATGTGCATTCGTGCGTGTGTGTATATTCTTGTATATATATATATATATATATATATATGTGTGTGTGTGTGTCGTTGTGCACACATATGTGTGTATACGTATATTTTGTACGTATGTATGAATATGGATGTATGTCTCGGTATGAACATGTCTGCATAAGTCTATCACCCTACCCCCACCTTAACTTATAACGACACGTAACCCTTGATGTCAACGAACACATTTCAAACTTCTTTTCCTGGCACGTTGAAAATCAGTGTATAAACAGACCCCCCTCATACCCAATTTCCGATACAATCTACAGTTCCAGTAAAATTATGAACCACTTTAATCATTTCACATGTATACCCAGTTGTTAAACAATTGTTGAATAATCTTCCAATAGGTTGTAATGCGGTCTTTCCATTTTTTATCCTTTTTATCCTATTTTTAGAGAGCTTACACATTTTTATAATCTTTCTGTGTTTTTTTTAATTTTTCTCTTTTCAATTTCTTACAAAAATTTTTTCCATTTTTCTTTGTGGCGTCAAGAGGTTCTAGGTCGCCTGAGGAAGTCTAATCGACTGAAACAGATTGCTATTTGTAGCAACCATGTATAACTGCTTACCATCAAATAATAATATATATATTTATATATCTATATATTGCTCTTTTTATTGAGCACTATCTTACAACCTCTTTGTCTTCATTAGTCCCGACTTTTGAACATCTCAAACCTGAATATATATATAAATATATATATATATATATATATTTATATATATACATATATATATATGTTGTGTCTGCACAAATAATTAACAAGAACACGAAAGTAAAGGTATAACAATAATATATTAGGAAGAAAAGTTATACACATATTTACATGTCTTCAGATATACTTCACTTGGAGATATTGCGGCAGGTGGCATGTTGCATGTCTTACTGGAGGCAGCATAGGCGTCTTGCCTATTTGGCGGTCGTTCTGCACTCCCCCGGTATTGGTGATTGATACCTTTATATATCTCACTCACCCGACTATGTTAATTAGTGGACGTCACCCGTCTATGTTAATTAGTGGGCGTCACCCCCCTCCCAAGATTTGAAGTCGTGTAGATTTCAATATCTTTTACTCTTGGGGTTAATTATAATTGGTTCTGTAAACTTTCTTTTCCTTCTCGATCTTCTCGGTTCGGGCATGGTTTGTGGTGGTTCGATATCAAACGCTTCGTATCGTATATCAATTGGATCTTCCTTTTCATCAGGTTTGTCATGTTTATTGTCCTTTATAGGACATTTTCTCAATTGATTTTGATGTCTTTTGTGTATTCCTTTTTGGACCTTTTATCATGTAGACCAAGTCGCCGATTACCAAACTCACAATATGAAATATTATTTTTCATACATTTGAAATATACACGATCACCAGGTTTAAACCTTTTACGTGATGTGTGCGTAGTTTGATGGACGATTGTTTGCTTTGGTATTAATTTATCAAACGGTCATTTTATTTTCTAGCAAACATTAATTCTGCTGGCGATAATTTCGACGGTGTATTTGGGTTCTTAGTTATCTTGTATATTTGCAGGAATTGTTGGAATGCTTTATCCGTCGGGGTCCCTATTGATTTTCTAAGTGCACGTTTTATCGTGTCTACGAACCTTTCCGCCAATCCATTTGATCATGGATGGAACGGTGGTGTAGTTATATGTTTTACCTGAAAAGTGTCACAAAATTCCTTGAAATCACTTGATGTAAATTGTGTTTCGTTATATGTGACTATAATGTCTGGCACACCAAACCGTGCAAATATTTCATGCAGAAAACGTATTGTGTTATTTGTCGTCGGGTTCTTGAAACGCTTTACTTCAGGCCATCTGGAAAAACTATCTACTACGATTAGGTAATATTGTCCTTCGGTCGGTCCAGCAAAGTCTATATGAATGCGTGACCATACAACAATTATTTCTAATTTTGGGTCGTAATAGGTTTAAAATAGAATGGACGTCAGCGTCTTCTTAATTTTCTCAAATGCGTCTTGACATTATTTTGTCCATATCCATGGTGTTTCTTTCTTTAATAACTCGTTAAGTGGAGCTCTTAGATTGTGCATTCCTTTGACAAATATTTGGTAGTAGTTTGCGAGACCTAAGAAGCTCTGTAGAGTCGCCACGTTATGTGGTGCCGGGATGTTTTTAATTGCTGTCGATCTTTCCGGGTCGACCGTCTTTATTTATTATTTGCTCTAAATATATTATTCCGTCTAAACAAAATTCGCATTTGTTTCATTTCACCTTGAATCCGTATTCGTTTATTCTTGGAAATACTTCTTTTATATGCTCTTGTTTTCACTTATGGACGCGCTCCTGATGATTATGTCATCCAGGTATTCACAAGCACAATCTATTCCGTTCAGTATTGTATCCATTGCTTGTTGGAAAATCGCCGGCGCGACTTTGATCCCGAAAGGTAGACGGTTGTATTTGAACAACCCTTTGTGCATGTTAATGCATAATATCTTTGAGCATTCTTCTTCCATCGGAATTTGTAAATAGGCGTCGGACAAATCTATTTTTGAAAACAATTTGCCACCATTTAGTCTGGCAAATATCTCCTCAGGGCTTGGTAAAGAGTAGTGGTGGTCTTTTAATTTATCTTTTATGCATGTAGAAAGTCTGCACAGACTCGAATTTTTTTTTTTACGTACACCGTAGGGGCTGCCCAGACGCTAGTTTCGATTTTCGATAAGATGCCTGTTTTTTCGAGTCTATCTAGCTCGCTATTTATTTTGTCTAAACCGGAGAACAGTACGTTCCGTTTTTTCTTAAACACCGGTGTTGCATCCTTTTTTAGCTCGAACGAAGCCTTACATTTATTGCATCTTCACAGTCCAGTAGTAAATATTTCTGGGAATTTCTATTTTATATCGTTTTTAATATTTTCTGATTTGGGGTGCAACTGGTTATTTTTCTACAAAAAGCGTTTATTGGTTTACCACGAAGATTGAATTTTTCAACCCAGTCAATTTCCAGTAAGTTCTTGCTTTCTTTAATTACGAAGATTTTCAATTTCTTCGTCGTGTCATTTAAATTAATGGGCAGGATGACCTCTTCTTCGAATTTTATTTCGTCTCCTGTCACTGTTCGTCCACCTTTACTTGACTTTTGAAGAATCGGTTTACCCAGCTTTTTCCAAGTCTTGGCGTTTATTAACGACAAATCCGATCCAGAGTCAAGCTGAAATTTCACTTGTTCGTCGAAAATATTTACTGATAAATATTTATGGTAATTTTTACTTACCGCGACTCGATGTGGAGGGGTGAAGCAATGGAATTCTGTGTGGCAGTCGTTCAAGCAAAAGGTTTGAAAGTGCTTGGTCGACTGCTTTTATAATAGTATTTGTTTTTTGTCCACTCACATGGATCGGACTTTACATTTGCATAGAATGGACTAGTGGGTATAAAAACATCCCCTATCGGTGATATTGTTGGTTGGTCTTTTTGTTTTAGTCCAGCAGCCCGTTTCATACTTACTGTTACAAAGACGATCTGTCGTTGTAAGCAACGGGGCAATTCGTTGGAACTCCTGTTGATCAAGAAAAGGCGTGAAAGGTTCACCACGTAAGTTAATGGTTTCATTGTTTTTTCCTTCTACGTCGAGTTCTGGTTTAACCCGTTGAGTTACAGAAACGCCTCCCCTCCCACTTTTAGTCCGTTAAAATCCGACAATTTCCGTAAATTATTTTTCTCTTTGTCGTTTGTTCTCATTTGGTGTACTCTATTTTTTGTTCTGCAGCAAACACTCTTATGTCCAACTTTATCGCAATTGTAGCACCTGATATTTTTGTAAGGGTAATTCTTTTCTAAATGTTTTTCATCACATCTTCTGCAATTATTACCTGATACTGTCTTTTTATAATCCCTTTGATTATTATCGTAATTTCGTTTTCTGTAGTTATTATATTGACTATTATCGTAATTTCGTTTTCTGTAGTTATTATAATTTGAGTATTTATACTTTGGGTATTTTTTTAAATTTTGACTAGTCTCAAAATTTCTTTGTCCTGAGTTTCTGAAAGGTTTTTTTAATCTTCATAATGTACGCCACTCCTGCTTCTTCTATATCCCTGGAAAATGTTTTTAGTGATACTGCCCTTTGGCAATCTTCTGCTAATTTCTGCAATGTCAAGCCTTGTTCTGACTCTAATTTGGAGAGAACGCGTCTTCGGATCTCTGAATTTTTTGTGGGTACTAGACTCTGTGCAAAGATTAAGCATTTGAAATCATCCGCCTTGAGTTCCGATAATTTGAAGTTGTCGCAGTTTTTGTTTACTACTGACGCGTATGTCAGGTAGTCCTGCTCATCAGTTTTCTTAAGATTCATACATGACCATCTCTTGTGGAAAAGAGACATGTTCGGTCCGAATAACTCCTTAAGAAGCATTACGGTCTCAGCGAAATCTAACTGATTCGTTCTCCTTAGGAATATGAAATCAACAAATTTGCAATGTTTCCTGGTACCAAGCTTTTGAAGTAATAAACTTACTTTCTTTCCATTTGGCCAGTTTTCGCAGTCTGTTTCGAAAATATCTTCATACCTCTTGAAATATGCATCAAAAGTTTTATTCTCTTCCGGTACGTATGTGAACACATCTATGCTGTTAACAATTGTTGTGTTGGAGAAGGTTGTATTACTTTCTTGTATAGAATTAGCTGTTAATCAATCTAATAGTTCTTTCTGTTCAAGTTGCATCTGCATGAACCTTTCTTCCTGCCTTTCTAGGCATTTTATGAGTCGTTCATTTTGTCTTTCGTCTCTTTCTGCGTATAGCGTTTGCTGTTCTTCTTGAAGATCTGCTGATTCTGCATGAACTGTGTCATTATTTTAGCAAATCCTCCATCTGTTTTGTTTTTTCAAAGATTAGAAAAATCAGTCTATTTTACTAATTCACTTTTTACAATAACTACGAACAACCGTTTTTAGGTTCGCTTTTTTTTTTCTTTATTTGTGTCAACCGAATTCTGTCGATATATTATTTTTTTGCGTTGACCCTTTCTTTTCCCCTTTTTCTATTGAGGGATAAAACAAAATGTATTTTATTTTTTCCTCTTAATCCGTTAAGTTTTTATTATGTACAAGAAAAAAACCCTTTCTTGGTACAGCTGAAAAAAAATCACTTTTCTCTTTGAAGATAATTTGCAGGAAATAGTTCACGGTGTACTAGCGAAAACGCCTTTTTTCTTTGACTTTCGCAGTCACTTTGAAATAGTTATTTTTCTCCTTCAAGAAAATTTGCATAATTTAGTTCACGGTGTACTAGCGAAACCACATTTTTTTTTCTTTGACTTTCGTAGTCACTTTGAAATGGTTATTGGTATTTTGCTAGCGAAGCACCTTTTTTCTCTTTGACTTTCGTAGTCACTTTGAAATGGTTATTGGTATTTTGCCTTTAAGTATCCAGTGATCGAATATCTCGCTCGACCATTTTATAGCTACCTTCGTTTGTTTTTCTTTTGTTTTGAGTAAATCTTCGCTCGACAAATTTTGTAGTTACTTTCGTTTGTTTTTCTTTTCTTTTTTCCGACCGTGATAACTTTCCGCGTAAATTATTTTTCGAATACTGTGTTGTGCCTAACAGTGAATTCTCGAGTAAATCTTTTTCAAAATCCTCGATATTACTGTTGTGTTTAAACAGTAGAATTTTTTCTTTCGAGTACGTTTTTTTTTCCAATATTTCTCGAGTACGTATTTTAGTACACCACTGTTGAGTTTAGAAGTGGATTTTATCCTGCGTAAGTCTTTTTTTCGAATTCTTGACACCACTGTTGTATTTACTAGTGGATTTTATCCTGCGTAAGTAGTTTTTTTTAATTCTCGACGCCGCTGTTGTGTTTTAATAGTTGATTTTATCCCGCATAAGTCTTTTTTTCGAATTCCCGTCGCCACTGTTGTGTCTGCACAAATAATTAACAAGAACACGAAAGCAAAGGTATACAATAATATATTAGGAAGAAAAGTTATATACATATTTACATGTCGTCAGATATACTTCAGTTGGAGATATTCCGACAGGTGGCGTGTTGCATGTCTTACTGGAGGCAGCATAGGCGTCTTGCCTATTTAGCGGTCGTTTCGAACTCCTCCGGTATTGGTGAGTGATACCTTTATATATCTCACTCACCCGCCTTTGTTAATTAGTGGGCGTATCCACAACAATATATATATATATAATGAAATAAGAATTACGGTTAAGTTTACCAAAATAATCCAAGATGGCAAAACTAAAATATATTATAAATATTGAAGAGTTAATATTTATAAAGTAATCTCAACCAGATGTAAAAGCTCGATAAAATCAAATAGGAAATAGAGCTTAAGTTCAAGTAGTAAATAAAACATGTTAAAACACTTTGAAAAAGAGTTCAAAACGTATTTTATTTTAAAAACAAGCACAAAATAAGTGGATAGTCCTTAATCCTCTTATTTTGTGCTTTCTTTTTAAAATTAAATGTGTTTTAACTCTTTTTCAAAGTGTTTTTTAACGTTTTATTAACTACTTTCTCTCTCTCTCTCTCTCTCTCTATATATATATATATATATATATATATATAGATATATATATATAGTCCGCGTCGTTTTAACGATATATATATGTGTGTGTGCGTGTGTGTGTGTATACATGTGTGTACCCGTGTGTGCATATATATCAAAAATATACATTATTTTCTATTCATGTTATACATGTGTGAACCTTTTCTTTTCTTCCTTTGCTATTGAATGTGTAACTCAAACTCTACCAACTTTTCATATCTGTATTGCAAATGTTTGCCTCGCTTATTAGAAAACAAACACCCCTCAGAGGGTCAGAATATATTATCGATCTCGGCCCGATGTCTGACCTGCTTTCGAAATTTGATGAACTATCCAAATATAATCAATTGTCTTTGTGTTTGTTTTTTTCGTTATCTCGTTCGTTCTCGGACGAGACTTGTTTTCATCATTTATTTCCGTACTTAGTTAAATCGTTCGAAAAAATGTTGAAGGGCTAAAATGGCTCCAAATATAAGATTTGGAAGCTGTTTAAAACGTTTACAATCATTATTTTGGCCTTTATATCTTTACACCTATCCCCTCCCTTAAAAAATTAAGCAGTAAATTCTTTGAGGATATTACCTATTACCATAACCATTAAATATATACTAATTCCATTTTGAAGGTGATGTTCTAGATAATGGTACTATGATGGACAGACATGGCGCAGTAGATAGACTTATTGGGTCCGCATGGTTTCAAATGAGTATTGCCTGGAGATAGCGCTTCCAATCCTACCCTAGCAGGCCAGAGTAGTTGGCCAAAACATGGCAACAACTACAGAAGACCGTAATTATTGGGGATACAATTACAAGACTCCGAATCTTTGTACCGTCGCAGCTAATTATCTGAAGAAGGCCAGAGGATGATCGGCTGAAACGTGGTAACACAACTACAACTATGAAGATGGGGATAAAAGTTCGCAACAGTCAAACTACGCAAATTATGAAGTTTCATCTCTAAGGATTCCGAAAAAAAAATACATTACACTACTTCTGCAAATAAGGAATTATTTCATAGTTGGATGATCCGATGACAACAGAGAATGTGCTATATTTCTGCTAAAAGAAATCATGATAATAATTCATCAGAGATTGGCATCAGAAAATAGACACTACACTAGCACGTGAATCGACGATTAAAGGATATTCGTGTTTTTTTGTTGTTATTTTTTTTTGACTACTCTACTAATTTTCAGTGTAATTTTCACAACGTTGCGCTCAATGTAACCTCCTGATCTATTTTCAGGCGTACTCTGTTGAACTTGGGAGTATTTGTGTCAAACTCGGTAATCTGCACTAATTTCATGAAGGGAAACCTTTATCTTATTCACGGGGGTAGTATGCTCTCGGTCCATTAATCATGACTAGATAAAGATCATAAGCAATTCGAAATTTTATTTTTGGTCGCCCACAATGAATATTTAACTTTCAACTCGCAGATAAATATAACTTTTACAACCTAATTTTCCAAGTACTAAACCACCGTGTCACCGGTCATTGCGGATTGAAAAATTTTAAGATAATGCATTCGTCTGAAACAGCATAGTATACAGAATAAATACCGGAAGCTAGTTATATATCATATTAACAGAAATCTATATTCGACATGTTTTTGTGTATTGATATTTATATTAAAACCCTTTTTTCGGTTGATTTAAAAAGAAAATACAACTTTCTTATATATGGGTCGTCGTTGAATTGCATTCACTAGAAAAAGATCTAGCGTATGTGCATATTCTTTAAACATTCATTTTAATTAATTCCCTATTAGTTTTTTTTTCTGTTCTCTTATGGGATGATCAATTTTACTAAATTATTACGTGTAATTATATTTCATGCAACTATTCTAGATGATTTATACTTGCGTAATGTTTGCATAAAAAGGCTATAGTAAACATAGACCTCTTTCATTATATATTTATGTATGCGTATATATATATTTGTTTAAAATAAATTCCTACCTAACTCCTCTGTCAGATTTTGGTCTACAGACATGAAACTTAATATATAGGATATTTGAACCCATGTGAAACATTATCTTTGAGATTTTCCCGGGGAATATCGGTACAAAAATGTGAAAATTAAAAAAATGTAACTTGGCAGGTGAAGGTCGAACGACGGCATTACGAATATGCATGCGTAGCGTAATAGCTATTGGTTCATGCTTTAATTTTTAGCCTTGCAGAGAACATATCTGCATAGGTCAGGCATTAACGTCAAAGGAAAAAAGAAATCGTAAGCCAAATATTTTGGTTTCAATTCTCGGTGGTGGCGCATGAGTTATTTTTTTTTTTACTTTTTAAATCATGACTTTATATTGGGTCCAATATAATATAATAATAAATACGAAATCTGCATTAATAAAAATATCATATTTAAGCGTCTTTTACGACCGGGCAATGCCGTGCAGCCTGCTAGTAACAATATAGTTTCTGCTTGAAAAGACATATACAAAGTTTATATAAGTAATACACTAGCGCAATTAATAAAAGAAAATTATATACTTTCAACTGCAAACATTAGTAACAGGTACACCATTGATTGATTGCCACAGAAAAATGATGCTTTATCTGCTTGGAAGATAAAAGATGCCTTCCAGATTTGTGAAAAAAATATAACTTTTTCCAAATGTTTACATTCATCGAAGTCCAACAAAAAGCATGCGTAATATTTGTTTGAATTATTTAAGTATGAATGGTAAGCATTGAGGGCGTATACATTAATTATCGCTTTATTTTCTCTTCGAAGCGGTTCCAATTTCATTGTCCCACGTCCATATTAATCTCAGTGCCATATTCATCTCCGATGGGAGAAAATCAGGACTCGGGAATATCGTATTTTCCTACGTGATTTGACAAGTTTTGCATTTGCTTGCCAATTGCTCGAAGTTTTACTTCTTCTACCGTAATCTTTTTCTCAGCTCGGGAAATAATGATGGATAATATGAACACCTATTTTTATAATGAGGAATTGTGCTTTATTAGATACACAGTATATATATATATATATATATATATATATATAGAGAGAGAGAGAGAGAGAGAGAGAGAGAACTAGAGATAGAGAGAGGGGGAGGGGAGCAAAATAGTGAATAATGTGAACGGAAAAATTACAAATGCAAATATAAATATTATCATAAAATTGAAACTTAAGATAAAACATAGTTAACATACCAGATAGAACATTTAAAGAAATAGGAAACCGTGATAATCTACATTTATAATATTTTAATTGCAACCCCCCCACTTCTGAACGAAAGAATCGTAGGTTTGCAATAACACATGTCACGTAGAAATCAAATACATCTACCTTGATAGGAACTACCGTATGTAGCTTGCGACCACCATTTCTGCCATATTCACTCGCGATAATAAAATGCTACATTACATCCGAAGAGCAAAACCATCACAAATGCCACATCTACAGAGAAAAACGCTCTTTCTGATTGGCTTGGACTCGCCATTTTCATATTCCTGAAGGAAACTGATTCCTAAATAAACGAACATTCTCAAAGTTTAGAAAAATAGTGTCGCTCTCCACATTAGACACTAGCGCTAAAAAAAAAATACAAACATATTTACCGCTCATAAATAGATAATTAAATACTGATAACCTTATTTATTAGAACAAACGTTCACAAGTAAAATAACTTATTTACATAACGTCTTCCCCGTCTTTGCTTGCACGTCCGGAACACTAAAAATATGTAAACACAGCAATGGTTTGGGAATGTAAACATGTACAAAATACCAACACGGCACTATACCCCTCAAATAAAACCTGCACTGAAAAAAAAAATTACTTTGCTTTTTCTGTTTTTTTTTTTGGGGGGGGAAGCATTTACTATTCTGGTTTATGATTATATTTTTACACGGATTACCTACGCTACAGTTTTAACGTAAATTTAATTGCATACTGGAACACGTAATTGTTATATACTTGTGTTTTCATTAATTTTTAATTATATAGAGTATTTTATTTATTTTTTTTGCAGGACTGATTCTCGAAATTGCACACACGTTAACTTGGGGGGATAAATTTGTACTCCACAGTTTTCTTTAGAAATACGGTATTCGACTATGTTGATTACGAAAATCACATTCAAATTTGGCGGAGACAAATATTATTAGAGATATAATTGTGTATTGTGATTTACTGGCTGCCAGGTTTATGCACACGCACTATAAAGAAATCTACTTCTGTCCTACATACACGCCCCCTCCATTTTTTTTAGCATTTACGGATGGGTATGCTGACAACGATTATCACGTTTAAATTTGTGGAGAATTATCCCCCCAAAAAAAAACGTGAGTTGTTTACTCCGAAAGTCGTTCGTTACATTAGATGTTAGGGGTGTCTTTTCAGAATGCCATTCTTAAAATCGGGGAGGTTGGTGGTGTCTATTCTGAGAGCTATTCTTAAAAAAAGGGGAATTAGGGGTGTATATTTCAAACGCCGTTCTTCTTAACATGATGATACTCCAAGAAGTGAAGTGGAAAAAGTCGTAATTGCGTTGTTTTACGTTAAAAAAACGACGTAAAACTGGAATTTAATTTAATAATGTTGGTGGAAGAATTGTAAAGAAGAGGGCGAGTTGCACAACAAACGGAAACAGCTGCTTCCACTGACTTCGGTTACTCTGAACAGTTCATATATAGTGAGAGTCCCTAACTTCTAAGACTTCTATTTTTACTTTCCCTTGTTATTCTAATGGACTATTTTTGTAATTTTACAAATTCGTACTGATTTACGCATTCCCTTAATTGTTTTTTTTAGATGCAAACAGTACCTGCATGTTATCGGCCCCAATCAGCACAAATCGCCAGAGAAAGCCAGATTATTTCATTTCGGCCATGGCCGCCAATGTCCTCAATTGTTCTAGAACGGCAGTGGCCACGAACAACAACCGAAGTTTACTTTTTTGCGAGGAGGGGGCAGGCTTCCTACGGGCAACGTCGGTTAACAAGTCCTGCTAGTAGAAAATTAAGTTAGATAATTTACAATATGAATTGATCCATTACTAATTCCAACAATTCTGATGCAAGTAGCGGAACTTATAATTTTTTTTTAATTAAGGTGTTTTTATTATTATATTTCTTTGTTTAATTTTTGATGGATCAATAAATATTTAAGCTACTTAATTTTGTTTTTCGCTATCTATTTTTTTTCCTCACTCAATGAATTATTTTAATATATCCTTTATTATATTCTTAGTATTGTCATTTTAAACTGTACACTTAAACTGTACACTTAAACTGTACACTTAAACTGTACACTTAAACTGTACACTTAAACTATATATATTGCCTAAAGCAACCCAAACAAAGCATATTACTATTATACTGTAACGTAAAGGAATTCTGTGATAAGTATCATCAACCAAGTGGATAATTGTACAGCAAGATTTTTGTTCAGTTATATTAAAAAATCATGTTGGTACAGTCGGAAAACAAGGAACAGGAAGTGAATTCCAAAGGCAAGTACTTGTGCCACTCAAGTATATATATATAATAACGAGATTACATGCTTGGATAGAAAATTGGCTGCATTATAAAATAATGTTTGAAACAAAAATATTCCACTGAATATTAAGGCTTTACATGTAAATGACAGAGACGATAAGAAATCAAAATGATATATAATTTAAAATGTAAACAATGTTCTTAGTACGATTATATAATCTCATTCAAATTACGTAATAAGAGTTATGGAATACTAATATATACTGGCACTAATATAAAATTAAACCCATCAGTGTAAAAGAGTAAATGCACTGTGAATAGAGAGTGTGAAGTGTTCCCATGGCTAGGCATCGCATAATTGAAGAATCACCGATATGTAAGCAAGGCCTTGAACTATAAAATGGCTTACCTGACAGAACAGTGCATTTTCATAAAAACAATAATAATGATATACTAGCGGGGCCTGTTGAAATTCTTTAGCGGACTTTTTCATATGTAATATATCGAAGTTGGTATACTGTGGATGTTCAGCGTTAATGGAGACACCCCGGTATTATTATAGCGTTTTTAGTTAAACTGAAAAAGTATTTGTTTAAGCTAGCAGGAACGTTAGGTGTAGCCCGGTCATAAAATACGCTTAAACATGATATTTTAATTAATGCAAATTTCGTACATGAAGGGTCATTTTTCTGTCGATTCTTATATATTATAAAGTTGTGATTTTAAAATGGAAAACACACACAGACACACACACACACACACACACACACACACATATATATATATATATATATATATATATAATTTCAGTTCTGTAAGATATAATCAGAACCGAAACAAAAACTTATGAAGAATTATATATACATGACTTCAGTGCCATGAGCTATAATCCAAAACGAGACCAAAATTTATGAAAAACTCTTGGTAAAATTATTTATAACAAGAAATGGAATGGCATAACAATTTAACGACAATTACTCGGAAGAAAAAAGATGAAAGCGTGACACACAAAATAACACACACGCTATAGTTTTATAAGTACTTTACTGGAATATGCTCTGATGAATTCACAGCATTTGTTTTATTCTGATCTACTTACTCCTGACCAACGTGACACGCAGTAAAATCCCATCATTTTACTTTTGAGATCATTAGACGCCGAACAAAAACCAACTTTAATAATTTATTTCCTCGGAATTACAAACTTGTAAAATTCTTCTGTTCTCTCTGCGTTCTTAGCTGTACTAACATGCAGAAGTTTAAATGTTTAGTTTCTCTATTTAACACTCCCGATCCCCTGTTAGTCATGATATTTGATAGTAGCTTCTTTCGGCCAAATATCAATACGCATTCTTTGGTAATATACCATTAGAACGTTACGACATATGTAACCTCCGAAGTTCTTCAGGAGGTATTGTGAAACGCATGTATCTTTATATCGAATTCATGAAAATTACTGTGAACGTCAACAATATGTAGGGATCTGTATTTTAACAGATCTAAATGCTAATAATAATCATTTCTAACTGACAATATTTTCATACTTAGATTTCTATATTCAGTAATGCCGATAATAGTAATAATATAAATACGAATTGTCTCACAATTCTAATCACGGGTGACAGAGCGACAAAAATCTATCCCTATAGATTAAATAAAAATGCTTCTTTGACATTCTGTACAGATTCCCGAGTTCGACATTAAAAAAATCCTTCAGTTCGACAAGGAGCACAGAAAAAGATAACATATGCGGATATTTTGTGAAAATAACGTCCAAGATAAAAACAATTGTTTGCAAAATACAAATAACGTTTTAATTAGTTTCGCAATCTGTTAACTGACTGTGATTAAAAGTCAAGAAGAATGTAACAAATTGATATATGTCAAGGAATCTCCAGGCAAACTCGTCAATGGAAAGAGTGAATCATGAAATACATGAAAGTGAAGTAATTATCATAGATGACACTTGATTGGCATAAGGAATAGTTCAAATAATGGAATTATCTGATGCAGATGGTTCTGTGCCTAAAAGAATGCAACAAGCAGATAACAATGTCGTGATATGGGCTAGAATTATCGATCTATATTTGAATAATTCAAAGTCCGTGTATTAGTTTGAATGAATAATGATAACTATTACAATCTCATGGAGAACAGATTCCACAAATGATACAAGTGTCAACCTTCCTGCTTCAAAGTATATACAACAATTCATATCCTCGTATCAAGGATAACTCGCGCATTCGTATATTATAACATCTTTAGATGGTAAGATAATGGAATGAGAAATCTGGGATCAATTGTGAAGATGTCATTATATGAAGATGTCAGAGAATATTATAGCAAAGCAGACATAGCTAGTAATTTGAATAAACATCGCAAAAATCAATTCTGATAAAGTAATAACAATGAGCAAAATCAATGAATAATTGATTATTGATTGTTATTGAAAATCAAGTCACTATTGTAATATATAAATATTTCGAACACAGATTTTATCTAATATATATATTTCATAAGATATATCAGATGTGTGGAGTATTTTATTGCATTATTACTGAAGAAGAAAAATGATATTCTTTTTTTAGCATGATCACTTCAAATAGCAGTATTCATCATAAAATTAAAATATTCATCATAAATTAAAGTATTCATCATAAAATTAAAATATTCATCATAAATGGCAGTAATCATCATAAAATAAAAGTATTTTAAGAAAACATGGTGAAAGTTCTTAAAACTGAAGTCAGTTTTATTTTGACATCTTAGTTGATCGTTTAAAATTTGAAAACACATTTTTAAGATAAATTCGAATTATTGGGGTTTGATATGATTTGCATAACAATTAAAGACGTAGTGTATATTGTTGAAAACTAAGAAACAAAGGCTTTACCATGACATATGTTATACAGTTATTATCTACGTTATTTTCGTTTGTTCCGTGAGGTAATATTATAGCTATTATAACGTAATTTTTAATAAGATATTAATATGTGTAATTATATATTATTTAAGTGACTAGTTTTCAAATAAAACCAAAATGTGATTGTTCTGTTGGAAGAATATAATGTTAAGCGTATGGAGTTTGACTTAATCTGTACGTTTTGTATATTGCTGCGGTTGAAAATGTTTCTCGGATTCTATTAAGCATATCAAGTTATCGTATCTAAAATGAGAAGGATCATTTTGTTATATGCGGGAAATTATGATTTTATAACTATTTTATGCGTATTTACGAAACGATATTTAAAAATTACGTGTGATATGCAACGAAAAAAACTTGTTTTAACTGTAGTCTTTTTTATAATTAGGAAAAGATCTCCATAAATAAGTCGGTGTGAGATATCTAGTCATATACTATTATATATTTATATATATATTACTTGTTGGTCGCTTTCTCTTTCTTTCTCTCTATCTACGTTTCTTGATTTATTCAGTCATTCTACCCTCTCTGTTTCTTTTTTCCTCTTACTTCCTTTAGTTTTTCTTTATTTGTTCATCAACCACTTATTTATTTGTATCTTTTTCTTGTTTTCGCTATTTTCTAATACTCTGCTTATATATTTCTCCTCGTTCTTTAACCCATTTCCTTCTTTCTTTCGTTTTCTCTAAAGCAAAATAGCCATGAAAAGTAATTAGACTAATTTAAATATTCCTTTTAGTAATATAAGATAACTAGATTGAAGCAGCTAAGTCAAATTGCAAAACAGGAGAAAATCTGGCGGATGTTATTTAAAAACATTATGTTCCTATCAAGCAATGCTGTTATCATATATTTTTATAAGTTTAGTTAATGAGATAATATGTTATAATTAACGTTATTGCTGAAACAGCACATCGTTTTAGAGTATTGATTGCATTGTGCTTTTCTATTTCGACCTGTATAAAGTTCCATGTATATAACATAATTATATAAAATATATCCGTTTTTTACCTCGACTGCGATAATGTATTTGATTGATGCGGTTATGTCATGCATCGATTCAGATTTATGAAAAGTAGATTATTATGTTATTATAGATCATGTAAAAATTTGAATTAAATTTTGCATGAATGTGCAGATACCATTAGGATCTACATCATCCCATTAATTATAAGAGACATAAGAAAAAATGTTCAAAAAAGTACCTGACAAATATAACTGGTGAACTAAATACAAGACTGATCCAAACAATTGCACTTAAAGGGACGATTAGTGCCCTGAAAAGATCTTTTGGTAAGAGTTTCTTATATATCAGAAAAAGATCGAAGACAATCTAAAGAATGACGTAAACTTTCATTTGTTTAGTTGTGTCTTCGACTAACGAATTTCAATTTATTATCTATATATAAAAATGAATGTGTCTGTGTGTGTACATTTCCCTAAGCAATAATTCTCTCAATTTTCAGTCTACAGACTCGAAATTTGATATATCGGGTACTGAGATTTGGGAAAAATTTTGTGATCCGTTTTCGGCCAGAAGTTTGGCTGTTAAGGGGTCAAAGTTCCACGATTTGACTTTTGAGAACTCTACCAAACTCCTCCGACAATTTTGGGTCTAAACACTTGAAATTTTAGATATAGATAACTTGGACATGGATCTAACTTAATAACTTAATTTGAACCCAAAACAATAAATGTTAAGTGGTCATAATAGGGGTCA
The DNA here is from genome assembly GCF_053919585.1 of Euprymna scolopes. NCBI lineage: Eukaryota > Metazoa > Mollusca > Cephalopoda > Sepiida > Sepiolidae > Euprymna > Euprymna scolopes. The sequence continues at coordinate 69,365,005 of NC_136484.1, read as the reverse complement.
ACGTTAAAAAAAATGACCGCTTTTTTTTTTTTTTTGCTCAACATACACCTCCAAACACCCGGGCAACGCCGGGCTGAAATGCTAGTAGAAAATAAAAATATTTATACGGATATTAATTGAAAATATACGGTTTGGTTCAGAGATAAATAGAGTCAAAAAAAGAAAAAAAAGGAAAAGAAGAACACTGAGCCCCATTCTACGGAGGCGAAGGAGGTTTATGTTTCGGGTATTGTTTTTTTTTTTTTCGAATCGGAGGATGTTTTCTATTTTTATAATTTCCATGTAAAGTAAAATATAATTGTTTACAAACTGTCATTGTAGAAGTAACAATGCAGATAAACCATCTTGTAAGTAGAATATTGATGTCCGCGTGAGTGTGATTTAATATTGTGGGCTTGTTACGTTTCGGCACATTAGCTAAACAATTTCATATATAGCAAGAGAAAGAAATAAAGATGTTAATTTATAATTTTTATATAATTTTTTTCTTTTTAATGTTTTATGTTTAATAGTTCCCTATTCAATAATTTTCAATGAAACCACTGCTTAGGCTGTTAATTTTCTTCTTCTTCTTCTTCTTCTTCTTCTTCTTCTTCTTCTTCTTCTCTCTCTCTCTCTATCTCTATCTCTCCCTCCCTCTCTCTCTTACTCTCTATCTATTTATCTATCTATCTATCTATCTCCATCTCTCTCTCTTTCTCTCTTTCTCAATATATATATATATGCAATTTTGGTCAGGTTATCACCTCACCTCTTTTTTTTTGGTGGGGGGAGGGATTATTCAAAACTCAGTTCCATATTTGACGCTGCCGAAGCCGCACATTATTCTATTTTTATATTAAAGGGAAAATTTTATATGACTGATTTCTGTTTTTGCGTTTTTCTAAACCAAATTGCATTACATTTTAGAAACATTACATTTATATCATTTTCATCTCGAAATAAAAAATTTTATGCATTCTATCTATGTATAACCAGTTTAATATTTTACAATTTTTTCCCACGAGTAAGGAGTTAATTTGCTATAAAAATTAAGTACATCTTTATGCACTATGAAACAATTACTGTTTTACAAAATATACAATTAAAATCATACATTGTGGCTTTATAATTTTCAATTTAAATCCAGCTTTTTTTACTATATTTCATATATTTTATACTTTCTCAAGGATATACTGATTGAGAAGCTCTACTTATATATAAAAGTAACTTTATCTGTGTGTGTCGCTATGTGTCGGCGTGTGAGTTTGTTTCCTATGAGCTCCACATGTTATGAAAAGGGACAGACCCCAATAAGTAAGAAAGCAAACTAGATAAGTTGAAATTTGGAAAAAGTTAGAATCGAACTAAGCAAGAAAAGTTAACAACGAATACATACTGAAACCATAGAAATGCAGAATGATTGCTATGTTCTCGCAAATAACTAAATATTATTTATGTCAGAGATAGATATTTTATTAAGGAACGCTTGATTGTTCATTCTTTTAGAAATAGCTTGATATTAAATATGTCAGTTAAAAGAATGGACAATACAAGTTTAGAAATAATGATTAACAAATAGTTTAGATATTGAATAATTCAAATTTGGAATTCTTTGTTTGAAAAATCCACATGAATAAATTCCACGTGGTGAAGCAGGCTTTTGGCGTCATCAAGAAAAGAGATTCTCAATATATTGAGACAGGGTTCGAAGTTAGAGAGTCACAGTCAGAGAGCGACTTTGAGTTGAGTCGGCCACACTGGGAGCTGACACACTCTTGGAAGCGAGGGAGGGGTAGATACAAAAATGTAATCGTAAAGGCTTAAATCCAAGACCACTATAATCAACCAGGTGGTATGAATAAAGAATCATCTATATTTGTAAACTTGTCTCCTCGCTGTCGTCATAACAACTGAAAGGTAAATGTGTGTTTGTCTATCATCTTGAAAACGAACTTTGTATAACCCTTCTCCAAGTTATATGTCCCCCTCCTACGCCATTATCAATAATGTATCCCCCCTTTACCTAAGTTAACAAGAACTACCCATGCTGCATCTCTCTCAGCTCCGTATAAATAATATGAAGTCTCCAAGACTCGACACAATCGTCGTCGTGATATAAACAGTAAATAAATGTCATTATCATCTTCTGTATTATGTGTCTCTGATATGACTATCTGCTACATAACACAAAAAGGCTGGGTCGATTTTTTTAGAAATCACACAAATGTACTTTATGTGTCTTGGATTGTCCTTAGATAGGTTTTATATTGGAAGGCCTCTGATAAGTATCAATAATAGATAATTGAAAAAAATACGATTTCAAAATCAACAGTCCGATTTTTATCAAAGTTATACAATCAAACATCACGAGTATATTTGAGAAGTTTTATCATTTAATACACAGAAAAGCTCGGCATATAAAATCAACAATTCGTTGAGAAGACAGAGGTGTGATCTGATTGAAAAAGGGGCGATTGTATTGTGAGTCTGGCAGATTCGTTGATAGTCATTCAACCTGGGCAACGTTGGGTTCAGTTTTACGAGTTAAATTTATAAGCATTTAAAGACTTTTATGTTTTAATTTCTATTACTTTGCTTCTATTCTCTTACGTATCGTCATTGCGAAAGTATAGGACAAGTTTGATTACTTTTTGAGCTCATGACAATATATATATATATATATATATGTGTGTGTGTGTGTGTGTGTGTGTATATAATAATATGTATACAAATATATATATATATATATGATTTGTTATAGTTTACGATTGTAACTATTTTAATATCATCTTCTGAAATAGAGTATATACAAAAGTATAAAATTGTTTACAGCTGTTTCAAGAAAATGTTTCATTTATACTATGAAACATATTTTAAATCTAAGATTTTCTTCAAGATAAAATTCACGTACTTCTCTTAAATAGAAAAAATAACAATGATTTAAATATTAATTTTACCGATAAAAAACGACACTTACAATTGTTAAATACTTCAGTAAGTGTTAAAATAAGTTTTCAACAAATTCGACACAATAGTACCTATTTACTTAAACCGAGAGATATAATAAAAAGGTAAGTCGTGCCTGAGTTTGTTTGCGGAACTACATTTGTATTGGATATTGGATCGATTGATTAATTAAAAGAAAATACCAGACAGTTTTTTTATGTTTTATTTAATTATTTTTATCAAACATGTACATCGTGCCGCCAATGAAAGTCGATGGAACTTTCATTTGATAGTTATGTTCGTTTCTCTCCCGCCGCATTGGAATTAATTATCGCAAAATAGATTTCTTCTTGACTTGATAAAATCAATTCTCATTGATCTATTAATAATGAGTAAAATATAATATAACAATTAACTTTAAAAGAATAAGAATTTTTAAATAATAATTAACTTTCAAAATTGACATAAAACGTGTTGTGTGCATGTTTGTGTTTATGTTAACTTTGACATTATCATTTCATTTATACTATAGCAGAGTTAAGTTTGTCTGTATAATATTTCATAAAAAAAAAGATCTTAACAAAATATGAGGCGTAGTTCCAGGTCTCCTAAAAGTTAGTACAATCTAGGAATACTAATCAAATAGTGACAAACATTTCTACTCTATTTTTCCGGTCCAGGTATGGCCTTAAAAGATATTCATCATCATTTAGCGACCACAGTCTAGATGCAGAAGCTGACTAAACTCTATAATCATTTTATTTGGCTGTTAATGTATGCCCATACCATCACTACACACATTGGAAAGCAAAAGGGCTAACCACACCTTCCAATTACGTACAACGCTTTGATAGTCTGAAATGGTCACCCATCTTGCATAAACCATGCCCAGAGTTGCTTAACTTCGGTTATATGAGAACAGATGTGTCAACGTGATTGCGCCGTGAAACCAGTGGTAAACCCCCTATGAAGTTGCGCCTTAGTTATCATTGCTCCCAGGTCCAGTTCGGCCCGAGTTAGTGATATCTACTAGGTCATTTCCTTCAACCAAAGCAGGCTGTCTACAGATACTCGCTCTTTGAACAAAATAGCAGCAAACATTTGTGTTATTTTGTTTTGTTTCCTACTCCGTTGCAAAAGCGAATCATGTCTACAAGTTGAAAACAGAACAGCATTTCTTCTGTAAAACAATCTAACCAAACACCATAAATAAATATTTGAATCTATACTAAACCTGAAGCATAAAAAAATTAAAAAATGCTGAATTCGACATTACATAACCTTAAAAAAGATTGATGTACCATAACAGAAAACAACCTAACAAAATTCAGTGAATAAATATTAAAAGATATAAAGGTTTTGAAGCATAAAAAATACTGAATTCTGCATGAAATAACACGGAAGGTTTTATATAGCGTAAAACACAACAGGCAAATCAATCAAATCTATTTTCTTCATAAATGTATGTTTGCGTGTTTTACGTGTCGTTCTTTACAATGTTGCCAGCTTCTTATTGAAACTCACATTTTGCTGTTTTCCAATGTAATGAAATTTGGATACCTGTCTTATCACGTAGGCATGTACTAGAGGGATACCGGTCTTAGGAGAGCTAAATTATTTGCGCGAAGAGAAACAGTTTTCCCCACTTCTATTAAATAAAAAGTTTTATTTATCAAATACATTAAATAATTTTAAGTTATAGATTAAATAAGGAACAGTTCGATTTTGATCAATAGTAACACATTCATACAGCCAAACATCACAAGTGTGCTTGACAAGTATTATCGCCGCACAAACAGACCGACCCAGCGTCTAAAATCATCAACTGATTCTCTGCTGATACAGGGACGTGTTCGAAATTAACATTTCTGTTTAGAGCACAATGGGCCATGCTATTTGAATTTTGTATTTTTAACTATAATTCAAGCCTGTGCCATAGCCGTGTGTGTGTATGTATATATGTATAAGTTGTATAGCGACTATCTATCTGGCCGTGTTCAATAGATCGTGTAATGTGCATTGCGGTATATATAACATATATCATTACGATACGCCACTGTTTTATTTATGTATGTCACAGAAGTATGGTCTAGTGTATGTAAAGTGTTCAATAATTCGTGCAATGTACATTGCAGGTATATGTGTTTGTTTGTTACACATTAAGTTATAGTTTGCCAAACAGGACGATAAACGTACGAGAGACAATTTTTTAACAAGTATATATAACATCATCTATGTGTCTTTTTATTCAAGCGGTGGATACTTGACTTGAAGGTTCTGTAGAATAAGATATCTCTATCGCAACAAAAAAAAACCATGATACTCGCATTATATATTATCCAACTTCACTTTGATGTTCCTCGTCTCGGTGTTTGCAAACGTTTCTCTTTGTTTGCAATATTTGTAATGTCGCCCAATAGGCTTCCGTAGGAGGAAAACTGAATAACCATTACCCAAGCAATCTTCGGTAAACTGAACCCTTAACGTACCCGCGTTTATATATATATATATGAATACCTATTTATTTGTTAGATACGCACATTACGTAAATAGGCTAATCGTATTGCTTTGCTGAAATAAATTCTAAGTCCTTGGTTATTGTAACGCTCAAATATCTATTCCCGAATATTCTAAGCTTATGAAATCTGTTACTGTTTCAAATTATCTTAAGATAATTAACTTATAAAATCGTTACAGTTTTAATATATATCTTCTAACATCCTTTCTCTATTTAAATATTATATATAGACTTATATAGACACACGCATATATACACATAAACACATACACACACACACACACACACACATATATATATATATATATATATATATATATATATATAAGTTCGATCGTCCTCAACATCTGCAGTTTCACGGAAACACTGAAAATCCAATCTGTAGGCACAATATATAGCAAAGCCATTATAATTTAATAAAACGAACAGTAAGTTCTCTAAAATGCAATGTAGACTACAACGTATTATGGACTAGATCATTGTGGGGAGGTGTATAAGCTTTCCTCCAGTTCACCGCGATGGGTCCATGGCCAGCTTAGGTAATCAAGTGATTTGATTAAAAATAGATAATTTCACCGATATCGATTAGAATAAAAGTATTGGAAGTGTGGAACATTGATTGACCTTATTCAGCCCCGGGCAACAACGTCTGATATCTCTTTTCGTGTATATATATATATATATATATATATATATATATATATATATATATATATATATATATATGAACAGCAAATGCCTACTTTATATTTATTTGATTCTTTTAAGAGACGCCATTGTGACAAACAAAACGATTTCAAACTATGAATGAAAAACAAAATAACACAACTCTCTGTCTGCCTATCTTCCCCCCTCTCTCTCACTTATATATATATATATATATATATATATATATATACATACTGCGTATCAAATTATTAACAAGTTAAGATTTTTTAAGTATTTAAGGAACGAGTGAAAAAAAACCATGAAACTTTGAGAAAGTACTTACGATACTATTCAGCTACTCCAGTTCGAAAATAAAAGTATTTAAAGCAGTATTAGCGAAACTATGGCAGAAGATAGGAATATCTTTTGATTTCAGTGTTATTCACGAGGTTGAGAAAAAATATAGCCATAACTTGTTTATTGAAATATTATTCGAACATTACATAAACTAGGAAAAATCCATAGAACACAATAACTGCATAGCAATTTCAACATTGACATAATTAGTAGGGGATATGCGATCCTTTTTTATGGATGATTTGTAAAAAACGTTGGCCCACAGAATTAGTCAAATTTGTGGTTTCGTCAACATTTATTCCTCGCGATACCTTTTGGAGAGCATCCCACAACTCATCTTTGCTCTTAAGTTGGCGTCCACTTGCATAGAGGCGTCGCTTCATGATACTCTTAAAGTTCTCAATTGTGTTCAAATTTGGTGAATTTGCAGGCCACTCCATCTTTCGTCGCCCAGAGAACCCCAGTTGTTGCAAATACTCTTTGCTTTTGTTTGCTGCATGCGAAGGACATTATCCTGCATAAAAATAATGATTCTTCTGGACGTCAACCTTTGCTTCTTCAGCTATTGTTCAAAGTGCTCCTTCAGAAAAGCTATATAAGCATTTGACATCACTTTTACGCCTTCTGGGACTCTCCATTCGCCAACTAAAGTACCTTCGATAATCCCGGCCCAAGTCATTATCCCACCACCACCTTGTTGGCGCCTTAAACGCTCATGACAATGTCGTCCAGCTAAGACACACCCTTTGCTCCAGCCATCTAGGCCATCAAGTGTGACACGCACTTCTTCCATGAACAAAACTTTGGAAAAATCCGTTTTCCTGTTATCCTCTGCCTATTTCTATCGGTTTTTTATGTGATGTTGCTTTAATTGAGCCTTTGTCACGGCTTAACTTTGACACTTATTTAAGCAAGCGACACCGAGTACTTTTTGAGACATTCTTTAAGCCGGCTTAGTCCAAGATGTCTCGAATTGTCTACTCAGGGTTCTTAACAACTTCACGTTTAATTTGGAGTAGAGAACGGCGTGATACAACTCTAGATTTACATTTATCAGCTCTCTTACTACCTTTTTCGGGTACTTGACAAAGTTCTTCGCAGTTTTAGTGTACCTGCCTATCATTTTCGATATTTCGAGGGTAGTTTTAACTTTTGATATCTGTTCTGGAATAGGACTCTTTTCAGAACTACTCAATCCACCTTTACGACACATGCCTTGTAAATAATTTGACACACCTCAAATACCGTGGCTTCAGCAATTACGATGGAAATTTGTTTATATTGCGCGGAGCAGTACAAAGATTCACAGTACGCGCAGCTCAGCAAAGTTTCCGAAGCTTTTGATACGAAACTACCGGTAAGTTTCTGAAGTTGGTAAAAAATGTTATCTCCTTAATAATTTGACACGCAGTATATATATATATATATATATATATATATATATATATATAAATATATATATATATATACAACGTGTTCAATAAGTCACTGAAGCGTTTTGAACTTAAATAGACTATTTATTTTAGATGATATCTTTCTGTAATTTTAACACAATTTGACGAACATATTTGAAATCATTATTTATTAAAATGCAAAGTTTAATGAATGTCTATTCATGAAAAATAATTTTTTTTAAATGTTGACAATTTTCAGCTTTAAATATCTGTGCTCTTTCTAAAAATTATTTATAACCGATTTCAGAATCACATGATTGCGATTTAACTTCCTTATTTCGTTCCTGATGTTTTCCTTCAATTCTTGCAAGGTTTGGGTTTGTTAACATAGACTTTTTCTTTTAGATATCTGTTGTGAGGGAAACACCCTCAAAATTGACTGTTCTATCCATTATATAAACCATAGACCTTTTGATCCCAGGTGTGGATAAAACACCAGTGCTTGGTGACGTTTACTACTCTTTTCAGTTGTAACCTTTTTACGTTGTTGTTCCAATAATACATTGTTTAAACTCTATTCCGTTGTTCTGCTTTCTTTGTGGCTTATTGAAAGACATAACACTGGCGACATTGGACTCGGCGAACGTACTCACGTTTAAAAACAGTATTCTATAAACTAAACACTGGCGACATTGGATTCAAGGAGTATACTAAAATCGAAACTAGTAATGATATTGAACAAAAAAAATACTCGCGTTGAAAGAGTATTCTAAAGTACTAACGACGTCAGACTCAAATGTTATTAATCCTAAGGAAGTGTCTAAACACTTGCAACTGAAAGGTTCACGGTAACTAAAACAAAACAACAAAAAAACGCAGATCATTACGGAAAAAAAGTTGAAAAGAAAAAAGTTCGTCACGACTTTCAAAGATAGCGCTGTACTCTTGCAAAATGAAAAAGGTTCGTCGCGACTTAGAAAGGTACATTTTTATACTTTTGAAAAAAGAATTCGTCATTTGTGGTTTTCGCTGCTAAAATCCGCGTTATTATTTTTTCTATGGAGAAAAATATACACTTGATTGTTTTTTTCTTTAATGAACTTATTTATGTTTTTTCTGTTCGTTTTATTGTCTGGAGGAAGAAATAAGAAAGAATAAAACAGTTTTGTAAAATTCAGCGAACGTTTTTAAACTGCTAATGCTGACAAAGCAAAATGGACGAATTGAAAGTAGGGTTGGAACAGTTGACCAAGTTGTATATCGATGCCGCAAAGCGTCAGTCACAATTCGAGAAACAGCAAAAAGGATTGCAGAAACAGTTAGCGGAATGTCAAATACGAACCGAAAAACAGTTAGCCGAACGTCAATTACGAACAGAGGAGTTACTTACAGAAATTGTTAAAAATAATGCGAACGCGGAAAGCAATTCAGCATTTTCTCAGAATAAAATATGGACTGATATAGACAATTTTAAATACGAGGAAGAGGAAAATCTTTCGCAGAGTATTTTCGCCGTTATGAAGATTATTTTGATATTGACTGCAGCAACTGGTCTGATCAAAAGAAAACCAGACTCGTACTACGAAAATTGGAAACGGCTGAGCAGGATAAATTCGTGGATTACATCTTGCCTCGGAAAACATCAGATTTATCAGTCAATGATACGATAAATTTGTTAAAAGAACGTTTCTCGACGAAAACATCTCTTTTCGATAAGTATTGGAGATGTTTGAATGTGGTAGAAGACGATAATGACGACTTTGCCATCTACACAGCTGTAGTGAACAAACACTGTGATGACTTTAAGCTGTCTAAACTAACAGCAGACAATTTTAAATGTCTTGTGTTTGCGCAAAGGTTAACCTCGGGAAAGGATGTGGAAATAAGGCGCAGAGTCCTTACAAAGTTAGAAAATGAACCGAACTTAACACTTCAAAAATTGACTGAGGATTGACAAAAAATAGAAATTATAAAAAAAGATGCAAGAAATATCGAAGCAGGCATCGCGAATATAAAAAAAGTAATTTAAAAAAACCGTCGAAATAGCACAGAGACACTAACCACCAAAACACAGAAAAACTAAAAGGACCGAGTGCTTGTTTCATATGTGGTGGAATACATTGGGTAAAGGATTACCCATTTTTAACAAAAAGATGCCATTTATGCAATAAGATCGGTCATAAAAGTTCGCACTGTAGGAAAACTCAGAATAGAAGCCGTGTACGTCAAACCAGAACTAAGGACATCGTAGATGAAAATCTACGCAAATATGCAATGGTTAACATTTTCGGCAAGGCTATTAAATTCCAATCAGACAATGGATCGGATCTTTCAATAATAAATCTCAAAACGGTGAAAATATTACGAAAGCCGACTCTGTTAAAAACTAACAGAACGGCGACAGCCGTTAATGGTACAAAAATTAATCTTGAAGGTGAATTAATTACAAACGTCACTTTACGGGGGAAAGCAAAAAAACTAAGATTGTATGTGCTAAAAAATAGTGATAACCTGTTCGGTTCTGAAACCATGGAGGAGTTTCGTCTCTGGGATCTTCCTATATCCACATTCTGCAAGAAAATAGAAACGGAGAAACTTGTTTTCAAAAAAGAATGCACAAACATATTTACTCCTGGCCTGGGGAGATGTACAAAAATGGCAGCAAATTTTAAGTTGAAACCTGGCACAAAACCGGTGTTTAAAAAGAAACGTAATATCCCGTTCCCTTCCCTGAACAAAATAAATCAGGAACTAGACATATTAGAAAGCATCAGTATACTGGCTAAAATTGAATAAAGCGAGTGGGCTGCTCCGGCAATTTATGTAAAGAAAAGGTCCAGGGAAATTCGCGTTTGCGCCGACTTCGCGACCGGACTCAACGGGTCCTTAGGAGATTTTCACTATACATTACCTAGTCCAGAAGAAGTGTTAACGAAATTAAATGGCGGCAAGTTTTTTTCTAAGATCGACCTAAGCGACGTTTACATACAGATTCCGGTAAACGACAAAAGCGCTAACCTCCTCTGTATTAACACTCGTCGGGGTTTGTACAAATAGGAAAGACTCGCGTTTGGTACCAAGGTGGCAACCGCAATATTCCAGCAAGTAATGGATACTATGCTGTCCGACTTGGACACCGCAATCGCATATCTTGATGACATTATCATAGCGAGCAAAAGCAGAGAGGAACATAAAAACATATCAGACAAGTATTCAGTCGAATACAAGATTATGGATTTAAGATCAAAGCAGGGTCAAATAATCGATAAAGATGGGAGACACCCAAACCCAGATAGGGCGACCGCTATTAAAGAAATGCCGGCACCAGTAAACATAACTCAATTGCAGAGTTTTTTTTAGGTTTTTTCAACTTATTACCAGGGGTTTATCCGAAATATGCACAAATTGCGCGCGCCACTTAATGAATTGGTGAAAAAGGATAAATCTTGGGAGTGGACAGAAGATTGCCAGACATAATTCAAAAGGATCCTGACTTCAAAACTATACCTAGCGTATTTCAACCCGCAGTTTGACATAATAGTAGCTGGCGACGCTAGTGAATATGGTGTCGAGGCGTGGATGCTACATCGAATGCTGGATGGCTCGAAACAGCCTATTGTTTTCGCATCACGGAATCTCTTGCCAGCGGAAAATAATTATTCTCAGATCAATAAAGAGGCCCTAGGAATTATATTTGCAGTTTCAAAATTCCACCGGTTCTTGTACGGAATACATTTTTTTCTACAAACCGGCCATAAGCCGTTGATATCTATTTTTGGATCAAAAAAAGTATTTTCAACATTCACTGTGAACCGACTATTTAGATGGGTAACTATTCTGCTGAACTATAATTTTACAATTCAATTTCTCTCCTCAAAACAACTAGCCCATGTAGATGGTCTATCGAGACTGATTCCTGCCAAAATGGAACCTCTTGAATATTCAGTAATCGAGGCACTACGTATTAATAGTGATGTAAAAACCATAATAAACAATATTATCCGCGAACTGCCGGTCAAACTTCAGGAAATTAAGTCAGAATCCCTAAATGACAACTTCATTCAAACCACGAAGTGGAAATTAGCACTGGGTGCCACCAGTTCAGACATTTTTTTCTGGTTGCGACGAAATACTCTTATAACGTGAAAGGATTGTCATCCCCCAAACCCTTCAAAAAAGAATTCTCAGGGATTTTCACATGGGGCATCCAGGAATAAACACAATGAAAAGCCTAAGGAGAAGTTTTGTTTATTGGCCAGCTATGGACCAAGATATTACCAACATGGTGAACAGATGCAAAGGGTGTGCTTTGGCTGCAAAAGCACCACCGATAACATATAAACCTTGGCCTAAGGCTGAACAACCATGGTCGAGGATCTACATCGATTATGCGGGTCCTGTGAAGGATTTTTACTACCTGATAGTAGTTGACTCTTACTCTAAATGGCCAGAGGTACTAAGATGACAAAACGACTCCGGCAACAACGATCAATTTTTTATTGGAATTGTTTGCTCAGTTTGGGGTTGTAGACTGTCTGGTTAGCGACAACGCTACACAGTTCACCTCGACAAAGTTTAGAGAATTCTGCGAAACGTATCAAATCAAGCATATTACGACACCCCAGTACCACGCGAGAAGCAACGGCCAGGCCGAACGCTTCGTCGATACGCTTAAAAGGGCATTAAAAAAGACATTCGGTACACCAACAGAAAAGGCCCTTCAGCAATTTCTGCAGATTTACAGAATCACGAGAAATCCGAACAAACCAGATGCGGGATCCCAAGCAGAAATCATGTTTGGACGGAAAATAAAATCCGTATTTGATAAACTGCTACCCAAACATATAGTACACAACAGAACCTCTACAATGCCAACGAAACGGTTTAACAGCGGAGATAACGTGTATTTTAGATATTTTAGAAATAACGTTTCTTTTTGGGACAGGGCATGATCTTATGAAGAATCAGCTATATTACATACATCATTCAGGGCCCAAAGTTTCAACATCAGAGGCAACTGAACCAAACCAGGAAACGCTTCTACGAGGATCAAGAAGAACCACCGCAGTACGGCAGTGACGCGATTGAAACTGTGTATTACTGTTTTGACATAGACCCTCCAAAAAAGATGTCAGAACCGAGACGCTCCGGTAGAAAGAGGAAGCGCACAGACCCCTTCGTGGTCTGCCCCAAAAGGAAGAAATACTGATTTTTACAACCGTGGAAAAAAGTTTGGGAGGGGGTTTTGTGGGGGAATCACCCTCCAAATGGACTGTTCTATCCATTATATAAACCATAGATCTTTTGATCCCAGGTGTGGATAAAACACCAAAGCGACCCTCGCCTGCTCGGTGACGTTTACTACTCTTTTCAGCTGTAACCTTTTTACGTTGTTGTTCCAGTAATGCATTGTTTAAACTCTATTCCGTTGTTCTGCTTTCTTTGTTGCTTATTGCAAGCCATAACAATATCCCCACAAGAAAAAGTAGGGCTAGTCAAGTCTGGGTAATGTGGTGGTCATTTGCTATTGCAATAACGAAAGATAATTTTCTCGCCAAAACATTGCATGAGAAGCTCTATGGTGCCTCACGCTGTATGTGTCGTTGCACTATCTTGTTGGACCATAATCCGGGTCTATTTGGAATTTGTGAGCACATAAAGTCTGTAATCATAGTCCAGTATCTTTCTCTTATAACAGTGACAGTATTTTCGTTTTGATTGCCAAAAAAATAAGATCCAAAACTCATCTGCTCCGTTACTGCACACGATACAGTGCACTTCATGGGATGCAATTTCTTTTGATGATGATTTGCCCTTAGATTTTCAGAGCACCAAAATCTGTAATTTTGTTAGTTAACAAATCCATTCAAATGAAAATTGCCTTTATCTGACATAATCAACTTTTGCAGAAAATTTGGATCATTTCGGACAAGTTTTTGCATTTGAACTGCATATTGTACCTTTATTTGAAAATCTTCAGGCTTCAAGTATTGAACAAACTGTACTTTATAAAGAAAGAATTTTTAACTGTGCAGAATATTGTGTAGTGAGTTTCGACATATCCTAAATTGTGTGCAACGTCGTCGAACCAATCTTTCAGGATGCTGCTCCACGCTCTTTCGCACTCTTTCCCTATTTACATTTGTGATGACGTTTTGGGGTCTGCCAGCTCGTTGAAGATCAAGTACAACTCATTGGTCTATAAATCGGCGCACTACGTATCCAATCGTGTTGTGACGGGCTGTCTCTTACATGAAAATTCCGTTGATAAGCTCTTGGAGTAAAAACAATTGACCCCTGATTTAGGTAAAACAATTTCACAACTTGCGTACATTGTTCAATGCTATACTTGTTTAGAATTAATTTTTAAATATTATTTGTGAAATATATGAAGTAAAAAAAAAGAATCATTAATGATAAAATGACAAAGATTTCTAAACTTTCAGTTACTTTTTGGACACCCTGTATATATATTATAACTTGCTATCGCAACTCTCATCTTATTTTTCCCTACTGCGCCCAAACCGATTTAATGCGTTCTTGCTGTACACATTTTTACCAACTCGCTAATAAACCTTACCAATGTTACACAACCACGGCCCTTCCTTTGTTTAGATAGCTTTCATCCCAAGCTAACACTCATTATATCTTGCAATTTAAATGACTTGCTGAAGTCACGACATCAAAGTTATAAATATTGTTTGTATGTTATTGATAAATATAGAAAAGTGTTCATCGAGATAAGAACCTGTATTTTTTATAGTAAAAGTGCATCTATGGGGGGGGGGAAATATCCCTTAATGAATTCATATTACCTTTCTCTAAACTGTCTACATCAGCGTTTCGACATAAGATGGCACCGGAAAAATGTTTTTCAAAATGCAAAATTTTAAACTATAAAAAAAGGTGGCAAGACTTTAGCCAAGAAGAAAAGTCATTTATATTTATATACTAGCTACAAAATTAATTGGTTCCGGTTTGGCTCTCGTAACCTGAAATTTTCGTATTCTGAACGGTGTTTTACACATAAATGGCGTAATCCCTCCCAACCCTTGTGAAAACACTCATTAAATATCATAATTATGTTAAAACCAGAATAAAATAAAATAAAAATAGTACCTAATGTAACCGCTATTGCCTGTAAATAAAGTAGATATTAGAACACAATGCAAAAATAAATAAATAAATAAAATAAATTTGTATAAAATGCGTAACCTTACCTTTCGAGTGAAACGATGTCCTAACTTTACGAAACACATAAAATTTATTATTTTTTCCTGTTTCTAATTTATAAGATTTCTAAGGTTTAATACGTCAAGTTTTGATTTACAAATGTTACTGGAAATCATCGTGACAAAATGGATCCTAGAAAGAGGGACGATACTGTCGATACTGTTTTTGGGACGCGTACACTACGCTTTGAAGTGACACTTCCAAATTTGGAACCGAAGAAGAACTGCCTGCATTACGACCACGCTACGAAGTTTAATACCGAATCGTGAAGTGTTAAAAAAACTCACATCATTAATGAGGAACTTATCACGCCATTTAAAGAGAAAATAGTGGAACTGATTATCAGACCAGAAGCAAAAAACAAGATCCAGCAAATTTCACTTTTTAATGACACAATGAGCCGACGGATAGATAGCATGACCACTGATGCACACCGGCAAGTTTGCTTTAAAATCAAGCAAAACACTCTCCCAGCTAGCTTACAAATGGACGAGTCTAGAGACATTCTTTTAGAGAACCGGTTCATCGCATGCACTCGCTACGAGAAAGAGGGAAAGATGAAAGAATTATTTATTTTCTTTTTAATATTCTACCAACCACAACGGTAACAGATATCAAAGCATCGTTGACTGTTTTTTAAGTCAATCGGATTGGATGTCATAATTCCACGCATATCTGCACTGATGGTGCTCCAGTGATGATTTGCGTCAGTGCACATTTCATAATTACTTGTAAAGAATGAATGGCTACACGTGTCGTCTTTGCATTGTTTACTACACAGATATGCTTTCGCATCGAAATCTCTACCTCAACGTTTGTTGGAAATCATGGAGATTGCAGTCAATGTGATCAACTTTATTTGTGTTAAGGCCTAAAATTATCGGCTCTTCCAACTTCTAGCCCATGAAATAAAGGCGCAACACATGGTGCGTCTGTTCTACATCAAAGTTTGTTGGCTATCGAAGAGGAAATGTTATTCTCGGTTGTATGAACTCTGTATAGAAGAAGAAATCTTTCTACGAGAGAACAGATATAACCTCCATGTTTACTTCGACAATTAAGAGTTTGTCATGATGTTCACCTACTTGGCCGATATTTTTGGCCGACTAAACGAAATGAAGTAATCTTTGCTAGGCTGTAATGTGACAGTCGGTTACGTTCAAGACAAGTTTTCTGGACTGTTTGCTTGGTTTACTGTCTGGATATCACGAATAAATGCCGGTTTATTTTTGGAACGAGCATTTGCAAACGCAGAAGATTGATCTTTCTATCGGCATCAACATTTGCATCACAGGACATCTCGAAATTCTCTCCGCTGAGTTTATATTTTCTTTAGATGAAACACCACTAACTATTCCATGGTATAGAGACTTATTTAACACTGAAATTTAACCTGGTGAAAATGAAGCAAAAGAGCTTGAATAAGTCAAGGTTTAAAAGCAATAAAGCTGCCCTTTCCAGTTTCTAATTGTATGTTCATAGTGCGCATTAGCAATAATACTTTTGTAATGCTCATAAAATTTGTTTTGCGAATGTAGATTTTCTAGCTATAAAAGGTCAATCAAGTAAATTCACTTAATGTACTTGATTCCTCCGGCCTTGGCAGTCGTGTTTTAAATATTCTCTCCAGTGTTTTTTCTGTACACATTTGAACTTTTCTTTTAATGATTTGGAACTCTTTCCATTTGTGATTTTCTCCAAGGAATTATGCCTTTTGGGTCATTTTGAACCATTTGGAACTTACCTGCTGGATTTGAAATTTTTAATTCTACCGTGTTTGGATTTTACCATTCTTGGATTTTTTACCCTTCACCGGACTATCCATTCATGTGAAATCTTTTTATCATTTTTCTTTATCCTCCTACTCCCCTTACCTCACCTTTTTTTTAACCTAGTAAGATCTGTGACTTACTTGTAGTTTCATTAAATACTTTTACATGCAAAATCCGATCCCGCATTTTGCTAATTCCTGCTCTCTGATCAGAAGGAGAGTATTTCTTCGAAACTCCGCGGATTAAGGACAATCCACTTATCTTGTGCTTCCTTTTTAAAATTAAATATGTGTTTAACTCTTTTTCAATATGTCTTTTAACATGTTTTATTAATCATTTGTTCATATTATAAGCTCTATTTCCTTTTCGGTTTTATCGAGCTTTTACATCTGGTTGAGATTACTTTACTTGTAAATATTAACTCTTTAATATTTATGATATATTTTAAGTTTACCATTTTGATTACCTTGGTAAACTTCTTGTAATTATATATATATATATATATATATATATATATATATATATATATATATATATATATGTCAGGGGCGTGAGTTCCATTATAGAACTGTTGATTTAATTAGAATAAAATTAAATACGGATCAGGTGCGCTTGAAAGCCAAATTACAACGCAATATTACGAAAACAAACAAATATTTTACTTGTTTAAAATTTTAAATTTAATTATAGACATTAATCTCGCGTATCTAACGCACCGTTCCGGCAGTTAAAAATTCAAAAGCCGAGGGACTACAAGCGGACCTTTACTATCTTACTTTTTTTCTCCAACTTTACAACATAGCAAGAAAGAAGAAGAAAAAATGAAAAAAAGATGTACAAAATACTGAGGATGGAATTTTACTCCGAAATATACTTAAATTATGAATTCCAAATAAGTAAAATATAAATATTTGTTTATTTTCGTAATATTGCGTTGTAGTTTGGCTTTCAAGCGCACCTGGTGCGTATTTTATCCTATATATATATATATATATATATATATATATATATATATATATATATATATGTGTGTGTGTGTGTGTGTGTGTGTATATATATACATGTATATGCATATATACGCTTTATATATTATATATAATGTATATAGAATGCATATTTTATATATAAATATAATTGATAAGTATATATATACATACACAAAGAGAGAGAGACAGACAGACAGACAGACAGACATTCAGAGACAGAGAGAGATGCATGTATGGATGTATGTATGTGTTATATAAATATGTAAAAGCCATGGTACCCTTTATATTTTTCGCAACGAAACAATATTATAATATAACTATTACAACAATATTATTGAATAATAGATACAATCAAGGGATTATATAATCCAGGTAGATGATTAAAATCTATGCAGAATGAAAAGAGGAAAAAAAGAGTGGACCATTTTTTAATCTATTGAAGACATGCAATAAATATGGCGTTCAACACATCCACGTGTTGATCATTGAGAGGTGAAGATAAATATTAAATCTAGCTAAAGTAGACGTACAAGGTAAAGCAAGGCTAAGCAAAACGTGTTTGGTTTATTTGTCGTTCTTGAAATGGCCATTGCTCTTATTTTTATTTTTTATTTTCCAAAGTTTTATATCCTATACAGGAGTGAACCTTCTATACTTAATTCCGTTTTTTTCTTTTTCAATTTACGATTTTATACGTCTAATACAATGCTGTTGCTTACTTTTATTGTTTTTATTTTATTTTCATATGCTGATAAATTCTATGTAAAACGAAAAAAAAGAGAAAGAAAAACACTAGAATATCTCCATTTTTAATCTTATTATGTAATCTCTATGTTCTTATGTCTTCTTATGTGCTGTGTCATTAACTTTGTCTTCATCTAATCTCCTGTTCATGTATTCATTGTTGCGTGATAACTATTAGAGCTATGACAAGAGAAAATTCTTTTCATTATTTTGATTCTCAAGTATATATCTAGTTAATATCTTATATGTTTTTTTTATAGAGTGATGTGGTTCTCGATTGATTCACTGTGTCTGTGTCGGATATATACTCGACAGTCAACACAATGATAAAAATATTCTCTTACCCCTGATAATTATACATACGAAAACCAAGGTGTTTATCAACTTAAAAGTGCCAGATTTTGACGTCATTTAATAAAACTCTATATTCCGACATATTACTTATGCGACAAGACCATTTCATTTGTTATATTACCATATGCAAACGCCTTTACTTAAACAATCTAATGACTTATGTGCGTAATATCTAATAAAAATTATCACCGCAAAACAGTTAATGAGTACATAATATATATTATTTGTCTATTTCAGTGTGATCCAGGTATAGCGATGGACGCGCTCTATAATCTGATCTACTGTAAGCCAGAGATGATAATGATTCTTGGAGGAGCATGCTCAGAGGTTACCAAAACACTCGGCGAAATTGTGCCTTATTGGAATTTGATTCTAGTAAGTAAAATGCTATTTGTTTCCTTACTTTATATTTGTGCATGTTGTTTTGATATTACTGTGTTTTCTGATGGCGGTTTATGGCTTAATATGGGTTCTCCCTCTGCATTTAAGCTAACAAATTATTCTCGTGATGGCATCTTACTGTTGGCTGAAGTATAGCTATGGCTCTGTGCATTTCTAAAAGGTTCACCCTTTGAAAGGAGATTAGTTTATTGCTAATAAGTTTAGGCGCTCTTACCCGAGAATGTCGACTGGGATGCTTTGACATACTTCGCAAACTAACGCTCTTCCATGATGCCGCTGACTATTTAAACCCCATTATTTAACCCTTGTGTCACATAATTCTGTCATGAGAGGGAGGTAAATAGAGTAACAACCTTTTACAGATAATGCAATTCTGAACTCATTCATTTTGGAAAAGTATGTTTTTTTTGTGAAAAGTGTTTTTGCTTTATACTTGTTAATATCTTTGAATATATATTCATTAAATTTATCCTACATAATTATTTATACTGTAAATGTATTAAGAAAATACACATAGGTATTACTATACAGTCGGCAGCAAAACTAGGATTCCTCTACCGAGCTAGAAAACTTCTCACACCTGCCAGTATGGTATATCTCTATAAACACCTTTATTTCATAAATGCATCACTTAGTAGTCTTTTCATCTTAGACAGCGTGCTAAAAGCAGTCCTGATAAGTTTCGCACTGTTTACCAAGATTACAAACATTTTCACGAAATGCGTTCCGACGAACTTGCTACAGTTAGCTTAAATAAGTTTAATTGATCCGACTAGAAGCAAAAATCCATTCCTCTCCTTCACGGTAGACTTCCACGCATGTTGGAAACGTTCTTCTCTAATAGCTTTTTAACTCAGAGTGCTTGCTTTTGTAATTCTCACAGTTTTACCAACATGCATTGCGAATAAACATCCTGCTTCATAAACCGCTTACAGTAGTATCCCTTTACGTTCCAGTCTACAATAAGCCTTGGGTTGGGTGAAGAAAATGAAAAAATGATGAAAATGATAAAAGCGACCGATTTTATATTAGTACAATTTATTTTTATAAATATATTTAGTACAGATTTTATTAAAACCTTACAATGGACCAGGGTAATTACTAACACAACTAAAACCAATAAAATAGAAAGGAATCCTAAAGCTCGAGATATGCATCTTAACAAAGGATATATATTTTCATATAACTGGACAAATTATATTTAACCTATAGTTGACTCCTTCCAGTTTTGCTTGTCTGTGACGTGCATAGATCTTTATACACTCACTAGTACTATTGGGAATCTAGATTAATGATTTTACTTTTATTTGGACCAAGGAACCTTCCTCTTTGTGTGACGCATGAGATAATCAAAGCAGACCATCGCTTGCGACGAAGTAAAATCCGCAGCATCCCTCCAACATTTCGTTATAATCAAATTTTTCTCGATTGTTTGTTCCAATTCATTTTTGTGATTCCCCTACTTCTTTTTTCCATCTGCGATTCATTAGAGTGCTTGGTTGGCAATGCTGTATGGGTACAATCACGGTATGTCCGAGCTAGCCTAGACGCCGTTTGTATTTTATTAATAATACTAACAGTTAGTACAGTTGTTGACTTCTTGGTAGTTCGATCGTTCTATTCGATCCCTAGAATATTTGTAAGACATAAAACGCGTCTAATTTCTGCTATATATTTATATAAATCATTTCCTGTCATCTATAAGTAAATCACTCGGTCGCTGATATTGATTTATTAGAACTTTAATTAATCAGAAAGTAAGAACCAATAAAAAAAAACAGAGACTAATAAAATGCTTGCATGCGAGACAGAGAGAAACGCAGAGATTGCTACACAAATAATTAGCCTGCTTCGTTTTACATAGCTATATTGTGTACAATTTCTATAATCCTAGCTGGTGCTCTTCGGGGATTTTCCATGTTTTGTGTCTGTTTGCGTCTGTAATATGTTCAATAAAAAATATAAGGAACTTTTTTTTATATTATGTGAGGTTTTTATTCGTGAGTTCCTTATTGCCTTCCCTGACACAGATATTTCTATTCACCGCGTTGCATGTGGCGTCGATGTCTCGTCTGTTCAACTAAGACGAATAAAATTGTTTTCATATAAAACCAGACAAAGATAGCAGTTCGATAAGAATTTATATACAATTTTTTATTTGGAGAGAATTGACACTGGCGTGAGAAAGTCTTTTTAGTTTATTATGCACTTTTTAACTTTTTTCACTTGCTGAAAAGAGTGACACACGTGGCCACAGACTATATATTATATTGTGCTTAGATTATTTCTACATTATTGGCAGTGTCTTATTCGCACAGCTCTCACGGAGAGAATGATTTGAAAACAAAAACAATTTTGCTTATCTCATCTACATATGTAGTTATTATTATTATACACTTAGTTTGATCCTTGTCAAAATTTACAGTAGCTAACCTTATCGTCACTTACGTAAGGTTCTTAACACTAGCGTTGTCAGTCGAAAAGAAACAGAATCTCTCCACAAAATTTCTGTTGCTTGAGTAACTTCGGCCCACCTCAAGCATTGCAATTCTAATAACATGTAACGTCGTACACAGTTACACAAGCGTTAACATGTAGAAATTTTGGTTGTAGCACAGTGCGTCAGTATGAACATAAGACAAGTAATAATTCGACTCTTTTTTTTAGCAACAACATTTATTTCCGGGTATTTTCCCCAATAGAACCTGATCATGCTCCTTTTCTCTGACCTCTTCCTCCTGCACGTTGTTTCGAACGTGCTCTGTCTGTCTTTCTGTCTGTCTCTCTCTATCTCTATATCTCTCTCTCTCTCTTATACTTTTATATTACATTAAAGTCATTTCACACCTGCATTTGGATAGAGCTTACATACGCGTGGCTGCGCTCTGTTACAAACAGCTTTCTTTATGTAACAATAGCAAGATAAGTGCTAGACTTCTAGAGTACAAGAAATGTGAGGATGATTGAAAATAAGGGCTAACTGTACACATTAAAAACGCTCCAATTGCTGGCTCCCCGACCGAATCTTTATTTACAGACAATATAATAAAAAGAAATCAATTAAAACTTACACACATCTGTATGCACACACAGTGAAAGCAACTGATAATTAAAGTACGGTTTCCTTCTTACGTTGATTTCCTTTGTTTGTCCACAAATTATAAACGATTTCATTGTACCTGTTTCAATGCTGGGTTTTTAATAAAAGTAGCGGCTATAATTGCTTAAATAAATGATGGCAAGAGCGTATAAGAAATTAATGGCGAATACATTTGATGTGTAAAGCTAATGTTACATACGTATTCAATAAACTTTCACTATATGTACATAATTTTTTTAATCTAAGATATATTTCAAGAAATGCGAATCGTGCCGAAACTTTTCCTCTGAATATATTTACACATTTTGACAGAAAATCTATAGAAATCTAAATAGAATTATGTACATATGTAAAGATATTGCTGTATTTATTTCTTTGGGGGTTTTATTGATATTAATGAATTTTATTTGGTTATGTTTCGTGTTCTTGCTTTTTGTTTCAAAAATATATTTTTTTCATGCAAATATCACCGCTTCTGAAACTCCATTAATTTCGACATAGTAGCGAGCGGATGTTACGAGCAATCCATAAAGTCACACTGTCTCTCTAGAGACACATTTTATGACTCAAGCTTTAAAATATAGCGACATGTATTGTAAATGAACCGTAATAAAATGCTAAATAATGGCGGTGTATCAGTGTAAAATATAAAGGAAAATGGTACAAAGCGTTCCTATCCACGATAAATTAAAATGAAAAGTTTTTATTCAAAAGTTTATAAGAAATAATCACTTGTAAAATCTGCTGCATAAATCTATTACTGACATTTATTAGATTAGTGCAAAAATAATGTCATGTTTTTACTTGAAGTAGAACGTAAAACAACGAAATTATTATTGCATCAGCCTAATATGATGTATCAGAAATAAATAGGAACACACATGTGCATATATATATATATATACATATATATATATACATGGACAGAAATACATATATATATATATATATATATATTCTTTCAACTTTCAAAATTTCGTCGTAGTAAATTAAGAAAAAACAAGTGAAGCACGCATTGTCTCTCGTAAGTGCACAGCGACCGAGGCATAAAAAATTCAGGATATGCCCCCCCATTAAGCCTCAAATGTCCAAAGGGGACCCAAATCCATGTGAAAATAAGCAAACGGTCCAGTTTTAGGCCTTAACATGTGTAAATTAGAGTTCTGCACCATGCAATAAAAGAAATGACTAAGTCCATCATCCCCCCATTTATCCTTAAGGCCTTAACATATTTTTATTTGAGTTCCGCACCATGCAAAACTGCTAAATAGACATACAAATGAAATTTTGGACAAATATAGTCAAATAGTCCCCAAAATAGAGTGTTTTTATTAGCCTCTAAAGAGCCCCTTAGGCGCACCTAAGAGTTATCGCAAAGTATAGACAAACAAAATTATATAGAAATCAATTGGAAAGTTTTATAAAAAAGAAAGTTTTTAGAAAGTTTTATAAAAATCCACAAAATCAAGTTTTTTAATAAGCACAAAAGTATACAATTTTTGCCATTTTAACCCGAAAGGCACCCTTATGAGGGCAACCAGAGTTTCCCCGGAAAATCTGTTCTATTACTTATATTATGTTTAATGTTTGACAAAATTTCAAAAAATTCCAACGCGTAGTTATTGAGAAAAGTGAGGACAGACGAACGGACGAACGGACGAACGGACAAGGGTGAATTTACAGGTCCACCTTTCTTTTGTCGGGGGGACCAAAAAACTATAATGAGAGATGGGAGTGAGGGTAGGTGAGTTGAAGGGGATGGGAGACGAATGGGAAGAAGAAAAATATGCCTTAGAATCACCAGCAAAAATCATTTATAGTTTCCCTTTTTCCATCTTTTTTCCTTTCTTTCTTTTTTCTTTTCTTTTCTTCTTTTCTCTTTTGTGTCTCTTCCTTTTCTTCCTTATCTCTTAACCTCTTTACTGATGTGTGTAGAAATATTAGTAGAGATATACAAAAGGGCAACGTAAGTCGTACTTTGTTTTACTACATAAAAAAGTCTAGTCAAATAAAAAAACATTTTTATAACTGAATAACCCTGCTTAAACTCGAAATTACTGTTGGCATATATATATATATATATATATATATATATATATATATATATATATATATATATATATATATATATATATATATACCAAATCTACATTTCCCTACTGTTTGAACCTATACACATCAGTATGTTTAAGATTGAGGGCGGCCATCAAACACGTATATGAATACTTTTCTTTCTAGTCATCTGTTACCTCTACCTCGACCTTAACCTTCTTTTTATCGTTTTATCGTATCTAATCACCGACTCAAATCTGCACCCCTATTGGGCCTTATTTGCATGCTATCAAATCTTTTTTTACAACATCTAACAGAACGTGTGACGAAGAAAACCTTATATTTTCATTGCAAACTTTGCTTTCGTATAATCCGTATCGCCTTATCAACGACGAGGTCTTGGGGTCTTATGAGCGATGACTACCCTCTAGTAATAAAAAAATCAAATATATAACAGAGTCTCGATATTTAATACTTGTTCCATATATAAACGATGCGTAAAACATATCGATTTACTATATAAAACCTTTTACGTGTGTTAAACAATATGTCTACTATTATATAAAAAGGAACGTTGTGTGTATTTGTGTCTCCTTTAGCCTCCGCAACGGCCTGCTTTATGAAATTTTACAAAAATGTACTTTATGTATCTAGCAGTTTTCTTATATAGATTTTGTATCGAAATATCTTCGATAAGTATCGAAAATTGATAATCGAAAAAATTCTATAAAAGAAAGAAATGACGACTCTGACTGAAACGCCTTCTATGCAACTTCACATCGCAAATCTATTTGTGAAGTTTTATTGCTAAATAAACAAAAAGCTAGGCATATAAAACGAACAGCTGGACCATTTGATATGACAGGGGTGCGTTCGAAATGAATGTTTCTGTTTAGAGCACAAATGAACCATGATACTTGCCTTTGGAATTTAATTCAAGTCGTTATATATTAAAAAAAATTGTAGAGTCGACAATAGGTTCTCTACAGACTCAATGTATTATGGACTGTGTCACTGCCGGGAGGCATGTAATCTTCCTCCTGGGGCACTTCAATGGTTCCCCAATTAAATCAGGCAATCAAGCGATTTGATTTTAAAAACTGGTCGATTTCATCGATTGCGGTGTCAATAAAAAAATGGGTGTGAAACATTCGTCAATTATCATCAAATCCAGGGAAACGTAGGTTTTCCTGTCAGTTTAAGTTAAATTTATTTTTATTAAGATTTGGAAATAAAATTCTCCGTTTTCTTTATAAATCCTTGAAAAACTCCGAGAATATTCATAGATAAAGTATGTAAATTATTCTTGTTTTTGTGCATTTTCGACATTAATGTCTTCAGTAGAGTTGCTTTCATTTTAATTTAAATTTAATAGCGCGTTTCAATTTTATTTCTTTGAGTAAGTAATGTTATTGGGGTAATTAATTATAATTTAAGATCTTGTAAATATATTAGAGATGCTATCAAATATATTGTGTATTTCATGTCTCTTTTAAATTATACGTATACTTTGATAAGTCTACTTTTGAGAATGTAAAACTAATTAATGTTATAACAAATGTTAAATCTTATTGTTTTATTATAGTTCATTCAAATATGTTCGCAATATATATATTTTTTTATTGAGTTCATATCTGAAAGTTATAAGATGTATTAATAAGAGTCGGTTATGAGTATACAGAAAATTCGTGTATATTAGAGTAATGTATTTAATACTATTTGATCTATGTGATTGAAAGCATTCGGTGAATAAACATAGTTTCATATTCATATTTAGAACTTGCATTATTTATTTCATCTATTGAAATACAACTATGCCTTGTTTAGGCATAGTTGTATTTCAATAGATGAAATGAAAATTGTGTATTATTTGCAAAACCAGAAGATTTATTTAAGCAATCAATTCCTATTTCAGTCACGTAAATTATTTCGAGTTGAAAGTAAAACACACACTCGAGTCGAATTATTTTGTGTTTTCCCACAACGAAGATATTGGATTTGTCACGTGAGCGAAGTCCTCTTATTTTTTCGCTCTCTAATAAATGAGTATCGTGTAAAATCTCTCTTCTTATACTGCCACGTCGGAATCCAATATCGTCTAAATTTGCATAATCGTATCATTCTGGGATCTCAAAGGTACCAGATTAGTACGTGACAAGTCCCCTACAGCGGGCACATGCCATCCGTAAGTGTTTATTGGTACGCCTGTCTGCACCGTTACCACAAAGCTTCTCTGTCTTCAAGCTGAGATGAAACCGTAGTATCTGTTCTGTTTTCCTTCAATAAAGAGACATGCTTGTAGACGAAGAATTTTTTTTAATTTTCGTTCCAATTAATGTCCATTTTTATTGACTTGGATTTTCCTCACATTGAAACCGACCTTGTATCTAACTCTATCCTCTGCCAGAAATGATTTGCAAATCTATAATATCTACACGCTATACAAGTTGTCCATAAAAATTCCCAATTTATTTACTAATGAGTCACCACTTATCGAGACTGAATACCACCGCAGTATAATAATTAAGACTCTCAAATGATGATGAATATTATGAGAGGATTGAAAATAATAAAAGAAAAGAAGAAAATTTGATTTTATGAGGGCGGTTTATGACAAGTGTTTATTGTTATTTGATTTTAAGGTTACCATATTGAGCTTACGGGGAAATCGTTTAGGAACATGTTACGCAGATGGTACGTACTTTGAAAGAAATGCGTCCATAATAATATATTTGATATTAGAAATACAAAAAAAATATTTTAAGTTGTCGTAGAGGGATTATTTTTTGCATGGATGGGTTTACAAGGAGGAACTAAACTGAAATTTAATCGCGCGCTTTTCCTAGAAATAACGATTCAGTAGAGAAAGACTAACAACGTATTGATTGTTAGAAAGAACATGAAGATAATGTAAGTTAGTATCTTTTACTAGACTATGAAGATGATTTTAACGCTAATGCAAGAAATCATGTTCTGGGCGATTTTTGTCCAGATGTTTTCCGACAACTCATGTCCATAGTACTCGGAAGGCTAGAAGGGTTTTCTATGGAATACCTAGATGACGTACTAGTTTTCTCGAGTGGAAGAAATTAACATTTTCAACACTTTCAAGCGGTCTTTAATCAGCTGAGAAAACCTGGGTTAAAAAATAAAATTGGCAAAGTGTCAGTTCATGATGGCAGCAGTAAATACTTGGGATTTGCCATAAATAAGCAAGTAATCAGGCTAGATGATCATAGAGTCAAAGTAATTCGCTAGATGTCAGAACCTAAGACTTAGACAAATTAGTGGTTTTATAGGCGCCATCGAGTATTACCCAAGATTTATACCTGCATTTTCAAAAATAACTACCTCTCTTATGCCCGTTTCAAGTGGACAAATAATTCGCAGCGATCATTTGATATGCTAAAAGATTAATTGGCAATTATTCCATTATTGGTCTATCCGAACATGGATAAACCAATCATACTGTATTCAGATGCAAGCGATTTGTGTATTGGGGCAGTCTAACTCAATCATCATTTGAGAAATATGGCTCTGTCTCAGAAATACATGAAGAAGTACCTATATACTTTCTTTCTCACAAGCTAACATTTATCCAACAGAAGTTACTTTCTATAGAACAGGAAGCATTTGGTTTTGTATATGCTCTCCAAAAACTTGATTATTATTTAAACGGTGCACAATTTACACTAAAAACAGGTAATAAACCTTTTAAATATCTATTTAAAGCAGGTTGAGCAAACAAAAAATACAACAGTGGGCTTTAAAAATAGGTGGATGCAACTATACCAGAGGGCAAGGAAAACACTTGTGCTGATTTCTTGTCACGTATACCTAATCATCTAGAACAAGAATCGATGAATCAAGAACTCTAGATTGATAAGTTTTATCAAATAAATATTATAAACTCACATCGGTAAGATTACAGACATAGGTTAGATGAGGCAGATGAAAAAGATGAAAACACCAAAATAGAAATGTCCTAATTAAACAGACACGAAGAAGATAGAAGAAATTAGGACACTAAAAAGAACCATAGAATCAAGTAAAGCATCCGAAGCAAATATATGGTACAAAATTGGTTGCTATACTATCTCTACAAACCGAGACGAAGACGTCCGACCTAGCTTGTATATGGGACATATTAGTATTGGCAAGATATACGAACGCATAGGCAGAAAATACTATTTGTCGAGGTTGTACAAAGAAAATCACTAAACATGTAAAATCGCGCCTTCTTTTACTTAGGTGGCATTAACTTCCACACCTGCTCTGTCTGGAGTCACATCGGTTTCAGGTGAGTTTTTAGGAGTGTCACTCTTTCCCCGCCATCGGTACAGGCAACCTTGATGTGTTTCTTATTCTTAAGATTTCTCACTCGCTTCTTCACACATCACTGCCACCCAAATCGCAATCAGCGCTGTTATCATGCTTATCCAACCTTACATCACTATTATCTTATGTAAGCTGTCTCATCGCCCATTAACATCTTTACTTTCTCAGTCTGCGATTTCCCCCAATTCACTTGATCCATTATTTAATTCTTCATTTTTACATTCGTGGCAATTCGAATTTTTGATGTACCCGTTCCCGTTCAACTCAGTAACTTACGTTTACCTTCGCCCGAGTGTGTTCAGAGGGGTGGGGCAGCCAAGAGTGGTTTAGTATTGTCCAGTGGAGCTCAACCCTCGCGGACATTGGTGCACATCCCGAATTTCTCCAGACTCACAAACAGTCTTAAACGGCCAGGCGTTATTAGTAACATCTTGCACAACTGCTTAACTTCTATGACCCTTGGGGCCTAAATGTCTCAGATTCAGGGCGTTTTTAACCACACCCTTATATGTTCAGTCCGCCATCTCAGAACTGCTCCATCGGCGTTAGCCGGATCAACATTTATAACTCACGGAATTTATCTCTGAAACCATCCTTCTTTCTTCGATGCCCCAGTCTCTATCTCACATTTCATATTTCTTCATCAGGACCTGCAATAGCCAATTACAGTATTCACCCTTCCTTTACTTTCCATAACCTCAAGCTTCGCACTTCCCAGAAACAAGACACCCCACGCTTAAATCAGTTTATATGGATAATCCCTCCAGATTTACTTGGACCAAGTTTGCTGCGCCTTTTCTAAATCTTTTAAACATAGTTTAGTTCCTTCTTCCTTGCATACGTCTACAGTGCCTGAAACATTGCAACATTTGTTCCCATTGAACTTTTGCAACGATACTTCTACTCTGAATATGCTCGTCTGTACATTGCCGGAGACGTTATGTATTTCATCATAGAGAATTTCTTCAGCGATACTTCTTTTCTAAATATCCTCGTCTCTACCTTGCGGGAGACGTTATGTATATCGTCATACCAGATATCTCCAACGATACCTCTCTGAATATTTCCGTCTCAACAGGAGACGCTCTGTATTTTTTTCATACAGAATATCTTCGATTCTATTTCAGCGATACTTCTCCTCTGAATATCCCAACGATACTTCTTTGATTATCCGCGTCTCTATCTTGCGGGAGATGTTTCATATACTGTCATACCTAATTGCTTCAATGATAACTTTTCGAAGAATATCCCTATCTCTTTAGTTTTTCCTTACCCTTTCAACGTTTCAGAATAATTACGTTGTACGGCCCAGCGGTGTCGTAATAACCGTAACTCATCCTTCAAGGGTCTTGATACTCATCGATCACATCGATTTCTACTTGACAATGGCTGATCAATATCCCACAGGCTCTAAATTTCTCACTAAGGTCACTGACGGCATGAATACGTAATTATCATCTCACTAGTTTTTCTAAGGACGGCAGCATTCTTCACTCTCATGGCTACTGTCGTCCATACGAGCTCACTAGAATGATCATGTCCATCTCCGTCATGATAAGGTTTTACAATCACCTTACTTCTCCACATTAAATTATGAATGAGAATCTAAATCTACAAAATTTCTTCAAAGTTATAACCCTCATCAACTACATCTTACCTAACAGTGAGCAGAATGAATGTGATAGTTTGGTGACAGCAGGGGTTTCTAACAGTAGCTGGCTTTGTTAAGGCGTTAGAGCCACCCAAGGTACACAGTATCCTACGTCATACCAGCTTCTGCTTAGTTCTTTCGTCGCCGTTAGATTTTTCTTGTTTATAACCTCTCAACGGGTGTCTACCAACACCCACCTACTGCTGGCAATAAACCGAATATCAGAACGATTGACGGCGGTAACTTCCACAGCTCAATTCGCTCCCAACTACTATCACCTACATGATCGATCGATACTCTTGTTCGAACTTGCTTGTCGTGCGAATACACATGTACGTCAAAATACCTAACTTTCAACGACCAACCATCGTTCCGGTCGTATGCTTTTATTTATTTATTTTTATTACATTTTCACCCCATACAAGGCACATTGCCACTTTGGTGTAGGGGGCTACTAACAGGGACAACAACTACTGGGGTACTATGTAGGGATTTGGCCAGCAAGATGTTGGTTCACGTTGCACTTGAACTTCTGCACGTCAGTACAGTTGGGGAAGCAGGGACCTAGAATGGAATTCCAACGTCTAGCGGTTCTGGGGAAGAAACTACTGGAGTAGAAAGATATTTTACATCTAGGGATTTCTACAGTGTTAGGGTTGGGATTTTGCAGCCTATCGGGTCTGTCGAGGGTGTTCACGTCGTGGGGGCACAAGTGCTTGCAGTTCGTCAGAGCATTCACCATTATAATACTTGTAGAACAGGCAGAGGGATGCAACGTTTCGTCGATGGGACAGAGACTGAAGCTTAGACGCCAGTTCAGGGCCTATCAGATTAGCGACTCTCTTTTGAACCTTGTCAGTGAGCGAAAGACTAGTAGCCGATGCACCGGCCCAAATATGAC
Source organism: Euprymna scolopes (assembly GCF_053919585.1). Taxonomy (NCBI): domain Eukaryota; kingdom Metazoa; phylum Mollusca; class Cephalopoda; order Sepiida; family Sepiolidae; genus Euprymna; species Euprymna scolopes. Next base: position 69,333,627 of record NC_136484.1, on the reverse strand, counting down.
AGCAATACTCCATACATGGGCGAATGGTTGCCTTATAGAGGTACATGCTACTTTCGGGTGTTAGTAGTTTTCTAGCACGATAGAGAGAGCCAACCTTCCTTGCAGCGGCCTTGGCAATGCCCTCGATGTAATTGTTCCAACTCATGTTTCCTGTGAACGTTAGACCAAGGAGCTTGAAAGACGTACTCTCAGATAAAGAGTCGTTGGCCATTGCTATAGGTGGTAGAAAAGTTTCTTGTAATTATTGAATGAAACTAGTTTAGTCTTGGCGGCATTGAACGTGACCATCCATTTTTGTTTCCATTCCACTACAGATTGGAGGTCATTTTCTAGTGTTTCTGCCATTTCTTTAGAGATGTGTTAATTTGTTTTCCTGTCGTGTCTGTTATAGGGTGTGGTGTCATCAGCATATATACCCATCTCAGAGGAAATTCTTTCGAGGAGGTCATTTATGAATATCAGAAACAGTAGAGGTCCAAGGATAGACCCCTGGGGAACTCCCGCATTTATATCATATTGTTTAGATGTACGACCGTCGAGGACAACCTGGATTTTTCTCTTATCTAAGAAGGATTTAATTATGTTAAGTATTCTACCAGTGATACCGTATGATCTACTTTTTCTGAGGAGACCCTCATGCCATACCCTGTCAAAAGCCTTAGATATATCTAGAGCTACCGCTCTGCTCTCCGCCGCTTTGTCCAGTGAATGGTATATACGTTCAGTGATTACAATTAGGATGTCTGTTGTGGAACGGGCTTGTCTAAATTCATATTTTTTGTCAGAAGCTTAGCATGTGTAAGGTGATGGACTAGAGCATGGTTAATTATGGTCTCAAATATTTTGGTTAAAAGTGGGAGGAGACTAATGGGGCGATAATTTAATGGGTCAGTTCTTTCGCCAGAATTCTTGAATCCTGGTACCACAGAAGCAGTTTTCCAACAGCCCGGAAAGCAAGATTCATTAAGGTATTTGTTGTAGAGTTTGGAGAGAACTGGAGCTACTACAGCTGGGCACTTTTTTAATAGCACAGCTGGGATGAGGTCAGGTCCACATGCATTTGAAGTGTCAAGGTTTTTTATGATAGCATTTACTTGAGCAGGGGTGATTTGTAAATCGTCTAGCGTGGCGTCTGTCCGCATAGGAAATTCAGGTAGAGGGTGGTTGGAAGGGTCCAGTGTGGAGTTTGAGGCAAATCGACTGGCAAGCATGATGGCCTTTTCGGTTGCTGAGCAAACAACCTCGTGATTGTTGGTTAGTGGTGGAATTGTTGATTGCCCATTATTTACTACACTGTTGTAGATTTTTCAGAAGTCACGAGTTCCTAGTTTTTGTTTTTCGATGCGTTTTTTAGTGGTTTCCATAAATTCTCTCTTAGCTGTCGCTATTTCTTTCTTAACGTTACTTCTAGCTTCTATGTACTTCTGTCTGTTTGAACTGGGCGTATGTCGGTTAAATCTGCGGAATGCATGCTGCCTTTGAGCAATGGCAGTTGCGAAAGTCGAAGTAAACCATTGGGGAGACTGGGGCTTGCTATAAAATTTCCGCATGGGAACATGCGCTTCGATTGCAGTTTTGAACCATTCAGTGGTCTCATTTGCACACTGTTCAGCAGGAAGAGAAAAAATATTTCCCATGGGGCATCTCTGATAAGATCTCTGATGGCTTCCCAGTCAGCCTTTTTATAATATCTCGTTGTTTTGAGCACTGGCTCTTCAGTTTTGGGTCTAGAGTTTAGGGCGATTTCAACCATTATCACTGCATGATCAGCGTTCCCAAGTGGCCTGTCGGCATTCGTTATACAATCATCAGGAACTGTGGTCAAAAACAGATCTAAAATCTATGCTTTGTTGTTAGCATATAACGTTATCTATATCCCCAAAGTTCGACTTATCGAAAACCCAATTAATTTTGCTAAAACAAAATTTTAACTTTCGGAACCCATTTACGCCCAGTCTATAAATAATTCTTCCTTTAAATCATCAAAAATTCGAGAACCGAGGCTTAATTACGGTAAAATTTGCTATAATTCATCTCATTGGAAGACGGGCAATACAGAACAACCTGATCGCTAAGCGCTGCTTTGTTTAAATTGACAAAGTCAAGGGGATACGAAACCTGTGCGCGCGTCGCTTGCTGCAACCGGATGATTCCCTTTTTTTTCTTTTTTTCGGTTTCACCTACTCGACTTCTTGCTTTGTTCTCTCTTCATGCTTTATTTTTTCTATTTTTCAAACGGACACATTTCAATTTATATTACTTCAAAAGCTAACAGGATGTTTTCACTTTTAATTGTATTTTTTATATTATTAAAGTTCATTTGTTACACAACATTAAATCAAATACTCATCGATGCTGGCGGTTTCATTTTTCAGACAATCGACTAATTGCTGGATCTATTTCTCTATTCTTTAATAGTTGCTTCTTCGCTTCGATTTACTTCCGTTTTTATCATCAAAATGCATTTATTACACAACATCAACTCAAACGCCCATTAATGCTGGCGGTTTCCTTTCGTTACGGATTCGTTTAATTGCGTTCACATTTTTTCAATTTACTTTTCTCAGACGTATCAATTCGAATTGTTTTCAATAATTCTCAAAATAAGATCAGCGCGCAATTTAGTTTTCAGAAGTATTAATTAAAATTTTCAAGTTTTTTTTTAAATAAACTTTCAACAGAACATCAGGCTACAAATAGGTTCTTAGAAGTATCAATTAAAATTACCCAATATTCCAATCAACATTCGAAATAACACGAGAGCGCAATTTGATTATCACAACTAACAATTTATATTTTCAATATTCGTCAATAAACTTTTAAAAGTTTCCAACATTCAAACAAATTTCAAACTAACACCAGCGTGCAGTTTGATTCTTAGAAGTATCAATTTAAACATTTTAAACTTCCTTTCAACTTATTTTCAATTTCATCCACAGGATATAAATTTGAAATACTCATTTTTTTTTCAAAACAACATTAGCACGCAATTCGATTCTCAGAAGTATCAATTTAAATTTTCAAAAAACTTTACAGTATTTTTATATAACATAAGCATGCAATTCGATTCTCAGAAGTATCAATTTAAATTTTTCAAAATTTCTCAATAAATGTATAAAATAACATCAGTGCGTAATTCGATTCTCAGGCGTATAAACTTAAAATTTCAAAAGTTTTCCAATAATATTATTACCCTCGCGCAGTTCGATTCTCACATGTATCAATTTAAATTTTTAACATTTTTATAGAAATTTTTTCATATAAGATAAGCACGCAAATCTATTCACAGAAGTATCAATTACATTGTTTCAATTTCCATTTCAAAATAATGTCAGCGCGCCTTTTAATTCATTGGAGTGTTGATTTGAAGTTTTTCGAATTGTTTTCAATTTAATATCAGCGCGCAATTCGATTCCTAGAAGTATGATTTTAAATTTAATGTTTTTTTTCAAATATATAAAAAAATAACTTTAATTCGATTCTTAGAAGTATCAATTTAAGTTTTCCAAAATTCATCAATAATTTAAAAAAAAAACACTTCAATTTAATTTCCAATTAAATTCAGAAAAATTTCCTTTAAAATTTCTCCAAATTTTTATCGTGATGACCACAGATCCTGATGATTGTATAACGAATGCCGACACAACACAAGTTATCGCCAAAAGCGGGACGAACCAGAATGCATCTATAATATATATATATATATATATATATATATATATATATATATATATATATATATATATATTATAATTCTATTTTCATTTGCTTTTATCGTCCTTCTTCAGAGGGGACAGCTAGTCAACTCTTTAATTATTATTCATAGAAATATTAACAACAAGCAGACGACGTTATTTTTTTCAAAATCAGAATAATTAATTTATAGACCTCACGGGCGCGTTACTATAAAATAACGCGATCGGAAACTCAACTCAACTAGTTACAACTTGAATGACATATAGCTAGCATTTCTAATCTACTAAAATCCCAAAATGTTAAAATCTCCATTCACAGGCATACAGTTACATAGTTCCATACCACCTATAATATTACTGCTATCTTCCGTAAGCTCTTTGTCAAGACAGGCTGAAGCTGTCCGACTAGCACGACAGTTTTATTAACTTTAACTTTAATCACTGTTAAACTACCTTTGTAGGAATATAATAATGTTTATTATGTTTAGGCAATTCAATTTTAAAACTATGAAAACAATAATTCTATCTACGTTAGGGTTTGTGTTCCTTTTATAGACGCGTTGGTTGAATTTGAATAAATTGAAATACGTATTAGATACGTTTGAAGCCGAAACAACGGATTATTACAAAATAAAAAGATATTTATTTTGTTTGAAATTTATATTGGACTTCATAAATATATTTTGAAGGTACACCTCATCTTCAGTATGTCTTTATTTTTGCCATGCTGTTCTTGGAGCAAAAAGTCAGCAAGTAGAAGTCCTTTTTTCTTAGAAAATTGTCAGCGATCGTTAAGAAATATCCATCAATTTTGGATAATCATGAGAGACCGTAGGTTTAATAGGCAATATGTTGATTGCGCGTACTGTTATCTAACGTTCGACAGAAAAGTTTTTGTGCGTATTGCAGAGTTAACCACAGCTAAGTCTGGTGGAATAATCATTTGGGGATTGCTGACAAACTGCAGACATCGTGGGAACCCGGCGAACTTAACGAAATTTAATGCGTCTTTTTTTTTGTTAATGCGAACTTGAGTCTCTATCAGAGAATTTGTCTGACGGTCGACCGTTGAGGATTTCAGTTTAACGGAATATCTCTATTGCTATAAACGCAGATGAAATACACACAATAAATGGTTTTCGTCTCAAAGAAGCACCCTACTTGGACAAGCTTCTGCGACTAACCATCACGCTTGGCCTGAAAAGGAAGAAGTACATCAAATCTGTTGCCGAGTTCGCTGGGAATTCTACCGATTCAGACCGTATCTCACTCCGACCAAATCCTCTGCCTAAATAAAAGCCAAATACATCTTATAACAGAGTAATGTTGAAACATCTAGGGTCGAAGCCTATTCTGAGTACTCTTTCCGACTTGTACAGGGTTCACAGCCGCCATCCACAGCCATAGTAGGCGATGTTCTTTTCATCTCCTTACAATCTCTTTCACACATAAGAGACGTTGCGAGGCTATCCCTGTGCTATCATTATGCTTTGACAAATGTTCGACTGAGCTTTAATCTATTCGCTCATTTGCAAAATCTTTCCAACAAAAACTCGTTTAGCGAAAAGAACCGTCAAAATTTTTCCTACTCTATCTCTCATTTTTTCTCTCTCTTTCTCACTCTCTCTCTCTCTCTCTAAATTTAAACGCAAATTCTATAAACAAATTTTATTTCTCAGAACTGGCCCCCATTTGAAAAAAAAAAACTTAGTTCATAGACGATTGTGTAAGATTGAGTGCTATAGTCACACTAGGGTGGAACGATAAAAAAAAAAGTTAGAAAACACTACAAGATAATTTTCCGTTTGATAAAACTCGTTTTCTTTTTGTTTGTTCTTGTTAAGTCATGGCACTATATTGGCGCTTAAACATGTATTGAGGGCCTCCTGTGCAAGTTACCATCCTTCCAAGAAGTGAATCCCTCAAGTTGCCTTAATTTTCAGCTCTTAAGTCTGTTGCTCCCGCCTCAGGAACTGTAAACGTTCTATTTCAATCTTGTAGTACACATCCACCAGCTATCGTTGAAACAGCCTTCGGTACCGGAGAAAAGCGTTTACAAGCTGAGTCACCAGATGGTAGCAATAAAACTGCTGTTGGGTAATGTTCGCCAATTGGATGCCTTCATGTGGATGTCGTAAGTTGGAAACCTATAGGGGTGCACTAACGGGTACATTAAGGCATCCTACAAAGGATGAACATTCTTTTTCAATGTATGATTTTAAAACGCAAGTCAATACCTCGGTTTTCTGTCGGTTCATTCTACATGAATATTCCAATCTCACATTGTTGTCGGAGCAATGAATCGCCGTGTGTGCTCTCCTTTCAGCCGTCGGTTCTTCCAATGTCTTTATTGAGTCTACTGTTACGTCCCAGACTATGATATTCCTACTTCCAGACTATCCAAGAAGTAGATTTGAATAACTTTGCCACTCCATCTTTCGGTAGGAAAAGACACCCCATTTTGTGGCACATCTGGCCTCATATTCTAAAAGAATGGTTCAATCTATGTAGCGCCGCATTTCTCTGACCAAATGTAGTCATTGCAAAACAGTTGTTGTAACTGCGTTTATTTTGTAGATGGGACCTTTGTCTGAGAGCAAACTTTACAGCAACTGAGACAGTGGTGGAAAGCTATCAAATGCAACTTTGCCAGAACAACAACAACCATGGATCTCTCTTTTAAATTTCACTGCTGAGCAATGATGACATAGTATTTCAATGTCAACTCTAGTGAGAGAATCATTTTTGTTGTAGAGCAATTCTTTTTTTATTGCAATTTTCTATTTCTTGTTAGCAAAAGCAGTCATTCGTGTCTATCCGCCTCTATTTCTGTCATTTGCTAGGGAAAAGTCATACTCTCTCTCTCTCTCTCTCTATCTCTCTCTCTCTCTCTCTCTCTCTCTCTCCTTGCGGCCTTTCGCTTACGCCTTTGGGATAGGCGAAATATTCTTTCAGTTTCTGATTCACTATCTCATCGTTAAGTTTCTATCAACTCATCTCGTTTATGCATTCTTTCCTTATCTCTTTCATTTACTCTTTGTCTTGCTTCTCTCAACTGACCCCGTGTATGTCTTCTAGTTATTCCCTCGTTTTTTTTTAAATTTTTTTTTACATAGGCATCACCATTTATCAAGGCCAAGAGGTCACTCAAGGATAAGGGTTAAAGAGTATACAGTAGTAAAATTGGACAATATAGTAATCGTTAGTAATGGAAATTCGGTAAATTTGTTAACTTATATGGAACGGCTCATCAAAAACTTGTTTACGTTAGACTTGAAGAAAACCATATTGTAGTCATCTGGAAAGCAGGAAAAGGGAAGACAATTCAACAGGTGTGCAGTTCTAAGAAAGAAGCTTTGATCATGGAATCTACGTTTACGTTCAGGCACAGATAAAGAGTGGGGGAAATTAGTGATAGTGTTTTCTGCTAGACGGGTGTTTCTTGTGAAATTTTGAGAGGGATGACCATAGATTAGAGCTCAGCCGGGCACTTGCCATGAAAATACCGATAAAGCAGAGACAAACTCGTGACGTCTCTTCTGTGAGAAAGAGGTTGTAGGGAAGAGAAAAGGACATCCCCTACGAGGCTACGAAGTCTATTTTGAACTCTATCAAGGCACGATAAGTCCGTTCTAGCAGCTCCTGCTCAAATGTGGCAACGGTACTCCATCCTTCATTGTTGCATTTGCTCTCCTTATTGCTTCTCTCAGCTGACCTGGAGTCCGTCTTTTTGTTTCCTTGTTTGTTTCATTTGCTCCTCGTATTGTTTTCTTTTCCCGACCATCTCTTTACCTTTCTTGAATTTCTTCTTGTGGTGAATTTGACTGCAACATGTCTGGTTTTGTCAGCTTCATGATGAGTTGCTCTTTCCAAATTTGTAAACTTTGCTCTCCTTTCTTATTGACTTATTCTATTGAGCTTCAGACTTGTTTCTCTGTCTTCATTGGAGCGTATTGTTTAGTTCCAGACATCATGCTCAATATGAAACGTTTTCATTAGACCGAATTGCAGCAGCTCTTGTATATTTGCTACTAATCTTGCCAATCTTTTTTCTTCAGTCTCGTTTCTATTTCGTTTGGGCGGCATGTTTACGGCGTATCTGAAAGGGGAAAGTATTCTTAAATGCTTCAAAAGCATTATACGCATCTAAAGAAATAAAAGATCTTTTTGGGTAGCAGCGTTATTTTGGAAGGTAAAAGTTAAGAGATACAGTGCAATACATTTTGGTCTATGTTAGGGACCACTATCATGCCAAATTTTATCTAGAATTGTTGACGGGATGAGTGTGGAGGAGGTAGATAAGATTAAAATTAACAAAGAAATTGGCCAGCACAATTATGGCGACCCCCGGAATGGTGGCGAACCTCAACTTGGTGTGCACTATCCCGAGGTAGGGGACATTATGAAGAGCCGCAGCAAATATGACCTTAATCTTTGACCTTGACTTTGAAAAATAGTATGCATATCCTAGATAGTGGACGATCATCATACCAGGTTTAGTATTGATCGGTGCAGTTGTGTGAGCTGTAGGAGTTGTACACACGGATAAACACACATTTGAACCTTACTACTTATATATATATATATATATATATATATATATATATATATATATATATATATATGGAGAGAGAGAGATTTTAATATTATTAAAGGACATTGTAATTACGTAAGACATCCATACTAAGCAACTTTAATGTATTATTTTATTTGATTTATAACTTAAAATAATAGTAATTGTTATTGACATTCTGTAGATGTTCAGCGTAAATGGAAACGCTCTTATATCATTATAGCTCTTTTGTTAAAACTGCAAAAGTATTTATTTAAGCCACAGGGACGGCCGGCGTAGGCCAGTTGTAAAGTACGCTTAAATATGGTATTTTAATTCTTGCCGATTTCGTATATATTATTATAGAGTTAATGTTCTATAGATTTTTATGTATTATAAAGTTGCGATTTCAAACAATAAAATAATATATCCATCTTACTTGAGTGCATCAGTTTGAATCGAAACCGAAACCAAAACTTGCGAAAAAAATATGTGTATATATATATATATATATATATATATATATAATTTGAGTTCCTTCAGCAATAATCTGAACCGAATCTAAAACTTATTATTATGAAGAATTTTTGGTTAAATTATTTATAATTGAAACAAATTACTGGAGTGCTATTAACTATAATCGAAACCGAAAACAAAACTTATGAAGAATTCTTGGTAAAATTATTTATAAGAAATTCATTATTACTAGAAATGGAAGTCCATAACAATTACACGACAGTCCATCGGATGTAAGCGTAACACAAAAAATAAATAACAGACACGCTATCTTTTAAATATATTATTATTATTATTATTATTATTATTATTATTATTATTATTATTATTATTATTATTATTATTATTGTTGTTGTTATTGTTGTTGTTATTGTTGTTGTTGTTGTTTTGTTTTTTTGTTTTTTTTTTGTTTTTTTTTTCTGATGTCGTTTGTGAACGTCTTTCTGGAAAGGGATGGGATTCATTTCCAGAGGATTTCCCTTAATCCCGGCTTCAAGCCAGGAGCTTCAAAGATCAAGGGTTTTCCAAAGGATGTTGGTGGCACCTATAATTGCAGAGTTTTGAAGGCCGCCTAAAACATCGGGGATTTGTAGTTTTTTCAATTATCCTTCCAGACGACTGGATACTACTCCTAGTGTACCAACTACGACCGGGATTATTTGTGTTTTAACCCCGTGTATACGCTTTATCTCCAAGGCCAATGGAGCATAATTGCTTCACTTCTCATTCTCCTTCTCTCTCACATTCCTGTCCCAGGGTACTGAGAAGTCTACAATCTGCCAGTTTTTTGAGACCTTGTCAATGACGACCAAATCCGGACGATTATGTTCCAATTGCTTGGTCGTTATGACACTTTTGTCCCACCATACCTCTAACATGTCATCCTCACTTGTTCTTACTTCATCAGCCACCTCCTCAAACCATTTTCCAGCACACTTCACCCCAACCCTCTTACACACCTCCCAATATATCCGGAGTCTCATGTGATCGTGTCTTTTGTGGTACTCTCTCTGGACCAGTCCACTATACCCTGCTGCAAGGTGCGCAATTGGCTCTGCAGCAACTTCCTCTCCTAGAACCACTTTTTTAACAATCGTGTTCCTAATGCCTGCTCTTGTGCTGCAAAAACAAAAGTTCAGTACTCTTAGCCAGATACACAGCTCTTAGTTATTGCCATGATCTTTCATCAGCCACTTCTGCTATATCCTGGAAGAATCTTCCATGCATTTTCTTCCTAGCCAGTTACTCTGCCCTTCTCTATCCATACGTTTCACATAATCAGCCTTGGTCTCATACCTCCACTTCATTGGCCACAACCTTAAGCATCCACTCCTCGGGACTAACACAATATTTTACACTTTTCAATCCCCTCCCACCATCTTTCCTCTTTTGATACAGCCTTGCTACGCTACTTCGAATGTGAAATATACCAAACATTGCTAAAACTCTTCTTGTTTTGATATCCATGGCATACAAATCCTTGTCAGACCATTCTAAAATTCCCGCCCTGTATCTCAAAACACTGACTGCCCATGCATTCACTGCTTTCATTAGGTTTCCTCCATACAGTTTCGACTTTGCAATTAGTTTTACTCTTCTAAGGTACTCCTTCCTGACTTTTTCTTTCATTTCTCTGTTCATGATACCTACACCCTCCAGCACTCCCAAATGCTTATCCTGTATCTTCTATTTCTTTTATGATTTCTCCATTTGGCAGCACTATTCCATTCGAATGAACCTTTACTCCTCTTTTCATCACCAGCACCGCACATTTACTAATCCCGAACTCCATCCCAATGTATTCTAAGTATGTCCCCACAAGTTATACCAGTCTTTCCATTTCCTTTTCATTTCTACCGAATATTTTCAAATCATCCATAAATAGTAGATGGTTGGGGCGTCTGTCACCAGATCCAAAGTTATACCCCAGTTTTTCTCTCTTTAAGAGGATACTCAGTGGCATCATTATCATTACAAAAAGAAGTGGCGATAACGAATCTCCTTGAAATATCCCACGTTTAATGCAAACCCACCCATCTGCTCTCTGTTTACTGTCAGCACCGGTTTCTATTGAGCCATACTTGTCTCCAAAAACCTCACCACATTCTCAGCAACTTTCATCATCAATAGTGTTTCACGTATCCATGAATGAGGAACCATGTCATAAGCCTTTCTGTAATCGATCCATGCTACGCTCAGATTTCTCTTCTTCTTCTTTTCCTTTTCTTCTTCTTCTTTTCCTTTTCTTCTTCTTCTTCTTCTTCTTCTTCTTCTGCTTCGCATCCTGCATTATTGCTTTATCAATTAGTAATTGCTCTTTAGTACCCCTCGAGACTTTCCGGCACCCCTTTATTCGTCAGGAAAAACACCATTACTCTCTAGATGTTCATAAATTTTCTCCGCAAAGATTCCAGTCAACAGTTTCCACATCAATGGCAGATATGTAATTGGTCTATAATTATTGTCATCTGTTCCTTTTGCAGGATCTTTCCTAATCAGTGTTGTTCTTCCCTTCACAAGCCAATCAGTGACATCTCCCGACTCTACAACCCTTTGCAGAGCAGCAGTTATAGGTGGATAAAGGCGTAGAAACTGTTTAAACCAGCCCATCACTCCATCTGGACCAGGTGCCTTCCAGTTTGTCGTCCTTCGTATGCCAGCCTTAACGTCATCGATGGTTATCTCAACGTTCTTCATCTGCTGCATTTCTGATAGCCTTTCTCTGACCTCTCCCAACTAGTTAGCCTTCTCATTATTTCGCCCTTCGACAGACCAAATCCCACTCCAGAACTTCCTTGCATCTTTTGCATTTGGAGTGTTGTTGTTTCCCGCCTATTTACTACCAGTTAATTCTTTATACAGCTGAGACTGATTGTTCCGGAAAAGGTTGTTCTGCCGAAATGCAACACTTTTTGCCAGCAAAGTTCCTAATTTTCATACCACCAGTGTGGACCTTCTCTTTCAACATTGTTAGAACGTTCATCGTTCCCCTTTTCCAGCAATCTATACCTCATTTCAAGCTCGTCCTCGGCTTTCTGTCTTAGTTTAACTCGTTTTCTTTTTTCTTCGAGTCTACCAATGTCTTTCCGCCACCGTTTAATACTGTATTCAAGCCGCCTCTGCCAGTGTGGCCTTCTATCTTTCATTTCTCCCTTTTTCTTCTGTAATAAGCCAAGACGATTCGCAATAACGTATGACGCTGTATATAGAAGCCTGTTAAGTTCCGTAATCGATATGTTCTTTCTTATGATGTGAATTATTTTTACCTCGTGTTTCACCTTCCGCCCATCACTACTCTTCATACTTGGAATCTCTATGATATCCTCTCTATGAAGAACCTCTCTTAACTTCTGAAGTACTTCTTTTTTTACAGAAGTCAAAGTTCGAACTTAATCACCACTTCTCCATACATCTGCTCTTTTCATTTGCTCCATTGTCTCAGAGTCAATGATCTCATCTGCCTTAGATCCTTCAAACTCTTTCTCATTACTTCCCCTAACCATAGGATTCCATAACTCCTCCTCCTCCTCCTCCTTATAATAATAATAATAACAATAATAATAATGATAATAATAATAATAATAATAATAATAATGTTGATTTTTGTTTTGGCTCTAAGAAAGTGTCAAAAGGAAGACGCTAACAATAAATTTATGTAGAAAGAATATATTGTACAAAAAATGAAATATAAAGAAAAGATTGTCAGTCGTTAGTCTCGAGTAAGGTCGCGATAATTGCCCCACAAGAGTAATAATTCTCGAGGGTTATATAATTAATAGAAGAATCTATTATTAGTGAATAAATAAGTCCGCATAACACCCCTTTCAAGCTTTTTCCCCGCAAGGGTTACTAATACCTTTTCCTTTGAATTTCCTTTTCCTGATCGATCAGCAGCGTTCTGAAGTTGTTTGCGGTGGTTCCTTGTCGAAAGTGTCATATATCGTCCTAATGACCTCTTCTTTTTCGTGAGTTTCATTGTTTGGATCATTCAACAGACGCTTTTTAATTTTATTACAGTTTCTTTTGCGCTTGAATTTCAGAGCCTTGAATGATATACACACTGTTTCTGATTTTGATATCTATTGTGCCATATTCCCCAGAATACGTGTTGTTTTTGTATGTTTTTAAGAAAACATTTTATCATGGGTCAGAGTATTCCTTAGCCATAAGAGACGTTATTCTAAATGTTGTTTACTTTAACAACCGTTTTCGAAATACGAGTCTTATATTCTGTTAGAAAACACTGTCTGCTTGAAATACTGGTGATGATGTGTTAGGATTAAGTGTGATCCTATAGAATTGTAGAAATTGTTACAGTGTCATTTTTGTATGTGTGCGACATGCACTTTTGAATGCTCGTTTCAAACTGTCGATAAAGCATCCCGCCTTCCCGTTAAATCGTGAGTGTACTGGGGAGTCGTGACATGATTTATTTTGAAAATCTCACAGAACACATGGAAGTCTAAGGACGTAAGTTTCGTCCCGTTGTCACTTAATAAGTAGTCGACAACTCCAAACCGGGCAAATAGTTCATAGGGGAAATTAATAACTACTCCTATGTTTTATTTACATTTGAGCACTCTTGGTTCTTTTTATGTAGCTTTCTACTACAATTAAATCATATCAATTCTTCGGTAGCCTTGCGAATTTTATTTGAATTCATGAGCAGGATTGGTCCGTTATGTTCTTGATGTTTTTATATAATATTGGATAATCTTTATAACTGGTTACGTTTTTTTCTTTAAGTTGAATCTGGCTAACATTTTTATGTAAGTTCCCAGATCGACTCAAAACAACGTCTAAGAAACTTGAATCCTGGTTAGAGCTTTTCATCCTTTCTCATTAGAGTTCCCACCTTTTTACAAAAATGTATTCATATGTAAATCTCACAAATTGTTGGATCCAATTTGTACCAGGAAACATTTCATTTTTTTTTTACACGAATATAATTTTTTTATCGTTTACTGTTTAATGTGACATTAATGATTAATTCACTTTCACAATTTCATTTCGACCGTCATTGTTCTGGCTTTTGCAAGATTTAAGCATCGTATGTTAATTTAATCTTTTCCGTGTACGCAAATTTATGATTGATAAGTGTGATCCTGAATCTCACTGAAACTTCACGTTTTTATTTAATATTTTCACAAGCACATATTTACCTATTCTTTTATCATCTTTTTCATTTGTTCTAATATGTCGTACTCGACCTTTAATTTTTTCCCCTTTGCTCTACAATGGGAATTTCTATGTAAAATGCTGTTACACTTCAGGCAAGTTTTGTGCGGTGTTTACCCCAATGCAGAACTCTGTGTCGATGACATGGACATGCTGGTAACTTACTTTGATTCTCGGTAAATTGCCTTTTCGGTGTGCGGAGGAAATAATGTCCTTTCTTTTTTGTTTTATCTGGTAAATACAGATTTTATTTTTTATCAATTTTTCTTACGTATGAGACGCCGGATTCTTCAATGTTCTTTGAATCTTTCTTAATATAAAGTACTCGATGGCAGTCTTCCGCCAACTTTTGTTATGTCAAGTTTGGTGAACTATCTAATTTTGTTAAACTCTGCGTCGAATTTCAGAGTCTTTTATCGATACCAATCTTTGTACGAAGATCAGCCATTTTTAATCGTCAGCACTCAGTTCAGTTAGTGAATTATGAGTGAATGAGTAACTCTCAACAACAACAATAACAACAACAATAACAACAACAATAATAACAACAACAACAACAACAACAATAACAACAATAAAAACACCACCAACAACAATAATAATAATAATGATAATAATAATAATAATAATAATAATAATAATAATAATAATAATAATAATAAACCCGAAAAACTTTGAAAAAAGAATGGGAGGAATTTGAATCAAAGAAATGACGGAAAAATACCACGAACAACAATGATGAAAACAGCTGAAATATTAAGAAAAACCCTTGAATGTTGAGACCACCACACATGAGCAACAAGCGCGGGCCAGACAAACTGCTGCAGAGCCAAAATATGAAACGCCACGTGGAACCAAGAACATTGAAGCCGCATATCTATGCTCTCTAACCCCACCCCCGCCCCCATTACCACATTACTACCTCGTTCTCAAAAAAAAAAAAGTGAGACTAAACAGCCAAGTAGAGTCAAAGAGGAAGGAAAGACCGAGGAGAAAGCAGTGACCAGATCCACGCTGGATAATTACGAAGAGAACTGGGACCTTGGGGAGGCTTATTGCCACTCAAATTCCAGTGAAGACCAATAGCCGCTGCCAACGAGAAATCAATGGCAAGCAGCTTTTGCGATAATGCAAATTTATTTGCAAATGTTATCAAAAGAGGTGGAGTGTACTTGAAATCTGGGGAGACTTGTCACTCAGCCTCCAGGGAACCCTACAGACTGTTTTCAAGGAGAGATCTTTGATGAGCTGTGTGAAAGCTCCTTGTGAGTCAATAATGTGTCATGGTGTTAAGCGCTGAGCTTAGGAATAAACAGGGTTTCTAATTGATTCTCTAACAACGCTAGTAGGTTCATCTAGAAGATTAACTAAAAAAATATGGCAATGGTAATACTTGTAAACAATAAAAATAATATTACTCACGGTGAAAATCCATAACAATTATATTCTATTATAATACTTATAAATGTTTCCTTAATTCTCTTTAGTTGTCAAATCTTGTTGATCTGTTATTCAGTCATTAATCAAAAATATAATGGACAAGACACAGAAAAGAAAAACGGTCACAATTCTTAATTGTTCATTGGAAATCAAGTTTCAGCTATTTGTTTTTATCATTTTCTGTTTAATGTTGAAATAAACTTTAAAGATAAATAAACTAACGAATACTCGATCTAAGAAAACCTGTGAAATGAAGCTATATTGAAGCAAGGACAATTATTAACTGCAGCACACATGTACCATCTACTGCTCAGCATCAAGAAAAAGTTCTGGACTGTTGAAAACTGTTGAAATTGACCAGTAATTACTAGTATTTGAGTTTAAATCAAATTCTATACACATGCATGATTACATAAATGCACGTATACATATATACATACATGATAGCAGCAAATTCGCTTTCGAACATTGCCATCACTCGATATAGCACAACAACAAAAAAAAGGTATATAGAAACACGAAAAAATTCAGTGATGGGCTGCACGAATGTGGCTTTTTAGCCCTGCTAAACTCTGGCATTCCTTAGTACACATTGTACAGACATGTGCACCACTAACAACACGTTGTTGCTGTTCTTTTCTATGCACGATCAAATGCCGTTTCAAACCGCCTGTTGTTTTGTACATCCGCCCGCAGTGTACGCAGGTTAACTCTGGCAACTCAAGACTGCTTTGTGACCCGCTGCGTCGATGCTCACACTCCAGACCAATTTGGCTCCTCCTCCCATGCACGGTTCCTTTCACTCTCCCTTTCCGGATATCGCGCTTAAGCCGCTCATACTGGGTTCGATCCACCTCAAACTTGCCCACACCTCCCCGCAAGGTCCTTCTCCACCCTCCTCGATTCAAAGCAAGCCTCTCCCAGATTCTTTCATCAATTCCACATTTTTTAAAGGTGGATCTTAAACAATCCTTAAATCTCAATGTAGGCTTTTGAGCCAGACGTCTTCCCTCAGCGAGCTCACCATAAAGGAGTTGTTTGGGAAGTCGACTGTCTAACATCCTCACCACATGTCCACTCCATCTCAGTCTATGCTTAATAACGTGAGCATCAATGCTAAGATATTGGGTTCGATCAAGCACCTCCACATCACTGACATACATCTGCCAACCCACACCTAAGATTCGCCGTAGGTGTTACAGAATGGATTGAGAGATAGAGAGAGAGAGAGAGAGAGAGAGAGAGAGAGAGAGAGGTGAGTAAACGTGGAGTGTAGATACGTTTACCAGAACCGAGGGTCAGCTGACCAGATTACGTATGAGTGACGTGGTCAGGTTGGCTAGATTTGAGAGACTGTATTTGGGCTTTGAAGAAGACGGACGGCTTAATAGCTGTTCCGTCCCCTTCACTGGGGGTGGGGGACGCTGACGTGTTCAAAGCAAGCAAGATTCACTTCCATATTCTGTGTCGATATCTGGAAGGAAAATAAAAAAAATATAAAACCAATTCATCGTCTTGGAGTGATAAATCTTCGTCTAACAGGTACCAGTCTCCCTCCAAGAGAAGATGAATTCCAGATGGATCAACATCGACGACACATGAAGTAAGGTATGTCGAAGAAAATGCATGTAACACACACACACAACCGCATATGAAACTAGACGATCATACGCACACGGAATTCTTTTATGACACGCATAATCTCCTTTCATTCTAATAATAATCATTCCATGACAACAAATACAATTATGGTCCTACCTTTTATGTTATACACCAAACGTCAATTTGGTGCCCCTCTATGATAACCCTAGTGAGAACTTCAATGATAACACTATGTAACAAACATCCGGTGAAACCGCTCGAGACGTCTCAAATGCTCCCTGTATGTTGTCCAAGTTTCACAACCGTAGAGAAGAGTAGAGAGAACGCAAGCGGCATAAACCTTAATCTTGGTTGGCAGCAAGATCCCATGACGTCTCCACTGACGCCCGTCACACTTTCTGAAGGCATCACTTGCCCTGCTGATCCGTAACGATACCTCATCATCCAGGGTACCAGACATACTCAGTGTGCTACCCAAGTATACAAACTTAGAGGCAACCGCTATCCTTGACCCACAGATATAAACTGATGGCAAGCCTATTACTACTACTGATGCTGATTATAATAATAATAATGATAATAATAATAATAATAATAATAATAATATTAATAATAATAATAATAATAATAATATTAATAACAATAATAATAATATTAATAATAATTATAATAATATTAATAATAATATTAATAATAATATATTATTAATAATAATAATAATAATAATAATAATAATAAAGACCGATTAGGGTGCACTATCCTCACTTCACTGGGTAAACGCGCAGTATATTGGAATATTGGAAGGTTTATTGTAAAGAAAATGGAAAGAAAGACACCAGTTGTTATCAATGAGAAATGAATCGGAAACAGCTGTTGCGATAATGCAGAATTATTTACAACGAAAATGAGGCGGCGGGTGATAGGTATCTGTAGAGATTTTTGACTCATACTTCAGAAAATATTAGCAATTATTGTCAATAAACAATCACTGAAGATCACTTGTGTGAAAAATCTCTATATTAATAATAATAATAATAATAATAATAATAATAATAATAATAATAATAATAATAATATGTATTATTCTGATTTACCGGACTACTGCTCTAATCGTGAGTGTCCTTTTATCAACGTTTCGTTCGATGTAACTTCCGACCCTTCTTAGGTTTATCTTGTCGAACTTGCGAATGTTTCTATCGAACTCGGGAATCTGGACAAAATTTCGAAATTAACCTTTTATTTCATCTCTTCCGTTAGCCAGATATCACAAGTAATTCGCAATTGTATTTTTCGGTCGCCAAAACTGAAGGTTGAACCTTCAACCTTCAGGAAAATACTACTTTTACAATTGATTTTTCCAAGTATCCTAACCACTGCGGCATGGGTCCTTTCAGACAGTTGTAGTAAAAGTTTTGGGAGCCCTAAACCTATTCTTATTTCAAGTTGTAAACCTCTCTATTTATTACTAATTTTTATTACTATATTTTACTATATATATTACTCTCTCTCTCTCTCTCTCTCTCTCTCTTTATATATATATATATATATATATATATATATAATTGTTTTACTTACTACAGTATATATGATCTATTATTTATAATTAAGGATTTCCATATCGTGTTAAATTCTATACTAGGTCTACTTAGTAATTGATTGTTTCTCAGCAAATGTGCTGTTTCTTTGATTCACTTTGCTTTCCACCGTCCTTCACAGCGTATATTTATATTTCGTCCGATAATGGTAGAGGATTTCTTTTTTTCCCCCTCAAATACGGTTAGTTATACACAATTTTTCTATCTCTCCACCTATTACAGGTTTTCGATGTTTTCATAACCATACTTCTAGTGGACGACATGTCGCAGTTTTGTATAGTTTCCTACATTTACATGGGGTATCATATACACAGTTCTTAGTCATAATTATTTTCTGTCGAGAGCTTGATTCGCACAAACTCTCCGGAAAGTTTGAATATTGTCCTGATGTCATATGGATTACATATTTTTTGGAGATTTTCCAACCAGCCTGTGGTGAGTTTCCGAGCGGTGTCACTTTGTGTTTTGTCCAGTTTCCTTGAAGCTGATGTTGAGCTTTCTGGATATTTTTTCGGTGGAGGGTTTCGTTTAAACTGTCCATTGCCTGTTGATATGCATTATTGTTACAACGTATTGCTTTTTTCTCAGTGTTGTAGACAGGCGACGATTCTTTTCTTTACATTATATGGATGATGAGAGTTGAAGATTAGGTACTGTCCAGTAAAATTTGGCTTTCGGTATACAAATGAAATAAACCCTTGACCAGTACGTGTTATCAGGAACGATAATGTATAGTTATGTTTTTTTTTCATTGTAAACAGTATAGTTGGACGGATGCAGCTAATATGGTCTATTAATGTTTGAACATATTCCTGATGCGGCTACAATATGAATGTGTCAGCTACGTATCGCAGCCAGATTGTTTGCTTTAATGGTGTTGATCCTAACGCTATTTCCTCAAAGTATTCCATGTATGCATTTGCAAATCTTGATGACAATGGTGACCCTATCATCAGACCTCTTCCTGCCGATCTATATCAGATCCCACTACGAAATATGTAATTTATACCCAGTAGGTAAACATCTCTATTATATTGTCAATTGTGATATAAGTGCGTTACTTCAATGAGACATCAGAAGTCAGCTTGTACCATCCCTATGCCAGTCTCATCAGAAGTAAACATTTATGAACATGCTCATTACATCTTAACTTACTATCTGATTTGAATGAATGCATTGTTTATTATTTCTACGAAGTGAGCTGAATTCTTGACGTACGATGGAGATTTGTCTATGATTGATGTGATTATATCTACCATAATCGGTTAAATGGATAGCATGCGAGACCTCGGACGCTTACAATGTGTTTTTACGGAAAATTGTGCATGAATCAAAGGGAGGCCGTACAGGTGTGATAGTTTGTATTAATGCTGAACTAGCTGTTCCTATTTTTCAGGTGATATTAGGGCATTGTTCTTACTGAGGATCTGTGACAGCTCCCTTTCCGTTTCTAAAGTCGGATTATCTTTCATTTTACAGTAGTTATCAGATTCTATTAGATCTGCTAATTTGTTTGGAATATTCTGCTTTATCCATTAACGCTGTAGCATTCCCTTTGTCTGCTGGTAGTATTATAATATTGTCACTGCGTAGTGACTCGGTAGTCAATATTTCTCCTTTTGAAAGGTTAGTTTTCGTACATTTTGAATTCTCGAAGTGAGGCCTCTCTTTATCTCTTTAGTTCATACACTTATGTTTTAGATTTATATATATATATATATATATATATATATATATATATATATATATATATATATATATATATATATATATATATATATACTAGGAGGTCGCCAAGTGTTACCCGGTCGTAAGATACGTTTAAATATGTTATTTTAGCTAATGCAGATCACGCATTTATTATAGAGCCAAATTACTACCGATTATTATATTGTGTCTAATATATATATATATATATATATATCAAAAGTAAAAAATATATATAAATTAGCTGCCATCAGCTAGAATCGAAATCAAACCATATATCTTTCCAGTCAAATTATTTAGTCTTTTAGCCACGCTTATATGCATATAAAGTTTTAAAAAATGTTATTCCAGCTATGAATATTAATTTGTGCATAAAAACGGGTTTAATCGGCTACTTCTAGCAAGATCAACTGTTTTTTTTTATTTTAAACGTCTACATGCCCTCTATATCAAATTTTCACAATGTAGACTATATATATATATATACACACACACACTTGAAAATAGATGAAACCATGCGCAATAGATAGTAGATATTGACAACTTTAGAGATAGACTAGATTATTTTTCTTAAAGAACAATCTGAACGTTTAGTATTTTCTTTCTTTTTTGCAACTCACTATTCAGGAAATTAGTTTTACCAAACTTTTAACGCAAATTGCCGCCATTTGTCACCTGTAATGTCTACATGTTATTAATATTAGATGGCCTATCTCCTCAATTGCTTTATTCATTTCACCGTCTTCATCAACAGCTACAAAATATTAAAATCGATTTGCGGAAAAAATTCCAATAAACAAAAATGCATGGCAAGCAAAACATATTGTCAGTATTCTTTTTGTCCTAGCCATGATTTTAAAACATCCGTTTAGTGATTGAAATCTTATTTTAATTTTCTTGCCACGTTGGGAAAATAAGCAGAGTTGACTTCATGTCTTAAATGTAAAGAAGAGTAATTAAACTTCTATCATGTTTGTGCTGAATTTTTGTAAAATAAACAGTTTATTTCATTACACATTTTTGCGCGCCATAAAGTATTCTGTTGATGAACAAAGTTTTGTTTGTTTGTTTGTTTTACAGTATATCGGCCATTTTAGATTAATTTAGTGACAAGTATAATCATTTTATTTATTTTTTATTCAAATTCTTTTATAGTTTCAAATATTTATAGTTTAAACGTATTTATTTATTTATCCTTTTAATTAGTTATATGACACTATGTACTTTCAACCCTCATAACAAAGAGGAGACATTCGATTGGAATAACAATAAAATTTGCAGAGTGTAGACTGACTGAAATAATTAAACGAAGTACAATAACATGTTTTACATTTCACTTCTTATTCAAAAGGTTGTCAGTCACATTTGTAAAAGATATTTTCAAGCTTACTTTCTTTAATTATATGTATATTGCATTAATTGTAGGCGTAAAATTATTTATCAATAATTTTAAAACCAGAGATATTTTATAACTCATACATGGGACTATAACGGATACTAAAAATCCGAGTTGGGTTTATATTACTATACACATAGATTCGAAAAATTTGTCAAAAAACAAATATATAACAAATAAATGTTATCAAAGGGAAGATAAGTTACTTTTCTGCCTAACTGGATAATTTGTTAGTGCTTTTATGTAATCATATCATATCGCGCTGTGTTGTGTGGTGAAAACTTGATACAGACAAATGTATTGGTAGTTTCCTGTGGCAAAGACTGCTAGAAACACAGAATGAATTAAAGAATAAAGTTTAATGTGATAAATGTACAAGTATCAAGGATCCCACAATATAGAAGTCGAGCATATGGGCGTCCGTACACCTACTGTTCGTCTTACTGTAGTAAGCTCAACCCTGTACTTAGCTGTGTAGAATTACATTCATGATGAGTGCTTGCCCATCACGAAGGATGCCAGGTTCTTTCATTACAAGACCTTTAACTGAACGGTATTCCCCGTTTTAAGTTTGCTTATTAACGTAGCTCTCCTTTTTTCTGAGTAAAAAACGTGCAGGTTTAGCTTCTTTTTCCGGATCAGTTTTAGACGTTGAAATCATTGCCATCAAATCTTTTGCGGATTTTTCTATTTTAAATATAACGTACATTATTTCCGTGAAAATTTTGTTTCTTTTCGTCGTTTTAACATAACTGAAATTTATATATAAATTTCTGCGTTTTTATCATATAAATCAGTTTCCCGATCTGTAAGTAACTGCACCATAAAGTTGGTTTTTAGGTGTCAATCTTGATAACTCATCAGCATGCGTGATTATTTCTAAATGTCAAATATACTGTTTTGAAAGCATAATTCACTAAAACGATAGCCCCTCTTAGCAAGATGTTTATGATCCGTAATTCCTTCTTTGATAAAAACTTGTAAAAGAGGTTCATAATCGTTTGCAAAAGAAACAATATACATTAAATATAATGAAACTTTGTGACCGTGAATTTTATAGCTAAACTGTCGTTATCGATTTGGCTGCCATTTTTCTCTGCCTGAATTACTTTCTCGGGGCATTTGCAATTAATTTAGTTGATCCATCAGTAAACTCATGCAAAAATACCTTTTCTCTTGTGTCTGCCGACACAATTCGAGTTTGTTCGGATCATATTAAACTAATGCATGGTTTGATATCAACTACGTTTTTAATTTTTGCGAATAAATATAGTTTCCTTTAATCAGTAGCAGTCTTTTTTTTATTTTTGGTAATATCCTATTTATTATAATATGTTGTACTGATCTAGAGAAGTGTAAAAATAAAATTAATTTTAAAAAGAAAGTGAGATGTTATTTTGCCAATATGAAAGGAGAGGATGGAGGGTATGAGGAAGGGTCGGTGTAAACGGAAAGGGGAAAATTGGGTAAGAGAGAGGTAGGGGTGAGAGGCCCCAGGAATGTGCGGGTGCATAAAAATGGGAGTGAGGGGTAAGAGAGAGGGAGAGCGATTCATTGGGCATAAATGCAAGGGTACAGGAGAGGAGAGAAAAAGAGATTGAAGACGGCGGAAGAGTAGTGGTGATGATAAATTAAATACAATATAGAATACATTTTTAAACTTTAAGTAAACATTAAAATTCTTTCATTTTTTGGAAAATGACTAAATTCCGCGATAATTAAAAAGTTGATAATTACAATTCTAAAAGAAAGTAATTTGAAATTTTGTAAGATTTTTAAGGTAAAATCATTAGGAAACGAGTTAAATGTAAGTAATTTTTAAATCACAGAATTTGGCAATGATTAAACTACTGCAGAATTTGACCGTTATTTTCCCGAAGTTACCCGAGTGGCAGTTTACGGAATTAACCTATAAAGACCGATCGTAATGTTAGCGGAACACTAATTGAACTAATTTGAACTCTTGCGCTGTCAGGCAATTAGCATCGTATAAGACATCTTTGGGGGGATAAATTTGTTTTCTAAAACTGTTCTAACGGTTGGTTTTTATTATTTATTGAATTTTTTTTAAAAAGCCACAAATAAAGGTTTCTATAATTTTCATTCTAGTTGTAAACATAGAAAATTTAATCGTAAGCAGTCAGTATTACATAAGATTAGTAGTAGTAGTAGTAGTAGTAGTAGTAGTAGTAGTAGTAATTCCAGCATCCAGTCTAGAAATTGCTGTGGCAATCTCTTAAGTTTTATTTAAATCGATATTATATAAAATATATAAAATAATATCTCAAATAAACCAGAAATAAAACATGAAGAGTATTATTATTATTACTATTCCACAGGAATTAATTAAATATTTGCCAAAGAAATTGTTAAAAAATTGTGCTTTTATATCGTATACTATTGTGGGGGAATCACCCTCCAAATGGACTGTTCAATCCATTATATAAACCATAGACCTTTATATCCCAGTTGTGGATTAAACACTACAGCGACCCTTTTACTACTCTTTTCAGTTGTAACCTTTTTACGTTGTTGCTCCAGTAATACATTATTTAAACCCTATTCCGTTGTTGTTTTTTTGTGGCTTATTGCAAGCCATAACACTGGCGACATTGGATTCGGAGAACGTATTCACGTTTAAAAACTGTGTTCTAAAAAACTAAACACTGAGGACATTGGATTCAAGGAGCATACTAAAATCGAAACCAGTACAGACATTGAAAAAAATACTCGCGTTGAAATAGTATTCTAAAAATACTAACGACGTCGGACTCAAATGTTATCAAGCCTAAGGAAGTGTATAAACACTTGCAACTGAAAGGTTCACGGTAACTAAAAAAAGCAGATCATTATGAAAAAAAAAAGAGTTGAAAAGAAAAAAGTTCGTCACGACTTTCAAAAATAGCGCTGTATTTTTGCAAAAGAAAAGGTTCATCGTAAATTTTTATACATTTGGAAAATGAATTCGTCACTTGTGGTTTTCGCTGCTTAAATCGGGCGTTATTTTTTTATTTGGAAAAAATATACACTTGGGTTTTGTTTATTAGACAAGGAACTTTTTATATATTTATGTTATTTTTTTCTGTTCGCTTTATTGTCTGAAGGAAGAAATAAGAAAGAATAAAACAGTTTTGTAAAATTCAGCGAACGTTTTGAAACTGCTAATGCTGACAAAGCAAAATGGACGAATTGAAAGTAGCGTTGGACCATTTCACCAAGTTGCATATCGATGCCGCAAAACGTCAGGCACGATTCGAGGAACAGCAAAAAGAATTGCAAAAACAGTTAGCAGAATGTCAAATACGAACCGAGGAACAGCAAAAGGAATTGCAAAAACAGTTAGCCGAACGTCAATTACGAACAGAGGAATTGCTTACAGAAATTGTTAAGAATAATGCGAACGCGGAAAGCAATTCAGCATTTTCTCAGAATTAAATATGGACCGCGATAGACAATTTTAAATAGGAGGAAGAGGAAAAATCATTCACAATGTATTTTCGACATGATAAATTCGTGGATTACATCTTGCCTCGGAAAACAGCAGATTTATTATTCAATGAGATGGTAAATTTGTTAACAGAACTTTTCTCGCTGAAAACGTCTCTTTTCCATAAGTGTTTGAGATGTTTAAATGTGGTAAAAGACGATAATGACGATTTTTCCACGTACGCAGCTGTAGTGAACAAACACTGTGATGACTTTAAGTTGTCTGAACTAACAGCAGACAATTTTAAATGTCTTGTATTTGCGCAAAAGTTAACCTCGGGAAAAGATGTGGAAATCAGGCACAGAGTCCTTACAAAATTAGAAAATGAACCGAACTTAACACTTCAAAAATTGACTGAGGATTGTCAAAAAGAAGAAATTATAAAAAAAGATGCAAGAAACATCGAAGCAGACATTGCGAATATACAAAAATACCTAAGAAAAACCCGTCGAAATGGCAGTCAGATATTAACCACCGAAACTCAGAAAGACTAAAAGCACCAAGCGATTGTCTCAGATGTGGTGAAATACATTGGGTAAGGGATTGCCCATTTTTAACAAAGAGATGGCATTTATGCAATAAGATTGGTCATAAAAGTTCGCACTGTAGGAAAACTCAAAATAGAAGCCGTGTACATCAAACCAGAACTAAGGACGTCGTAGATGAAAATCTACACAAATATGTAACGGTTAACATTTTCGGCAAGGCTATTAAATTCCAATTAGACAGTGGATCGGATCTTTCAATAATAAATCTTAAAACGGTGAAAATATTACGAAAGCTGACTCTGTTAAAAACTAACAGAACGGCGACAGCCGTTAATGGTACAAAAATTAATCTTGAAGGTGAATTAATTACAAACGTCACTTTACGGGGGAAGGCAAAAAAACTAAGATTGTATGTGCTAAAAAATAATGAGAACCTGTTCGGTTCTGACAGCATGGAGGAGTTTCGTCTCTGTGATCTTCCTATATTCACATTCTGCAAGAAAATAGATACCCGCCCAGCAGAAATGGGGAAACTTATAACTTGTTTTTAAAAAGAATTCACAAACGTATTTATTCCTGGCCTAGGGAGATGTACAAAAATGGCCGCAGATTTGGAGTTGAAACCTGGCACAAAACCGGTGTTTAAAAAGAAACGTAATGCCCCGTTCGCTACCCCGAACAAAATAAATCAGGAACTAGATATATTAGAAAGCATCGGTGTACTGGCTAAAATTGAATATAGTGAGTGGGCTGCTCCGACAGTTTACATAAAGAAAAGGTCCGGGGAAATTCGCGTTTGCGCCGACTTTGCGACCGGACTCAACGGGTCCTTAGATTTTCACTATCCATTACCGAGTCCAGAAGAAGTGTTCACGAAATTAAGTAGCGGCAATTTTTTGTCTAAGATCGACCTAAGCGACGTTTACCTACAGATTCCGGTAAACGACAAAAGTGCGTACCTCCTCTGCATTAACACTCATCAGGGTTTGTACAGATACGAAAGACTCGCGTTTGGTATCAAGGTGGAACCCGCAATATTCCAGCAAGTAATGGATACTATGCTGTCCGGCTTGGACACCGCAATTGCACATCTTGATGACATTATCATAGCGAGCAAAAGCAGGAAGGAACATAA
This sequence comes from Euprymna scolopes, assembly GCF_053919585.1. NCBI lineage: Eukaryota > Metazoa > Mollusca > Cephalopoda > Sepiida > Sepiolidae > Euprymna > Euprymna scolopes. The sequence continues at coordinate 69,306,836 of NC_136484.1, read as the reverse complement.
AAACATATCAGAAAAATATTCAGTCGAATATGGATTTAAGATCAAAACAGATAAATACGAGTTCTTTTTACAAAGAATTAAATACCTGGGTCAAATAATCGATAAAGATGGCAGACGCACAGACCCAGATAGGGCGACTGCTATTAAAGAAATGCCGGCACCAGTAAACGTACCTCAATTGCAGAGTTTTTTAGGTTTCGCAAATTATTACCAGGGGTTCATCTCAAGTATGCACAAATTACGCGCACCACTTAATGAATTGGTGAAAAAGGATAAAGCTTGGGAGTGGACAGAAGATTGCCAGACATCATCCCAAGAAATAAAAAGAATCCTGATTTCAAAACTATTCCTAGCGCATTTTAACCCGCAGTTGGACATAATAGTAGCTAGCGACGCTAGTCAATATGGTATCGTGCGTGCATGCTACATCGAATGCCGGATGGCTCGAAACAGCCTATTGTTTCGCATCACGAACTCTCTTATCAGCGGAAAATAATTATTCTCAGACCGAGAAAGAGGCCCTAGGAATTATATTTGCAGTTTCAAAATTCCACCGGTTCTTGTACGGAAGACATTTTTTTCTACAAACCGACCATAAGCCGTTGATATCCATTTTTGGATCAAGAAAGGACTTCCAACATTCACTGTGAACCGCCTATTAAGATGGGGAACTATTCTGTTGAACTATAATTTTACAATTCAATTTCTGCCCTCAAAACAATAGCCCATGCATACGGTCTATCGAGACTGATTTCTGCCAAAATAGAACCTCTTGAAGATTCAGTAATCGAGGCACTACGTATTAATAGTGATGTAAAAATCACGATAAACAATATTATCCGCTAACTTGCGGTCACACTTCAGGAAATTAAGTCAGAATCCCTAAATGGCAACTTCATTCAAACCACGAAGCAGAAATAAGCACTGGCTGACACCAGTTCAGACATTTTTTTCTGGTTGCGACGAAATACTGTTATACGGTGAAAGGGTTGTGATCCCCCAAACCCTTCAAAAAAGAATTCTCAGGGATTTTCACATAGGACATCCAGGAATAAACAGAATGAAAATCCTAATGAGAAGTTTTGTTTATTGGCCAGCTATGGACCAAGATATTACCGACATGGTGAACAGATGCAAAGGCTGTGCTTTGGCTGCAAAACCACCACTGATAACATATAAACCTTAGTCTAAGGCTGAACAACCATGGTCGAGGATCTACATCGATTATGCGGGACCTGTGTGGGTTTTTACTACCTGATAGTAGTTGACTCTTACTCTTAATGGCCAGAGGTACTAAGATGCAAAAAAACGACCAGGGCAACAACGACAAATTTTTTATTGGAATTGTTTGCTCGGTTTGGGGTTGTAGACTGTCTGGTTAGCAACAACGCTACACAGTTCACCTCGACAGAGTTCAGAGGATTCTGCGAAACGTATCAAGTCAAGCATATAACGACACCCCAGTACCGCGCAGAAGTAACGGCCAGGCCGAACGCTTCGTCGATACGATTAAAAGGGCATTTAAAAAGGCGTCCGATACATCGATTGAAAAGGCCCTTCAGCAACTTGAACAGGTTTTCAGAATCACGAGAAATCCGAACTAACCAGATGCGGGATTCCCATCAGAAATCATATTTGGACGGAAAATAAAATCTGTATTTGATAAACTGCTACCCAAACACATAGTACACAGCAGAACCTCTACAATGCCAACGAAACGGATTAACAGTGGAGATAATGTGTATTTTAGACATTTTAGAAATAATGTTTGTTTTTTTTTGGGGGGGCAGGGCACAATCTTACGAAGAATCGGCCTTGTTACATACATCATTAAGGACCCATTATTAGATGAGATGAAAATGTTCAAAATAAAAAGTGATTGTGAGATTCTATTGTCCTGTATTGGTCTCGAGTGATCTGAAATAACGGCAAGTGAAGACTTGATTCCAAATGTTTTTCATAAGTTATATCTCCCTATTTTGTAAATAGGGCACAATTATGAATATCTCCAGTACCAAATAATCCTTATACATGTTGAAAACATAGTAAAAATATTTGGAATCAAGTCTCCCCTTGCTGTTATTTCAGATTATTTGAAAGCACAGCAGAAAGTTTTAGTCTCCCCTTCCTCAAGGCCAGAGGTGTGGGGGAAATATTCGATATTTTGCAATTCATATACAACACTAGGAAAACAAATTAATATGATAAAAATAGGCTCTGGATGATGGGTGATCCCCTTAAGCGCATATGTTCTATAACACACAAGACAATTTTGGCCATTAGCTTTCCAACGAGTCTTCATTTGTTAAAATCAGATGAACAGTAACTGAGATTTCGAACTTATAAAATTGCTAAGAAAGGTGGTATACAGAAAATGGACTCTGATTTATGAAAGTATAATAGGTTATGAAAAGGAGAATTTGGGTTGAATTTGGGGGTATCAAAACCAAAGCAAAATATGATGAAAGTAAAAATAAAATAGATAAACCCCATAATTTATTATACCATACCTGTTCACACTGAAACACTTAAGAAAATATTATGTAGATCTATATTAAAAAAAACTTATTAAACTTTGTGACATATTTCCATTCTATGGGGGTCAGGTGCGAACAAACACCCCATAATTTTATTATACCATATTTCTTCAAACTGAAACATAATTATCAAAGTATACGTACGCAGATAGATATGAAAAGTCTTTATTAAAGTTTGTGCCTATTTCCATTCTATGGAGGCCAGGCGCGAACGCAGACCCCACAATTTTATTATACATTAAGTTAAAACATGCTTATCAAAGTATTCTTATGTACATCTATATCAAAAAAACTTGTAAACATTTTTTTTTTAATTTTTAAATTTTTTATTTCCATACCATATATATATATATATATATATATATATATATATATATATATATATCTTGGGGTTATCTCAAAGAATTCAAATACATACGGGATACATTAAACTTAAAAGAAAACTCCAATCGGAAAGGTTGAGCAGAAAATTCCGGTACACGGCCGTGCGTTCTTTCTTCAATCCGATTTGTATCCGATACAAAAGTAGTAATGTAAATAGTTCCTGCCTGATTTCAAAAATATCATTATCATTTAATAGTGTTGCTTATTTTATCAAAATTCTCTTGGTTTGTTCAAAAAATATATTTCTCTCTATAATATTTTGGAAAGAAACGTGTATTCATGTGCACGAGTAAATTGTAATATTCAGAAATTATTACGTTAACGAATTGTACGTAGGTGTTATGAGTTAGTCAAGGTGGTTATTTATTTATTCAGACTGAAAGCATTGTCCGTTAATAACAAGAATTCTATGCAAACTAAACAAAAAAATACAGCAAATTTAACTAGGTTAATTTTACATTGTATAAAGATGACTAGTAGAATTATGTAAGGTTGATACTCATCAAAGTGATGCACTCCGATAACCCCATCGACTAATAATAAAACTCTCTAATTCATGTAATCAATACTATGGGGAATATTTAGTTGTTCTCGAGCATTGATATTTCTGAATGAGAATACAATTTTATGTAATTAAGATATTTCGTTGAGACACCCTTAAATGAAACATAAGTATAGGTGCCGGCTGTAACGTTACAGTTGGCAATTAATTTTTTATACAGATGAATCAACATCGGAAGCTACTCGAGAATTGATGCATGTTGCCTTCATAATAGTCAATACTATCAGGGTATTGAAAACAAATATGTAAATGCCAAAATTTTATTACTGAAAACTACAGTTCGACACAAAATTGTGGAAATTGAGCTTCAAGACGACTGAAGGAAAGCAGTACTGTGGCAATGCGTTGCAAAGATAGGAAGTTATTGGAAAGTAATTCTCTTCTTGGGTATTCTGTTATTTTAGGTACAGAAAAAAATAAAGTACAACATAGTTGTGTTAGACTATGAGTTCTTGCTGTAAATATTTTTGAAAGAATTAGAAACTAGAGGTAACTTCATATCGCATGCCTTAGCGTATGAATTACGGGCCGATAGGCAAAAACTGCTGTGAAGGGCGAGTTTTTTTTTAACGTTTACAGCAGAACATTTTAGGTCAATTAATGCCGAAACAATACGAATCTAAAACGAATAATATTGGACGACATTTTTAAACATAGGATCAAATAGACTCATTAAAAAGAATGTCAAAAACTACCTGGAAAATATACCCGGTGAACCAAATGAAAGGGGAATTCAAAAGAATGCACATAAAGAGACGATTATAATCTTTAAAAATGATCTCTCAGTTGAAATATATGAGAGCGGGTCCACGCCCGGCATTCGGTAGGATGCCCTATCCTTAGTTTGAATAAACTAATAAGAAAATTAAAAAAAAATAATTTATGAATTTATGCATGTAGGGTGAGAACATTCCATAGCTTGTTCATTAAATTATATTTGATTTAAACTTGGATTTGCCGATTTGATAGTTTACATCCTTTTTTTTGCCACGAGTCACCACTTATCAAAGCCCAAGAGCCACTCACCACTGTTTTACCTTAGCGGTGATCTGACACGTATACACATACGTATCAGATGATCGCTAAGGTAAAACAGTGATGATTGGTAATGGTTGTAATTGGCCAGAATTTGAATATTTAAGAACTTTTTTGCATTGGACTAAGAAATAAACTTTGCTAATAGATTTTTTTCTGTTTAGTTTTAGGTGCAGGTCGAATAGTTGAAATTGTTGATTGTGGTTGTAACTAGATGTGTTCTTATAAATATTTTGGACGGAGAAACCATAGACTAAATATTAATAGAGCACTATCCATAAAAATAATAATAGACTCGCAATGCCTTAATTTATTTATTTCGGACTATTATCCGCATCTTTTCTTAGTTGTTGTTTCACGACGTTTCGGTCAACTATTTCTCTGACCTTCGTCAGGTGATAACCGCGACGGGATAGGAACTCCAAATCTCCTAACTACATTCTCAGCAATTACTGCCATCCATAGTTGTTGTCGTATCACCAGGTTTTGGACAAGTAAGCTTCTAACTGGCTTTGGGTAGGATTGAAACCGCTATCTTCAGACAATTTTCACCTGGAACTGTAGAGATTCAACGTCTCTATCCATTGCGCCACGGGCCCCAAAAGATGAGGATAGTAGTCCCCAATAAATAAATTAATACATAATAGTCATCTCAATAATAAATTCAAATTAAATAATATATATCGCAATGTCTTATATGTAAAAAAAGGAGGTCGCGGAGAAGAGAATATAACATCGTCGACTGGATTTAAAAGCCGGTGTCATACCCTGTCAAAATATGAAAGCGTGCTCTGAGCAGCTTTTCTTCAGTTGTGGACGTATTTGGCTCTGATACAGGTAGACAAGTGCGCCTTGGGCGATAAAATGACCTACACTATTCCTCATCCAATTTTACTGAGTAACCATATCTGAGAGAAATTCGATTCATACATTTTTCAATGTTGTTGGTACGAAAATAAATGCAATATCCTAGAAAAATGTTAGTCTTTTTATCGATTCTATCGTCTACATGTAAAAATAGATATCAGTTTCCACTACCGCAAGTTAAATTTAATGGAAAGTAAGTACTTTTATAAAGTCAGTATATTAAACTTCAATTTATAAATTATCTTTGAACTGGCTTCAGAAAAGTGATATGTATATTTCAAGAGATTCTTAAAGTAAATGTTAAAAAATCTCAAGTTATACTGAATTTATGTGTTTTTAGACGCCATAAGGGCAGTTTTTATTTTAATGTTTTTTTAAGACAAAAAAGTACATTTTAGAGATTAATTTTAAGTTATTGTTTTAAATTAAATCACATTTCAATTAAAATCAATATTACGGTTAATCCGTTGAAAAATATACAGTATACAGTACGTATAAGCCACGGGCGTTGCTAGTAAACATCGTTGTTTACAATATGCACTGATGGTTCGATTGCTGTATATATGAAATAATTTAACGCATTCCATAAAACTAGGCTGATAAAATTTATGCGACACAGAATCCTGTCTTATATACGCTACTGTTCATTAGAGGAAGGCAGGGCGACTCTAAGGTTTAAACTACACTGAAACGAATTCCGTTTTTATATCCGTTTGTGGCTCAGATATTGAAAACTTTTATTCTTCATTTGTCCCATACTTTATCGCCGTCGTTGTAGTCGTCGTCGTTGTCGTTGTCGTCGTCGTCGTCGTCGTCGTCGTCGTCGTCGTCGTAGTAGTAGTAGTAGTAGTAGTAGTAGTAGTAGTATGATCTAGAGTACCCAAGTATGATATAGACGCAAAGGACAGCTAGACAAATTAACGGAAATTCAAATGGGCGTTTAACCATTTTTTTTAAAAAAATCTTGTTTGAATAATGTCTTCTCTATCTGGAACAAATTTATAATTATTTAACCCGTTGGTATTAAAAGGTTTTGATATCACCCAAACGTCTTTTTAATGCTTTATGTTCTGAAATTTATAAGCGATCCATCAAATATATTATTTAATTAATTGGAATTCTTATTGAGATGAGTAATTTGTCTTATTTATTAGTCGCGTGGAAGCGACTCTATAAATCACTCCGTCGGTCCGTCGGCCGGTCGGTCGGTTAGGCGGTTGGTCTGTCCGTAACACTTTTGTGCTTGGCCTTTTTGGTTAAATCGAAGGTCTGTTGTTAATAGATGCTGTTCTTAGATTTCAAGTTTTCTTGACCTTTTGGCCAATATCAAAGTGTAGTATCTCTGTAGTACTGCAAGCAAAGACCATATGTGGGGGCAATCCCACATATAAGACCTTGGTCAGTGTAGGGGCAACCAGCTCCCCTACTCCACGGGGAGTTAGTCCCCATTTCCCCTTCACTCCTCACATTAAAAATCGACCTGGTGCCTAATTTTCTCGGTGGGGGAGCAAATAAATACCAACCCAGCATATAAGACCTTGGTCAGTGTAGGGGCAACCCTTGATACCAATTGTCACTGTCCAGCTCCCCTACTTCCCGGGGAGTTGGTCTCCATTTCCCCTTCACTCCTCACATTAAAAATCGGCCTTGTGCCTAATTTACTCGGTGGGGGAGCAAATAAATACCAACCCCACATATAATACCTTGGTCAATGTAGGGGCAACCCTTCATACCAATTGTCACTATCCAGCTCCCGTACTCCCCGGGGAGTTGGTCCCCATTTCCCCTTAATTCCTCACATTAAAAATCGGCCTTGTGCCTAATTTGCTCGGTGGGGGGGGGGGCAAATGAATACCAACCCCATATATAAGATCTGGGTCAATGTAGGGGCAACCCTTCATACCATTTGTCACTACCCAGCTCCCCTACTCCCCGGGAAGGTGGTCCCCATTTCCCCTTCACTCCTCACATTAAAAATCGGCCTTGTGCCATATTTGCTTGGTTGAGGAGCAAATAATTACCCTTTTCTTTGCCTTTTGGCCAAGATCAAAGTGTAGTATCTGTTCTTACTACATGCTGTACTTATCTTTATAACTTTTCCTGTGCCACATAGCTAGTATAACGTTTCAAATTCCCTAAATCCAATAATTTTTGTGATATAAAGTGGGGGATCACTTTTCTGTATTAATTTAATGTAAAATTATCAGCCACTTTACAACCAGTCAGTCTCAAAGCCATTCAACTCATTCTCCAGATCATTCAAGTTCTTTTTGAGAAAGTCCCGTTATTTTTTAAGCATTCAAGTCATTCTTAATGTCATTCAACTCATCCTTAGGTTCATTAAAGTCATTCTAAGCCATTTACTTTTTTTTTATTTAAGTCATTTCAGCCCATTTTTCGGTCATTTTAGTTTATCTTTAAGAATGGGATGCCAATCCTACATTCACGCATTCATTCATTACACGAGAGCACACGACTAATGGCTATCGGCCTTGTTGCTTATTTGTTGTGGACTATGATTCTCATCTTCTAGTTGTTGTATCACGATATTTCAGCCAATTTTTCCTCCGGCCTCCATCAAGTGGTGAGATGACAACAACTACGGAAGGCAGAAATTATTGAGGATGCATTTTTGGAATTCGACGTTCCTGTCCCGAAGAAGATGCGGGTAATAGTCCGCAATAAATAAATGGGTAAATAATCCATCAAACAGTTTTAACGTTTCGGAAATCAGTTAATAATATAGTCTTATCCTCGGCTAATCTATTACCTCTTTTTATCTAAACATATTTGCCAAAATAGCAGTTAATAATTTACGCTGGTATTAACCTACTAGATGATTAAATACGTAAAAATGATGCGCTGCCCGTTGTTATTTGATTGCATGAGCGATAGAATTGGGGAATTGGAGGCAATTTAATCCCAATGTATTAGAAGTATTTAAAGCGTTTCTAAGCGTTTCAACACATTTATATTCTGATAAACAATGGCACGTGCTTTCTTATAACTTAAAAAAAGATACATAAGCGACACTTCAACAAAATAAACCTCTGGTTTTATATAAAACCACATATTTACGATCCAATCTATTTCTAATTTATTATTGTAAAGAAAGAAAAAGTATAAATAATTTTAAGCATAACATCGAAATATTTATAGTTGTGTTTTGTATCTCAGTATAAAATCTACACAAATGGCGCGTTTCAATTTTTTTCGTATACAAACCTAATACAAAACTTCTCAAATGCACCTGATATGTTAGGTTGTATAAAAGTGTTAACTTTTGTCAAAATCGGACTCCCTTTTTTTAATTAGATTTATTCGATTATCGAACCCCAGACAAATCAACTACGTTCGTCTGAAATTAAAGGAAAAATTCGTTCAGCCATTTCCGAGTCCATAGAAACACACATACACACACACACACACACACACATATATATATATATATATATATATATATATATATATATATATATATATATATATAGAGAGAGAGAGAGAGAGAGAGAGAGAGAGAGAGAGAGAGTCTAAAGAAGCTTTGAGTAAGAGAAATGTAAAAATAAAAATAAAAAATGCAGGTTAAATTTCCGGGAAAAAAAATATTCAACCTACGGCAGATTTAGCACCTACATAGCCCAACTTCTAAAAAGTTTATAATTACAAAAAAGTATTAAACTATATAAGGATGTTAAAAAACGACCCTGGTGTCTAACTCCGTCCCGTTGGGAGGCATAGTAAATAGGTATATAAGGATCGAAAAAACAGAACGCCTAAACAGGAATTGTTAAATAGAAACAGACATAGCACTTGCATAAGCCGCTTCGCAAAAGTCTAAAATGATAAAAGAAAATTCAAGGATGTAAAAAGAAAATCTAACAAAAAATTTAAATTAGAAAACAGAGATCCTCAGTTTCCGACCATGTAGCTGTTTCGGAGATTGAAAAATAGGGCAGCTGTTAAATATATGGCTCGCCAGAGGAAAATACTACTTCTCAATAACAAAATGTAGAACAATAAGGTTACTATTTATGCTAATATATTTAAAAAAAAAAAACGAAATAAAGACATAATATATATATAAGTAAATTTAATAATCAAATTACACAATATATCCTGCGACATCATAACTAGCATATAAATGCTATGAGAATAAAAATGCATAAATGCTTAAGTACCTTTGGTACACAACAGGCATATATATATATATATATATATATATATATATATATATATATATATATATATATATATATATATATATATATATATATATGTGTGTATATATATAAGGATTATCCACTTATCTTGTGTTTCCTTTTTTAAAATTAAATATGTTTTTAACTCTTTTTCAATATGTCTTTTAACATGTTTTATTAATCTTTTGTTCATATATATATATATATGTATGTATATATATATATATATATATGTGTGTGTGCGTGTATATGTATTAAAGCATCATTTATAAGTTGAGTTTCATCTCGCTCTGACATTGATATCAAAAGCTTACTTTTTCTGTTGGTATTTATTTGCTTCCCCACGAAAGTAAAATGTGACACAAGGTCGTTTTTAAACTGTGAATAACAATCTCACCAAATAGGTGCATTCTGGCAGTAGGCAAGAATAAAAATTGATGCATTATATAACGGTTTCCTTTCCATTGA
>NC_136484.1:69091784-69291784 GCF_053919585.1 Euprymna scolopes | reverse complement strand
ATATATATATATATATATATATAATGCTGAATGTGTATGTGTGTGTCTGGTCACGAATAGGCTCCTATATTGTTACTATTTTAAAAAACTGATTACGTATAATGATAGAAGATATATCGAGACACAGGAATAGGTATGTTTGATCTGCAGAACGGTGGTTCGTTAAAATTGTGGGGTCTGCGTTCGCGCCTGGTCCACAAATATGAAAATAAAAAATTTAAAAATTTAAAAAAATACATTAACAAGTGTTTTTGATATAGATGTACATAATAATACTTTGATAAATATGTTTTAACTTAAATAGGGATGGTACAATAAAATTGTGGGGTCTGCGTTCGCGCCTGGCCTTCGTAGAATTGAAATAGGAACACACTTCTATAAAGATTTTTCATATCTATCTGCGTAAGTATACTTTGATAATAATGTTTCAGTTTGAAGAAATATGGTATAATAAAATTTTGGGGTGTTCGTTCGCGCCTGACCTCTACAGAATGGAAATATGTCACAAATTTTAACAAGTTTTTTTTTAATATAGATCTACAGAATATTGTGATAAGAGTTTCAGTGTGAACAGGTATGGTATAATAAATTATGAGGTTTATCTACTTTATTTTTACTTTCATCATATTTTGCTTTGGTTTTGATACTCTCGAATTCGAAGCTATCTCTTTACAACCCTTCCTTTTCATAACCTATTATACTTTCATAAATCGGAGTCCATTTTCTGTAGGCTGTTTTTGAATCCAGTCAACGACACGTATTTTTGCAAGTCTATATATATATATATATATATATATATATATATATATATATATATATATATATATATATATATACTACAACTGTTACTATACACCCTGCGAAAAAAAAATGGATAAATTTATACTTTGTCACTTTTTGTAATTTGATTTTTCATATAAAAGTATTATTACTATATCCGATGACATAATGAACAAAATAAAGCTAGCATTTACCTTATAGAGTGAATTTTTTTTATTTTGAATTCAATTCCGTAATCGGGTGAAATATAGAATGTTTGTCATAGTTGCTATTAGTTTTTCGCTTTATGTCGACACTTAAAAATGTGTGTTCTCGTTACTCTGCATAAAGAAACATTTGTTTTACTCACTAACATTTGAGTTTACAACTGAAGTATATAAATAAATACACGTTGATCTTTATTATAGTGAAGTAATTCTCCATTCGGGGAAATTATTAGTCGTTTAAACTGTGATTATTTATTTTATTATTATATTAGTTTTTCTAGTGACATGCTCTTCAAGTTTCAAAAATGTAATTACTATTTTACGTTTAGTTTTGAACTAACTTCATCTTATCTATGACAAGGTGTCATCCTCGTCACTTTTAGATGATGGTTTGGATTCCAATTAAGAATAACATCAATTATGCGTCAAGTATATCGTTCAAAACTATCATCTCTGATGACTGGACATTTAATTTTCTTGTCTCAGTTTAACATAAAATCAATGGCTCTGCATTGGTTAATAGAGTGAGTTTTAAAATAGACAATCCTTGGCTGCAAACTTATATTGAATAAGCAAATCCGATAAAGATCGAATTACTGTATAACTTTTATTTCCGTCAAACCTAGGATTAATATACCGCATCGTAACGAGCATAAAGTAAAATAAAAATTTGAAATAAATAGCATTCTCATGCAGTAAATTCACAAAAATAAAAATAAAAATCAATACGCAGTCATTGCTATTTTATCTTATTCATTATTTATTATTATTATTATTATTATTATTATTATTATTATTATTATTATTATCATCATCATCATCATCATCATCATTATTATTATTATTATTATTATTATTATTATTATTATCATTATTATTATTTGGGTTAAATTACGTTTCTAAATTTTTAGGATGAATATTGGTTACTTGTATCATTTGAATTATTCAGACTACTATTTTCATCTTTAGTATTAGTTTAATAATGTTTCGGTCAATATAATCGTCAACTTTCTTCAGGTGTATCTTGTAGCGCACGGGAATCTTTTTGTGGAATTAAGGAACGTGCACGGACTTTTTAAAACTTTACTTAATTCTCCGAACTAGCATACTCTCGTTCCGAATTTTATTCGTGAACGTTTTTAAAATAAAACTAAAAATAGTTTTGAAGCATATAAATGTGTTTTAAAATTACTTTCGGGCTTAAAATTATTTCTTAAATGCCAATATTACGTTTAATGTGTACTTCATATACACAAAAAGCTTCTCATATAATTATGCCTTTACAAAAGAAAAAAAACCCAACGATTTTAATGTCGAAATTCCTTTAGTAATGAGAAACTATTACTCTAATAGTAGTAAATATAAAACGAAAACCTTTTTAAAAGCAAAATATTCTATTTACAGTGGATTGTGATTTCTTCAATTTTATATCCCTCACTATTAAAATCCCTTTTAAACTGATGTTTTCAGTTGAAAACTAATCTCCATTTCCTAACTGTGGGATCTGTTCAGTGGATATAACACGGGGAATCGCTAGGTTTTTATGGAAGCAAATCGCTTGTTAAAGTAGTATTTCCTCATAAGACTGTTTTTTAATATCACGAATAATTATAAGTCAGTGCATGCTATTACAATATTCTGCTTTTTATAGTACTGTAAATTTTCCATCAAATAGCAAAACATGCCCTAATGTCTACCAAATCATATAGCATTCATAATTACCATGGGGTTGAATGTGATATATTATGCCCTTGCGATAGTAAAATAATGCAATAAATTGTATTCTATTATCTGTAAAATCATGAAAATATTAAGTTTTATTTTTTTATTTTTTAAAGAACGGTAAGGACTTATGGAAGAGTGGTTAGAGTACTTGGAAAATTCAATTGTAAAAGTGACGTGTTTTCGAATGTTAATCCTCAGTGTGGGCGATCGAAAATACAATTGTTAATTACTTAGGACTTCTATCCATTCATAGTTGACGGAAGGAGAGAATGCTAGCTACTTTGGCAGTTCGAGTTTTATTTTATTCGGTTCATTTCAAGAGCCATTAAACTCTGGATTTGTACATATTTAGAAGTCTATGCCGTAAAAAGATAGGCCTGCCTTTTATTAAAAAGTAAAAGAAAGATTCATTCTCAACTTGGCCACTTATGTCACGTTTTGATATTGTTTCCAGTCATTCTAGCTAAAAAAGGAATTATATTGCATGATGCGCGAAATTGCATCCGGCCTTCCAGTGGGATTTAGTACTTTTAGAAACGTTATCCTCCTCTCTTTTACATCTCAGATGATATTGTCTATAAAAGTAGAATCAAGTTCGATACCTTCTTTCTTTTCTGTTGTTTTTCTTAAAGCCCATCTGTCTAGCTTATAAGGCCTCTATCAATGTTTGACATTTCCCGCAGCATTGCCTAATAGTTTTAGACAAAACACGGAGTCAGATGAAACATGGGTGAACGGTCAAATCCCTCCTCAAAAACACCCAAGGGACAAATGGCTTCGTGCAGACTAATGGAATCTCTTCGTAAGGATTTACCGAAATAAATAGCCATTCAGAGTGAAAACATGCTGCTAACTTTTCCGGTTGTAAACGTGCTCAATTGTGATTCACTTTATAACAACCCTGTAAGTTATTCAGAACAACAGACTAGCTACAATTACTATCAACAATTTCTCTTTCTCTCTATTTGTTCCTAAAACAAAATGAAAATTCCATTAGCAAAGCTTTTATTTTTCCCAGAACTGATCGTCTGTGGAACACAATACCGCGAAGTAGCTTCACATCCAACTATACCATTATCATTTTTAAGCCCAACGTAAACAAGTTCCAGATGGCTTGTCTTTAAAATTGATTAGATCCTATCCAACTTTCGCAATCATCGATAATCTCGGTCTAGTCTCACCTGGCAAGCATTAATCTTATCCTTGAGTGGCCATCAGGCCTTGATAAGTGATGACTATAGTAAAAAAAGTAGCTAGTCTGTTGCCACAAACCAAACAGACGAAACCACCCAGGGACAGTTCCTGTTATTTTAGTAGCCAATTCATTCACACCTGTGTTGCCATTTAGATTTGTATAACGTTTTATTTAAAATTATACTTACTCCAGGGAGCTTCACCACGTGATTGAGAACAAAATTTACGTTTTGGAGGGGTTTGTAATGTTGTGTCAACACACATGCAGATTAACAGGATTTACTGAAATATTCTCTAAAAGCATTTTGGAAGCTGTACATTTAGGCAGTTTTCATCATCATCCCACATTCAGTACTTGATGGTATTAAATGGTTATCCATGTCGTACTAACTAGACCCCACGTCACTTAATTTTCGTGATCTAACATAGACTGGTATGTCAACGTTACTATGCGTATAGGATTGAAATAAATAATTACTGTACTGCGGGGATAATTGCGCCAACAAAAAAAACAGTGGCATTTATATGCATAGTTGCCAAAATAGCACTTTTAGCAAGTTGGCGCAATTACCTCGGACATGGTGCAAGTACCCCAAAGTACCGTATGTTCTCACTTCACACAAATATAATAAACATTGTTTTTATTACACACACGTAGTCTACACCTGGCAATGAACCGCTGGTTTACCATTTCATTAAAATAATGAATTTTATTTTATTTAGAAGTTAAAATATTCAAAATTTATTTTTTTTAATTAATTCATGCTATTGAATTATTTTCGTGCCTAACCTCTTTCTACACAAGACATGTTATTAGTGTGATTTTAATGCTTTAATATATCGTTGTGTGTGTTCACCCTTATAACTCGTGTCTTCGTGGTTTAGAACAGTACATATATTTGTTCGGGGTAAGCTCAGATCATATATTATGGTATCCTCTTTGGAAAGAACATATAAACCACTTTGATCATAGCTCGAAAGCCGTTTGAGTTTCACATTCTTCACCATGAATGCAATTTGAAAAAAATATAATTTTGCATTACATTTTTGACGATCGAACGACCCCATCTTTTAAAAGGAATAGGAACAGCAAATTCATTTAAGTTATTATAATATATATTTTTTGGAGGAAAAAAATATGTTTGCTTTTGTTTCTCCATAAAATAGTTTAACGATAATTGCGTGTGTTAAAATTAAGATAATTTATCACGAAAAACTCCCCCACCAATTTTCTTATCCTCTGCATTTTTTCTTACAGACGCTATGCTGCTAGTCCCAATATTTTTACAAACAAAATTATGGCTATTTTTATTTTAGAAGCGCTTGATTTTTCTCTACTTCCTTTGTTCTAAGTCGTTTTAATTATCAATTTTTCGTTATGAAGCCTTATTCAGCTTCTTATTGTAGTATCCTCTTCCTAGAACTGCAATCTTGTGAAACCTGTTGACTGTGTTGCTCCTATATATTCTTTAATTTTCCTGATTCAGGCCAATATTATTCTCGGGTGCCTTTCGCAGTTGACAGATCGCATATTTAAGAACAGGGTGTTGGGATAATACGTTTTCGTCAACGTTGACCGTAGTTTCTTAATTCCCTAAATAGCGCTCACATTTAATTTTTTTAATGCGCTATTTTTAAATGCATATTGACACTTTGTATACACAGACAGACACTAGTGCTGCATGCTTATGTAAATATATAGATATGCGTGTGTATACGTATTATTGTGTGAATATGCGTGTTTGTGTGTTCGTTGAACATTTATATGTATAAAAGGAATGAACAGCTAATACTTACTGAAAAATTGTAAATATATTTACACACACATATATATGTATATATATATATATGTGCATATATATGTATACATATGTATGTAAATATGTATATATACGTAAGTATATATACATATGTATATATATGTATATATATGTATATACATATGTATATATGTATATATATATGTACATATATATGTATTAATATATATGCATATATTTATATGCATATATATGTGTGGGTGTGTGTGTGCGTGCGTGTGCATGTGCGTGTGTGTGTGTGTGTCTGTTTCATGTAGGCTGTATAACGTTGTCTTATGTAGTTAAACATATACATCCAGTACAATTTCCTTCCGGTATGGTTATTTTTAATACAAACATGTTTTTCTATAATGGAACCATTTGCCATTTGTAATAGTGTCCACGTATCTATTCTAAACACTCTTAGACAACCTACCGATATGTATTGAATGATAGGTCAGGTAGATAAAGAAATGCACTGCCCTACCCGTTAGTTGACCAAACCTCGTAATTGGACAAAAATATACATCGAGACATTCTCTTTAAAAGGTTGTAGCCGGCATATTAGAAAAAATAGGTATTTTGACCTTTATGTCTAAAAGGTCGTTATTATTGCTTGACCTATTGTAAATTCACTTCGATGTTAGCGTTTATTGTTTTATACAAACCATCATTAAGTACATTACAAATAGATTGTGCATTGTCAAATAATCATAAAATGACGTAGGAATCATCCTTTATTCACAATGGTAACTTAGATACCAAATACATGTAATTAGCAACGCTGTCATTTGATAGAGATATAATTATCGATGAATATTAAATGTTATGAATGAGATTATTTTAAGTTATCAACGTGTCAATTTATCGCTTTATGACGACACTCGAGGTAACCTTGTTACACAGTATATGCTTTTTAGCGTTGGCATTGTAAGTATTCAATAATGATGTCTTGTTTTATTTACTTGCTCTTTTTTTTTTTTTTTTTTTTTTTTTACAAAGGCATCACCACATTATCAAGGCCCAGAGGCCACTCAAGGATAAGGGTTAAAGAGTGTACAGTAGAAGTTGGTCAATATAGTAATCATTAGTAATGAAAATTTGGTAAATTTAATAACTTATATGGAACGGCTCATCAAGAACTTATTTACTTTAGACTTGAACAAAACCATATTGTAGTCAGCCGGAAAGCAGGAAAACGGAAGACAATTCCACAGGCGTGCAGTTCTAAGAAAGACGCTTTGTTCATGGAATCTACGTTTAGGTTTAGGCACAGATAAAGAGTGGGGGAAATTATTGATAGTGTTTACAGCTAGACGAGTGTTTCTTGTGAAAGTTTGGCGAGGGGGGACCATAGATTGAAGCTCAGTTGAACACTTTCCATGAAAATAACGATACATCAGAGACAAACTCGCAACATCTCTTCTGTGAGATAGAGGTTGCAAGGAGGAGAAAAGGACATCTCCTACGAGGCTACGAAGTCTATTTTGAACTCTATCAAGGCAGGACAAGTTCTTTCTAGCAGCTCCTGCCCAGATGTGGCAACAGTATTCCATCCTTGGACGTACCTGGCTCTTATATAGATAGAGAATAGCATCAGCAGTGAGATATCTACTGGATCGATAGAAAGATCCCACCATTTTTCCAGCGGCCTTGGCAACAGATTTGATATACGTGTTCCATTTAAGATCAGGAGTAATGGTCAAGCCCAGAAGCTTGTCAAAACTTGAGGCCTCCTGAAGACGAGAGCCATTCATTTCAATTGATGACAAATGTGGATTAGAATGTTGATGATGTAAAGAGAGAAGCTTGGTTTTAGATGCATTAAAAGTAACCAGCCACTCCTTTCCCCATTGTACTACGTGCTCAAGATCAGAGGAGAGAGAATTGGAGAGAACTTGCTCGTTTACTGTCTTAGATGTGGTACCATAAATGGTAGTGTCGTCAGCATAAATGTCTACAAATGATGTAAGGATATGATTTGGAAGATCATTAATGTAGATCAGGAAAAGAGTTGGGCCCAGGATGGATCCCTGAGGGACACCGGCATTAATATTGTGAGCTTCTGATTTTTGCCCCTCAACTACTACTCTTATGAATCTATCAGAAAGAAATGATTTAATAATTGAGAAGACTTTTCCAGCTATACCATAGCTAGCGATCTTATGAAGTAAACCTTTATGCCATACCCTATCAAAGGCTTTAGATATGTCAAGAGCAATTGCCCTAGAAAGATTGCCACCGTCGAGAGATTTGCTAATCCTATGCGATATAACTGTAAGGACATCTGCTGTAGATCTAGCAGAACGGAAACCATATTGAGTGTCACTAAGAAGGTTATTTTTGTTGAGATGTTTGATTACTTCTGTATTTAATACAGATTCTAGCAACTTACTCATGACGCACAGGAGACTTATTGGCCTGTACTGAGAGGGGGATGAGCGATCACCTGAATTCTTAAATACAGGGCATACTGATGAGATTTTCCAGGGAGATGGGAAACTATTCTCCTTAAGACAACGTTTAAACAGTTTTGTAAGTATGGGCGCTAGTTCAGGTTGAAGTTTTTTGAGTACTATAATTGGAATACCATCAGGGCCAGTTGCTTTACTGGAATCAAGGTTTTTGATTAGCTTGGCAACATCACGTACAGATATACGTATATCACATAGCGTGTTTTCTGATACAAGAGGAAATATTGGGGGTTGGCGGTCTTGGTCGCAAAGGGTAGAATTAGCTGCAAAGTTCTTGACAAAGAGTTTGGCTTTGTCTGATGCTGACGAGATTACCTCAGATCCATTGATAATAGTTGGGATGGAGCACACTCTTCTGTTCAGGATTCTGTTTGCTATTTGCCAAAACTGGTGGGAACCAAGCCGCTGCTCAGCTACTTTGGACTTAACAGATTGAGCATACAACTCTCTTGCGTTCCTTATTACTTTCTTACAATGGTTGCTGGCAGTCCTGAAAACGGCTTTAGTTTCCATACATCTATTACGTTTGAAGCAGTGGAAAAAGTGATTTCTGTGCGCAATGGCAGCAGCACATTCTGGAGAGAACCATGGCTGGCTGTTAGGTTTTTGCTGAAATTTTTTAGAGGGTATGAAATGGTCAATACCTACAATTAACCATTCAGTTAGGTCTAATACTATAGAGGACACATCCTTTTTAAACATGGAATGCAGAGGTAGATCAGATATAAATGTACGGAAGCTATCCCAGTCAGCCTTAGTGTATCGATATACTGTACGATGAAGAGGTACGTCTGGGGACTTATTACATTTCATTTTTATCTTAATTGATACAACAGAGTGGTCGGAAGATCCAAGAGGCGACAGAACAGAAACTGAACATAGTTCAGGGCAAGTTGTGAGAAAAAGGTCTAGTAGGCTCGCATACTGGCCGTCATTATCGGGCACACGGGTAGGTTCCTGAACAATCTGAGTGAGGTCATAGGCAATAGAGAAATCATGACAGAACCTCCCCTCATCATCGGTCTTGTTTGAGTGGGTCAACCATTCGACGTTGTGAACATTGAAAAAAATGCTTCGTGTTAGATGTAGATTTTTAATCAACAAAATATCGTTCATTCAATAAGTGATAGTTTGTAAACACCGGGTAAACATACCATTTTTTTTTTAAACATGCATTGTCTGGATTGTTCGGACTAGTGTTCTCATTCTTGGCTGTTAATTACACAATGGTGTAGCTAATGTAACACCCGGCCATCTTAAAGTGCGTCTTTTCAAAGTAGGATTATATATGTCGAACTTTGAATCATGTACAGAATTACTGGCGAAACATTTCATTCAATCCACTACGTTGCTTGCTTTCGTGCCGTCAGCGATAGAGTATTACGTAATTTTTAATTGTATACTTAGTATTATCCGTGTTTTGTGGTGTCAGTTTGAGCCTGTATATACACTGAATGGACACACTGCGTATGTATGTGACGACGGGTTCATCTGAATGTATGTATGTGTCACTAAATATATATAGTGGTTCTTCACTAATTGAACCCTAGCTTGTCATGTTGAAGTCAAGGTGTGTGTTTACATTTTCTTAGTGTTTAATTAATTCTTTTCTATAACTCTTTTAAACCTTTAACGCTGCTATGATCGTTAGTAGTGTCTCTTTTAGTGTGTGTGTGTGTGTGTGCGTGTGTGTGTGAGTGTGTGTGTGTGTGTTAACTTTAATACGAATACGTAAACGTGGCATACCTGGTTCTGCTGGTCAGCCTTTTTCCAGGAGGTTCTTCTCTCATCTTGGGGAGTTGATTCTCTTGACGTCTGCAGACACGTTACGTGAAAGCAGCACATAATCAAATTCCTATGTTAAGGATGCATTTATAGATTCTAATGTTATTAAGTCGGCACGGTACATTCATTTTGCCCACAGGCTGCTATTTTACTGGCCCGGTAGTGGGTCCCACTAACAACCGTAGTTTAATTGTTGTTGTTGTTGTTTTTTTTTTACAGGTGGCGTAGGGGAGCATAATTCCACCAGGGAACTCCACTAGACGGGTTCTGCTAGTTATAAATATTATATGAAAGTAATTTAAATCACGGATGGATATTTTAAATTATATTAAAACACTTATCCTTACGTTTGTAAGGTGTTTTCATTGTAATATTTATGAGAGAAAATAACGTAGTTTTGCTTTCAAAGATATTCATATTTTCGGCGGCCAAAGTATATGCTTGTTTCGAAGTACATTCGTCTCATTTCAACTATGAAATTTCACACGATGCGATGACTGCTCGTCAGATATTTTAGATGAAGATTTTTATTTGAGATTATTTAGATTAGTCAAACTAATGTGTTCATCTGATTTTAAACAACTCTGGCTCAAAGAATGTACGTAATAATCAGTTCTACGCGATTAATTTTCGGAGCTTGAAGGGTGAATCTTCAGGACGAGTGGTACATAGAACACATTTAAGAATCATGTTTTTTTAATTCTCGAGGTAACGATTAGTCATTTATATTATTTGGATATTTTGGAGTACAGTTCTAATTTTGGGTATTATTGTCACAACGGTTCAGTTGATACAATTCTTAATTTTTGAGATAAGATGTGAATGCTTGTGTTATGTTGGTTAATCGATATATTATTCTCATTTTGGGTGTTATTAGCACAACGTTTCGGTCGCTTCAACCTGCGACCTTCTTCGGTGTTGAAAACATGCTTCTTTTTCTTTACTGAGGAAGAGGCTTTGCACTAGAAGAAATCCGAACCGTGGTTTTGAGGGTGGGTCTGTAGATCATAAAGAAGGTTTAATCTTCAGGGGTCACTAAGATATTTTAAAGGCTTTCCTATAACTCAATTTTTCGGGATATCCATACTAATTGTTAATATTAGTGAAAAACTGTTTTAGGGAACAAAGGATCGATACCCACACGTATTTTTGTTTTTTTTAAAGCCAACCCTGTTTTCCTTAGTAGAGAAAAAGCAGCATGTTTTCAACACCCGAAGAAGGTCGCAGGTTGCAGCGATTGAAACGTTGTGCTAATAACACCCCAGATGAGAATAATGGACCTAGTACGCAACATAACATAAGCAGTTCAGCTAATGTTATTTCTAAACATTCTTACCAGTCTCTTGCTGAACCAGAAATCTCTCTATAAAATTAGACTGTTCATATAAACATAAGAATACGTTAAAAACTCTTAAAACTCATACTAAAATTTTCCGTGATAAGGTACTGGGAACAACTCAGCTCTACATGACACTTCTCTGGATGTTGAAGTTTTAATCCTCATTGCGGGCGACACTCAAAACACTACTATTGCAAATTACTTTAAACATATAACCGGCAGACGAAACCAAAACTCGGTGGATTTAAGAAAGGTTTTCGTTTGAAATTTCGTACAGATTCCAGAATTAGAGAAATCTTCAAGAGTTCGTCTAGACCCACCGGGAGAAGTTTGGATGTTACATCGACCGAAAAATAACATTCAAATTGAGAACATTATTCTGAAAAATTAAAATAATACAAATTATCGATTACTTAAAAACAAGTTACTCCAATCTTAGACACAACCACCTTGACACAACAGTCCAGGTTAGATCACATAAATTAAGTAACGTAAAGACTGGTCAGTACCAGATGGGTGACTATTTAAGAATATATGGCGCTGTTTGTAAGAGGGTTTAAAATCATCCTGCAAGAACTGCAAGTACCTAACGTCGGCATCTCCCTTACCGGGATATACATCTGACTGGGGATCACTTGTGAATTTGATATTTCAATTAATTTTTTTCTTTTGAGGAAGGTCATTCAACCTATGTGGGGTGAGTGCTGCAATACATACATACATACATACATACATACATACATACGTGGGTTAATAAATGGTTCTTTCGAATTTTCGTACAAACTTGCGAATGTGACTAGATATGCATGAAAAGTCACTGGTTATATCGGGTGAATATTTTTAAAATAATATTTAACATGAGAGGGATTGTCCGAATAATCAAAACGGAGTATTTAATATTGGTTATTGTTATATTTGTTATCATGAAATTTGTTCTTTAGTGAATATAAATATTTTTGATTTGCTAATAACTTCTATTGATTTTCTGCGCCATAATCTCAAGAACAATCGTTGAATGGTGAACAGAAAATAATCTTCTTCCTTCTTTTGTATTAAAAATATGATCTGTTCAGGCACGTTTATCAGAGTTCGTTAATATTTTTTAATCTATTTTTTGTTATTTTATCATTTGACTACATTCCATTGTTTTCTCTTTTTATAATAAAATATTTAATTGGAATTTTAATTTGTCATTAATTTTTTTAATTGTGGGTAATCCAACTTTATCCTATTGCTCAAGATATCAATGCATTGAATTAACCGATTTTAACGCAGTAGTTGACGAAATCTGAATGATAATTAAGAATTAATCAAAAAATTAATATGAATTAATTTTTTTTAAGCAACGCATTTTTTATATCATTCTATGCAACTGAAAAACAAGAACGTTTATTCCCCAGCACGATTAACCCTTTAACTGCACCAATTCAAGCAATGATGAAAATGCTACCTAATTCTATTTTAGAATTTCATCTGACACAAAATTTTATGTAAAAATTTAACTTCGACTGACCAGGGGATATGTTAATCCAAACGTATGTGGTACAAACTATATAACATACTATTAAATATTCAAGCTTTCTAGACTGTACAAGAATGGTAATTTTGTACACCCAATGTTAAATAACGTTTAAATTCTTGTATAAATGAAACTTATTTTAAGCATATCTTCAGGATTGTTGTAAAATATCGGCATGCCAATATTGTCAAATTTGTTGCGAATAATTACGAACGACAAAATTAAGTGCGTAAACTTTAATTCACATTGACCTATGTTAAAATAGAGCAAACATTTACATTTAGAATCAGTTATTTGGTAAAGAACAAAATATACGTACAGGTTTCATTCGCAAATAACATGCTGCCATATATAAACGTGAAAGATTGTCTATGTTTTTGTTCGTGACCGATCGATATTTTCAGGAAATTAATTCATAGTTCAGTCACATGAATTGTTCCGATGTTGAAGCTTTTGGTTATGTTTCTCTCCCTTCGGAACGTTGGCTTATACTCAAAGCAGCAAAAGAAGAAAATTAATAGGTACAAACTCTTCTTAACTTTCGGTGTTGTACTTTTCTCTTCCATACCTTGCTTGCTTCTTTCTTTTCATTCTCTTTCCGACTGACAACCTCACGTGAACGAGATAATATCACTGGCACGGAACAAAAAATCTGTCTTTTTATGCTGCTATTTCGAATCCCGATACCGCGTAAATTTGCATGTATCTTTTTATTTTGGTATTATTTTTCGTATTAAATTGGTTCCAGTTTCAAGTACTAGTGCTTCTCTCCAAAGGGCACAGGCCACCCGTGGACGCTTACTGCTCTGGCTTTTCACACCGTTAGTACACAAGGCCTATTTGAAATTACTCAACCTTGTTCAGTATTTACTCCTAGTTTGTTTGGCATTCTGAAACCGTACATTTTTTTTTCCTGAATTAATTGCGATGTGAGTTTGTATAGGATGAATATAGTTTTCCCTCCCCGTTTACGGAAATGGAAGCTATACAGAAAATTAATTCAATCATAGATACTTTTCTATGAAGAATGAAGATGAATTGCATTTTATTAATTATAACATAAGCCAACGTTCACAAAATAAAATGGATATTCAGAATTAAGTACATATTTTTAGAATAAACGTTATGAGAGAGAAATATAAAAAAATCGAATGATTTAAATTGATTTTGTCATACATAAATTGATTTTGTCATACATAAATTGATTTATTCATACATAAATTGATTTTGTCATACATAAATTGATTTAGTCATACATAAATTGATTTGTCATACATAAATTGATTTAGTCATACATAAATTGATTTAGTCACATACAAATTGATTTAGTCACACATAAATTGATTTAGTCACACATAAATGTGTTTAGTCATACATAAATTGATTTAGTCATACTTAAATTGATTTATTTATATAAATTTGTTTAGTCACACATATATTTACTTAGCCATACATAAATTGATTTATTTATACATAAATTGATTAAATATTGTTATATACTGGGTTGTATTAAGATGACGTATATTCTGTATTCTTGTTGTTGTTCGTCTTAGGAAGAGTGTTAGTGTTTCAGCTACAGACAGGGTACATTCTACTACATGAGCACTAAATTGAGTGTTTGTTAGGTTGTCGTATCATAAAGGATTGAGTGTTTGATTATCTAATCAGAGTTAATGTCGTTGTGTGTGTGACATGCATTTTCAACATACCTTCTGCGTCTTCTTGGTCCATCTGGAACATCTCGTCTGAGAGGGAGACTGGTACCTGTATTTGGGAACGAAGATTTATTTCACTCCAAGACAAGAAATTGGTTCTATAGTTTTTTATTCACCTTCCAGATCGATCACAGAAGAATGGAAAGTGAATTTCCCCTGTGTGGTTTCTTCTTCTAGGTCTTATTTCTACCACGTCAGCGTTCCCCCCAGCAAAGGGGAGGAGACAACGGCGAACCTGTCCGCTCTCTTCCAAGTCCCAACCAAATCTTCCCGATTCAGCTAACCTGATCTTATGACTCACACGCAATCCGATCAGCTGATCTTGACTTCCGGTCAACGTGTCTACACTATAACTCACATTCCTCCCTCTCTCGATCTCTCTCTTGATTCATTCTATAACAATATAACTTAATTTAGTAATACATAGAATTATTTAATCCTACATAAATTGGTCATCTATAAATTTAAAGTGATAAATGAATTTATTTAACCATACATATTAATTTATACATGAACTAATTTATTAATGCATAAAGGAGTTTATGTATACATAACGTGATTTAGTTACACATAAATGATTTTAGTCATACATAACTTGACTTTTCATATATATCTTATTTTAAAGATAAGTAAATTGAATTAAACATACAACAATTTATTTAGTCATACATAAATTTATTTATATAAATTCAGTTATATATAAATTGACTAAGCATACTTGAATTGATTAAGCCATACATAAATTAAGTTATACAAAAAAATGTAGTCGTACAAAAATAGATTAAGTCACATATAAATTTATTTACTCATATATAAATTAATTTAATAATACATGCATCGATATAATAAAATGTAGATTCATTTATTTATACATAAATTGACTTACCTATTTACTGATTTCTTCATGCATAGAATTGATTTATTGATACATAAATTGATTATTCAAACGTAAATTGATTAAGCTATACAAAAATTGATTTTAGCCACACACAAATTGATTTAGTCATACAAAATTAATTTATGTCTGTGTAAGTGTATTTACTCATACAAACATTAATTTCGCCATGTCTGAGTTTAATTAATCTTGCATAAATGTATAGAATTATACATAAACTTAGTTAGTCATACATAAATTGGTTTCGTTATACCTAAATTCATTTAGTAATACATACACAAATTTAGGCATATATCAGTTAATTTAGTCATACGTATATTGATTTATCAAAATAAAAACTTATTCAGTTATACAAAAATTCGTTAATTTATTTATTTACTAGCAGTTCAGCCCAGCTGTACTCAGGCTCTATGTACTCTTCATGTGCATATGTATATATATATATTGAAATTTTGACTAATATACAAGAAACCTCAATTTAAAATTTCAAGTGTTTAGACCTAAAATTGGTGGAGGAGTTTGGTAGAGTCTACAAAGGTCAACTCTGTAAACTTTGACCACCTTGCAGCCAACTTTTCGCTAAACTAAAAAGCTTGTTACGTACCGTTTATGTAAAATTTAAAAAATACAGAGCTCAGCTTCCTGTGGCAACCATGACAATGTTATCAATGTGTTTCTTCAATGAATATTAAACGGACACATGAGTTTAAACGAAGAGCTTTCAAATAGCGCGTTAAAGATCATTGCAATCAATGGTTAAGAAGATTCCTTGAAATTGTTGAAGGATATAACACATAACCACACTACGTCACACAAACACACACATATTTATATACACACACACACACACACATATATATATATATATAAATGAATTTTCGTGAAAGAATTAGAATCCCTATATATCATTTACATATTTATATATTAATTCTTTATATATGTTGAACATAACCTTAAAGCTTATATATATATATATATATACATATATATATATATATATATATATGTAACAAAGTAAGGGTGTGGGTAGGTTAATGCCCCCCCCGTTAGGAAGAAAGGCAAAACCACTTGGTATCAAGTTGTTTATTTAAGAAACCTGAGAACTCTGTGTGTTAAAGGTTAACAAAAACTGTATTTACTAACTGTTTATTTGAGTTCGATCAGATCTTTGAAGAGAGCCATTGTGATATTTTTGTAAATGATAATTTAGATTAAGGACTGAGAATTGAATTTCTAAACAAAAAAGAAATAATATCCGCGTGATGTCCAGAGGGCGATATAATTGTTTATATATATATATATATCAACAAGTCAGATGGACAAAAGAGAGAATGCGCAGGCATTTTCTTGGAGAAGACATGCGCAGAGAGGAACACAGTCAAAGCAGAGTTGGCTCTTGACTTGACACATTTCTTCAGATACCCAGAGACCGACACTCCACAAAGTTACAAGCTGATGCCTTCGACCATATTCTTAGCATAATAACACATCGCTTCCTTCAGGACTCTGAAAGAATTATAAGAACTGTACTGTTTTTTTTTTGTTAATATATATTTGGTGCAGAATCGTTTTATCCTGTTTTTTTTTCTTTTACTACAAAAAAAAAATCCACGGCTCTCTTTCGACGACGTTCGTCGTTAAGAGGGTACACAACGAATTGGTCCAGGATATATAACTAGACGATCAACCGATAATTCGGTCACTTCCCCATACCAGTAACTTTAGGCGGTGAAGAATTATCACCGGCAGTGGAAGGGTTCCGAGGTCGACGATCGTCCTCAGCCGACTGGTGAAAGAGTGGGGGTGACATATATATACTCCTATGAATTTTTTTTCTGTATTCATATTCATATTAAAAACTTTTTTTCTGTGTATTTAAAAAGAAAATACAAATGTGTTATATACAGGTCGTGGGATTGCATTCATCTACAAAATTTCTAGCTAATTTGCATATTTTTAAGCATTCATTTTTATTAATTCCCTATTAGATTTTTTTCGGTTTTCTCATGGGATGATCATTTTTAGTAAACTATTACGTGTAATTATATTCATGCAGATATGCTACATAATTTATACTTGCGTAAAAATGTTATAGTAAACACAATCTTTTTCGATATATATTTATGTACGCGTTTATATATTTGTTTTAAAAAAATGCCTACCAAACTCCTCCATCAGTTTTGGGTCTGCAGACATGAAACTTATATATATGGTATTCGAACCCATGCGAAACTTTATTTTTGGGTTTTAGACGGGAAAAATCGGTGCAAACGTAATGGAAATTAAAAACAATAAAATTTGCCAGGTGAAGGCGGAACGGATGGCATTACAAATATGCATGTGTAACGTAATAGCTATTGGTTCAAAAAAATTGTCGTCATAACTCACACATTAACGTCAAAGAAAAAGATAATCGTAAGGTTAACGTTTTGGTTTCGATTCTCGGTGATGGTGCACGGCTGATTAAAAAAAACTTTTCAAATAACTACTATATATCGGGTCCAATATAATAATATAATTAATACAAAATCGGCATTAATCAAAACCTCATATTTAAGCGTATTTCAAGATCGGGCGGCTCGCTAGTATATATATATATATTGTAATAATTATATATATATATATATATATATATATATATATATTGATTGAGTGATTGATTATTCTTATGAATAAATAACGAAAAGCAAATTAATTATAAGTCGCTATGATTAACTCTTTTACATATTAGATCTGTTCAGCATTATTTTTATTTAGGAGTTGGATAATTAATATATTGTTAAATATATAGTGTATTTATTTCCCAGTAGAATGTTTGTAATTTTCGGGGAGTTCAATATGAATTTTACGTGCATGCACTTAAGTAGGTAAATTATTATTTTGAAATAATGCGTTGTTTCGGCTTCAAACGTATCTAGTACGTATTTCATATTATATATATATATTTGTATTTTATATTATACTAGTGGGGGTGTACGGCGTCGGTCGCGTGTTTGTCGGTGTGTGTGTATGTGTTTGTGTGTGTGTGCGTAGGAAAAACGCTTTGGTAAGCAGGAACCGAACCTTTAGGGCGAAGGCAGAAAAGAAAGTAATAACTTGATAACTTACCGCGACGCTAAGAGGGCAGAGGAAGTGGGAATGGTTGAAATTAAACAATTAAAAAGTTAAGTGAATGAGTTCACACAGGTGCATAAATTTAACGAGGTCAAACATCACGCCATAGGGGAATGAAATCCTGCACTTAGCTTTGGCTACAAGCTGTTTCTTCTTATTTTTTGTTTCCCCAACATCTTGGGGAAAACCAGAGCGCGAAAATAGCGTGTAAAAGTCGCTCAAATAAAAGATAGAGACGAACCTTCTTTTGTAAATCGAAGGTATTATAATCTAGGGAGTATATAAAAGGTTCTAAGCGATTGTAATCCCATCCCCCGAAAAAAGCCTTTGCCGGACATACAAAAAAAGTGCACACTCACAAACACATATTTTCGTTTTTATATAATAAATGCATACATATATAAATGCAGTTCAATTTTATAACTATTATTTTGTTTTCATTAGTCTTAAATTTCCATTACATCACATTACGTCGTGGTTCCATTTCTTTAATTATACACATTTGTATTTCAGCTGCCATCACAGCAGCTACTGCTACGATTACTAATATAAACATCCCAATAATAATCTAATTTATAAAGCTTACTATGGTTGTTCGTCTGTCTGCCTCCATATTTTTAAACTCTATATCTTCCAAACTAAAAGTCACAGAGCGGCACTAGGACCCTCAAATGATTCGGATTTTTTGTGGACCGATCTTTTATATGTCTTTAACCGGTTAAAATATTTTTAGAGGTCAAAATGTAGTCAAACCCATACAATTGAGAAACTAAAATTAAATTAACAAGAGCAATAAATAGAAAAGCTGCAATACTGTATCATCATGAAAAATATCATTGCACTTAACACAGGTTGCAATTATGTAAACAGATTACTTTTCGTTTTGTATAGCTGGATTTTTTACATGCAATTCTGATGTACATACTATTGATTCCCACACAAAATTGCCACTTAGTTTTTGTCTGCTAGCAATGTATAAAGGTGAAAATGTTATGTAAGCCTGGAGATTCGCCGCGCTATCTTTTCAACTTTTTATGAATTAGCATAAGGTTAAAGAGGTAAATTCTACATAAGTTTAATTCTTATTTATATAAGATTTAAATCATACGAGAGTTGTTCCAAAATTAATGCCTTCTACGTTTTATTTCGCAGGAACGGATCAGAAGACATTGCACATTGAATTGTTATTATGACTGAATTTATGCATTCATGACCTCAAAGTTTCATCTTTCTTTTGTCGGAATTAACTGTGTAGAACTCTAAGAGAGCAACCTCTGTCATGGACTTGCGCAAGATGCAGAGGTGCATCATTAAATTTCTGGCAAAACTCTATTGAAAATGGTAGTGACTATGAAAAAAAATAAATTCTGAAGCACAAAAGCTTTAGTGGTACTATTAACGTATTTATAGTTCTCCAACATTTTGGGTTTTAAAAATAGGAAGTTTTATCTTTCGTATAAGTTTCTGGCGATATGCTGACAGAAGCAATCTGTATAACATTCCATAAGGAATACAAAAAGACGGTAAAATAATTTGATTTCAGAATCAGCAAACTGTTTAAATACAGATAACCAAAAATTATTTTTTCATACCTTTATCAAATATCTAACAGAGTCTAATATTACTAACCAAAGAGTTACAGTAATATTTTTACAAGGGAATAATCACGGATTAAGTCATGGAGACCACTCGATGGTAATAACTAATGGGTGTAAGGTTGGGCCATATATTGAAACTCAATTGAGCACTTGCCATGAAAATAACAGATAGACGTTTCTGTGTACTATTAGAAGGTTTGACAGCTGGAGACCATAAATGATTTGAAACACATTGTGACATTAGAAGAGAGTATACTATATCTCACGTCAGCTTTACAAAAACTTAGAAAATCTGAACGCCAGCTTAGTGCTCATTGAATACGATAACTGTCTTAAGATGTAAGCTGGAAAATTGCAACGGAAATATGAAAACCGTGTTACAAGATAGGATCATATCAGACGATCTGATCGTGTCCACACAACGGAATTTGTCGAGAAGCGTTTCTTCAATCGACTGTTTTACTATCTTTCAGCTGATATTTTACTGTAGTCTTATTTTAGTCTTGCTCGCTTTCAGAACAAGAATTAATCTTATCTGGTGGAGTATCCAGACAAGAGATGTATCCTGATGTAACATCATTAAGAACAGCTGCACTATTTTTCGCATGCGCAAGTTTATATAGCCTGTTTGAGTGGATCATTTTTGTCTTCAAGAACTATATTATTTTATATATTTTTTCATAGATTGCTAGTAGGGTGAAGTATTCTCATGTCAGTTTGCGACAAACTATATGCATAGATACTGAAGCACTCTAAAATGATGTTTAATTGCCATTATATATATATATATATATATATATATATACGTGTGATTTTGTATATTATAGCTGGTATTCTTATATCAAATGTCTCTGATTCAACAATACAATAGTTCAACAATATGTGTCATGTATATCACTTCATGTGTAATGGTTGTAGATCTATGGTACCACTGTTTCTGGTAACATTATATTGAAAACTTTAATAGAAACACTAGTTCAGAATAGCTCAAAATTTGTGATTCCAATTGATATTATCATTTGTTAATAAGTAAAATGCCGGCCAGACGAAAAAGAAAAGAGAATATATGATAAATCCAATTCCCTCGAGGCGACAAAAGCTCTGCTCATGTAATTGAGATACGAAAAATAATAATACTATGGTGATAATATCAAGAATTATTCCAAATAATGAAGACAAATTTTTCGATATTTTTTAAGAATCAATCATAAAGGGATTTTTTAGCTGAATCACAACTGACTAGTTATAGATGTATATCGAATAAAAGTTGATTTCTAGATTGGGCTTTGCTATTTGAGACTTCAATGGTTTCAATCAACACAAAGTCTGAATCTCGTAGAAATGAATGACTTTGATTGTGTTTCTACGTGACGGTTGAAAATTGAATGAAAGTGTTTAGGCGGATTTATGTTCATAGAAATATTTCTAATAGGTTAACCCTGATCCCACCATTCAAATCAACAAACACATCACCAGAAATGTTGAACACAAATATAGATCCTTTTTGAGCTCGAAATCTTGTTAATTGTCTTCGGTCAGAAAGCCTAAGTATGCAATTATAAATGTTTCTATCATAACGAAGAGTTCCAAACAGACTAAATTCAGATTATTTAGTTAACCAAAAGTTGTAATAAGATCTACACGCTGCTAGAGGCGCTCGAAGATGATAGCCTTAGTGTAAAATGTTGTAAATAAAAAAATAGAAAAATGAGTCAAATAAGATTGTCTCCTTCAGCCCTGCTAAGGAAATTACTCACTGTAAATTTGTAAAGCCACAAATCGTCCACGTATAACGCATTGTTGCCACATCTGAACTGGCGCATCTACCACTAGTATTTCAGACTTAGACAGGATTAAAAAATGAGTCTGAAATCTAATAGATCTCGCACTGTCGAACAAGCACCATTGTCTGTCCCATGGCCGCTATATTGCATTCCTGTGCCTGTTTGCAAGTACTATAACTGAATGGCTTCTGATGAACTCATATCACTTGTGCGTATTAAATGTGCATACCTAAGACTGAGTTGATTAGCAAAAAACAATGCACCACTATCTTTTGCAGTTCCTAAATGCTGAAAAGCCTTCTACTCTATTAATTTATTCTCTGAGACTGTTATACTTTGGAATTCCTTCTCTGCTTCCTGTTTCCATGACTCTACAAACTTGAAAATGTTTAAATGCATAGGTAACAGACATATCGATGCTCAACTCCTCAAAAGTCAGAGTCTCCTTCGACACAATTCCAAGTAGTATTCCTTTACGTTCCCAATGGTAGTATGCCTGGTTTGGAGTTACAAAGCGTAAAAAAGAGTCAATGTGCCACTGACATTTAGCTCGCGATACACACATGCAAGTTGCAATGTACTACAATGGTACACAAAGATTAAAAGTTATAATCGCTGATTGATTGAACTCTGATTTTAACGTTGTTTGGGAACCAACACACGTTGCGTCCAGTTTTAATCGCAAAGGAGACCAATTCAAAGAAGAGGAAATAACTTCAACTCGTTTTTTCTTTGTAACAACATTTATTTCTTCATTCCCTTTCTACCGCTGCAACCCTACCCATGTAATCGTCTTCTCACGCCTTGCACGTGATCTCGAACGGTACCCACGTCTCACATGTGATCGTTCTCTTATTTTATAGTCTTTTTTCTATGTGACGCCATTTCGCGTGCATTTACATTCGCGCATGCACGCTATGTTATATAGTTACGTGCGGACCGACGAAAGTCATAATGATGATACGATACGTAATTCAGTAGTTTATCTTCTAACATTTCGATCGAGTGATTTTATTTAAGATAACAAAAATTTCACAAGGATTAATACAATAACAACATTTTTCATTTTGCTTGGTGCGGACGCCCTAATGATATTAGAGAAAAGAAGGGGTTCAATTATCATGCATTTTGCCGTGTACGTTTTGGGTTTATCCTAAGCAATACATTCTTACCAATTCAATAAACTGATCTCACTTAAATATGTCGTAGCAGTTCAAATTAAATTTCTATTACATAAATAAAGAATAAACGAGTAATGTTAGGGAGCAGGACAACATTAAAAACACCTAAAATTGTTAAGAAAAATAATGAACCAAATAAAAATCGAGCGATTACTTCATCGTACTTGAAAAACCGGTATTAAAGAGCTGGACATGTATTTTTGAAAAAAAAACGGATATTACAAATATGTGTTTTGTTTAGAGTCGACATTATGTTATGAAAGTTATCGTATTTAGTCTCAATTTGTATGATCTGAGTTACTTTCTATGAACGCAAGTGTCTATTTTATAACGAATTTTAAAAGAAATATCTATTTGCATGTAATATGCTTTACCAAGCAACTGAGTTATAATATCGGGATTTAATCTGTATCAACTGGGCCTTATGTTGCAAGAATCGAATCAGTCTGCTAATGTTGCAGTTAATTATTAAAAAAAGGAGTCACCAATTATCAAGGTATGGAGGCCACTAGAATGTAACGGTTAATGAGCGTATAAAAATCAACGGAGCAATATCGTAGCAATCAATAGTAGTGGAAATTTGGTAAATTGGATTACTTAAGGGGACGATTCATCAAGAACTTTTACGTTGAACTTGAGGATCGTATTGTAATCAGCTGGAAAGCACGGAACAGATGAGAGGTTCACAGGCGTGTACTTCTAAGAAATAAGTTTTGTTCATGGAATCTACGTTTAGGTTAAGAAAATGGGGAAAATAATTGATAGTTGTTTTAGATAGACAAGTGTTTTTCGTGAAAACTTTGCAAATGGAGACCATAGATTAGAGCTAAGACGAGCACTGGCCATGAAAATAATGATAAATCAGAGGGTCACAACATCCCTTCCGTGGGAAAAAGGTTGCAGGGAAGAGAAAAGGGCATCTCTCACTCGGCTGTGAAGTTTATTTTGACTCTGTCAAGGCCGGATGAGGTGATTTTAGCAGATCCTGTCCTGATGTGGTAAGAGCACTCCATTCTTGGACATACTTGGATCTTATACAGGTGGAGAATCGCATCAGCAGTAACATATCTACTGGAGCGATAGAATGATCCTATCATTTTTCCAGCAACTTAGCAACGGATTTGATATACGTGTTCCATTTTAGATCAGGATGAAAAGGTCAATCCCAGAAGCTTGTCAAAACATAAAACCTCCTCAAGACGAGAGCCACTCATTTCAATTAATGCCAGGCATGGATCAGGGCGTTTATGATGGAAAGATAGAAACTTAGTTTTAGATGCATAAGAATTAACCAATTTCCTCTTTCCCCATTGTACCACTTGTTCAAAATCACAGGAGAGACAACGAGAGAGGATTTGGTCATTTGAGACCTTTGAAGTGTTGCCTTAAATGGTAGTATCGTCAGCATAATAGTGTACGAATGATCTTTTTGGGGGGAAATCATTGTTGTAAATCAGGAAGAGATTTGGGCCCATGATGGACCTCTGAGTGACTCCAGCATTAATACTGTGAGCTTCTTATTTCTGTCCATCAGCCACTACTTTTATGAACCTATCAGATAGAAATTACAATAATCGAAACGAAATTTTCAGCTATTCCGTAGCTGGAGATCTTGTGAAATAGACCTTTATGCCATAGCTTATCAAAGGCCTTTGATATGTCATGAGCAATTGCCCCAGAATGAAAGCCTCTATTGAGAGATTCGCTAATCCTATGAGATATAACTGTTAGCACATCTGTTGTAGATCTAGTAGAACAGAAACTATATTCCATGGCATTAAGGAGGTTATTTTTGCTGAAGTGTTTGATTACTTCCCTATTTGACACAAATTCCAGCAGCGTACTTATGACTTATAGGAGACTTATTGGTCTGTACTGAGAGGGAGGAGATCGATCACATAAATTATTTTATATTGGGCATACTAATTATGTTTTCTACGGTGTTGAGAAGCAATTCTTTTTAAAACAACGCTTAAATAGCTTTGTCAGTATGGGACCTATTTCTAGTTGAAGCTTCTTTCAGTACTATAATTGAAATGCCGTCAGTTTCTTTACTGAAATTAAGGTTTTGATTAGCTTGGCAACATCACGCACAGGTTATGTCGCATAGCGTGTTTCAGACACAGTAGGAAATACGGCGGGGGGGGATCGCATACTCCAGAATAAGCTGGGAATTTGTCCCATTGAATCTAAATCGCATGTTTAACACCTGTAAAATATGTGAACAAACTAAAACTGAAATACAAAATCAAAAGAAGAGATGACGCCATAGAACACAATTCAACTGACGTGTTAAGGAAAATCCTCGAGTGTGAAAACTAATTTACATAAACGCGTATAACGATCCAACCCGTGGTAAATAGAAATAGAAATAGAAAAAAAACAAGGTTTAAAGAATATGAAACTAATTCAAAAGAGAAGAAACTACTAGAAAACTTGGAACTCTCCAAATAAAAGTGGAAACGATAGGTTTTGTCTGATATGACACAAAATCCCGTAAATATTTAAGACGAATAGAAACACTCAGCAAGTAGATACAAATCAGAAGTTGCACTTTAATCTTGGAGAGATTTATTGCCAATCGATTTCCAGAAATTCGACAATGGTTATCATCGATAAGTTAATGCTAAACAAGTGTTGAGATGACTCAGAATGATTTACATCGGCGATTAAAAAAGACAGCAATTGATAGAAAATTCGGAAACTTGTCGCGTAGACTTTTAAGCAGAATTTCTCGACCAGATGTAAGTTTACCCCTAGGGGTAAAAAATGATGTAGTCGGAGGTAAATTATTTACAAACGTGATAATTCAAAAATATTTGTATAAATCAGTGTTCTTAAGTTTTGTAACAATAAAGACGAAAACCGGATACCGCCTGAAAAACACTGATCAGAGTAGCCTTGCTATAAACTATTCTCGTATACCCAATGATTAACCCAATGAATCAACAGTGTTCCCACTAGTAAGGCGTATGGTGTTTGTTTGTTTTTTTTGCTTTTGTTTTGTTTTGTTTTTATTTGCTTTTTTGTTTGTAATATAAATGAACTTTATAAGTTCCTATTTAGAAAAAGTTTGATTTTCTTTATACCATTTTGATATTTTTATACAAAACCTAGAAAAAATATTTTTGACCGCTTTGTTGTCCCGTCACTTTATGTTGGCTATGATTTTTTTGCATGGTAGTAAAAGGTAAATGGAGTAATACATAAAGTGTGTCAATGAGGGAAGAAAGGTTGAGAATGACTGCTTTAAATAAGACTTCTCAAAATTGCCATCAAACAATCCCTAACTATTAAAAAACAGTAGCCACTACTACTACTACTACTACTACTACTACTACTACTAATAATAATAATAATAATAATAATAATAATAATAATAATAATAATAATAATAATAATAAAGATATTTATAAAGCTGTATAAAAGAACAGCGCAGAATCTACGGAGATACACAGGCTAAACGAACAAACACGACCAAAAGAAAAACGACATTAATTCCAAAAGATGGTGACAAAGGAAAGTTGCCAAGTAAGAAATAAACTACAATAATACCAAAATGAAACCGGAAAGCGACAAGAGAGAATATCAATACATCGACCAAAAGATGTCGAAAGTAATTTAAAAAAACAAAAACATAATTAGATTGAACATAAAAAAGCATACGTCACAATACCCCATACATGGATAATAAAACACATGAGCATTTATAAAAAAGCTGATATAATTAACTTTATGGAAGCAGTGATGGAAGCATTGGCGAATAGAACTAGCAGCTGGTAAACTTCATTGGAAAGAGATAAATACAGATTGGTATTTAGAGAAAATACTCTCTATCTTCACTAAGTTTCCTCATAATTATCATGTCATTAAACAATGTCTCCGGAGGTACAATGCAGGATGAAATATACAAACAAATATATAAACCACGCCATGTATTTAGATGAGCTTAAAGTATTTGGAAATAAAATACACTAGAACCTTAATAACCAAAACTAAGAAAGATAATCATGATATGCAAATAAAAGAATCTGAATATGCACTACAATACATGCAGGAGATAAAACTGAAGAGCACGGAGGTCAGAAAACTATTCATTCAGGAGAAAGAGACGGGGGAGAGAGAGCATAATGGTTAGGATACAGGATGCTATAAATGTTTGAGAACTCGATAAAATGACACTATCAAGTCAGTAAAGATGAAGTGAGGTTCAGATGAAATTACTTTAAAAGAACTAAAATTTATTGAAACTAGATTTTATAGTAAGAGCCAAATGAAAGGCATACAACGAAATAATCATATTAAGTTATGCTTAACCTTTTATAAACCGAGCAAAAGTAATTAGGAATCAAAACAAAAAAAGTGAACGTGATTACTATCCACAATGCACTCCATCTAACGAATGATTCTGATTAACTCGATATAAAAATTAAAAAAGAGGAACAGGACTTATAAATATTGTAGACTGTTTTATACAATACAATATATGACTATAAAACTACGTAACATAAAATACAGAATGATTGATGACTGAAGCTAAAACAACTCATCTGAAGAAAAGGGATTAAAATGCGATCTGGGAAAAAAGCTTCTTCATAAACATTTATAAATTTACTAAATAAATAGTGCACAAAAATCCATATACGCGTCGACTGAAAGGACTCTTTAACATCGAAAGTAAAGCGTTGCTAACAGGCGCATAAACAGTGCGAGGCAAACAAACTAGACGAAAGTTAAGAAAAGAGTAAATATAGACTATAAAAGGAAACGATAAAGCACATTAATGAATGCAACAAACTAACCCCAAAAGGACAACAAAAAGAAGACATCAATGGACCAATAAATAATCTACTAAAAACTATGTAAGCATTCAAACGAATTGTGTGGCCATCCATCAGAGAGAGCATTGAAAAATGAAAGGCAAAAATGCCCTGGGATATAAAAACACACCGAAAGATTAATAAAAGCAAAACAACATTTCGCTGTCTCATCAGTTCACAGAGTGAAGTTCACAACGACAGAAAAACTAAGCAAATAAGTAGTGGTAGCTAAAAAGTTGAAATGTGAAACACGAATCCACTGTAAAAGTTACCTCAAGAATAGGTCTTTAACGTTTGTGGTGATTACTATTATGGTAATAGTTCGTTGCTTAAGAACAGATCCGAAATAAAACCAGAAAACTAGAAGAAATTTGGATCAAAGTAAAAAGTTGCACCATACGGAGCAAACCACTGATCAAAACAGTTAAAATGGTCTTAAAAAATTCTTCAGTGCGGAAACCACCTCACAGTGTCAAATGACTGCGACTATTTGAACGTAAAATGTAACAGAATAAGTTTGTGTGAAGAAAACTTTAAAATATAACACAACTTTACTACATAAATGAAAATGTCAGGTAGATTAATAAAAACGCGGTTACACCAACATTGGTTAGTTTCATTATAAATTGATATGAAGATTCATGGTGGATGGAAAATTGATAATACAAAGAAATTTGAAATTGCTATGGTAATAATATGAGATTATTAGAAATCTATAGGGATTCGTTGTCACTGAGACTCCAGAGTACGCGACCTTTTGATTGTCAGCGCAGAACCATTAAAAAAGAACCCATGTGAAAATACTTACTGCATAAGAAATTAAAATAAAGTAATGTTCGCGATATAATCTTTAAGTTTACAGTTATAATAACTATGTAGATTAAGTCCCTTCCCATTGTAATGATAGTTTTCTTTGTGATTGTGCAATATTTAACCAAGTCAAGTCATAGCAGGGATTTGATCCTGTCATTTTGGTCATTTGTTACTGGAAAATACTCCTCATTTAGATTTGGGGTACTTATATAACATGGTCAACAACAAATTTATTATCCTCGTTTTATCAGCTGATTTAGGACGAATCTTGTGCGCTTAATTCAAAAATCACATCAGTTTTGCTCAATAAGTTGGAGGTTTTAAGCTATGGTCACTTGTTTTTTACATTTTTGTTCAATTTACGCATGTCTGGAGCAGTTAAGCAGTTGGTGGGGGTAAAAAATCATGTCGAATAATTGTTTTGGTTGGAAATAACTATTTAATAACCAATAAGTATTCAGGTCCGATAAGTTCTGGGTGATTATTTGAAAAAGGAATTAGTTTGAAGTCATAAACACTCGAAATTTTAAAAGAATCTGTGCGCTATTACACGGAATATGACTGGCTTGTGTGATATAAATTGGTGCTTTGCAAAAAAGAACAAACAAAAAAAGAACGTCATCAACAACTGTCTAGTGGACCAAGACAAAATACTCTTCCCACCGCCGCACATTAAGCTTGTCTTAATCAAGCAGTTTACCAAGGAATGATGACTGCTTTATATAATTGTGTAAGGTTTTCCCAGGATGTACAATGGAGAAGTCGAAAGCTAGCATATTAGGCAGTATTCAGATCCGGCAACTCATCAGAGATCAAGAGTTCAGAAAGCTCAATAAACTGGACATGTGGAAGACATTTGTTCTGGTAGTGAACAACTTACTTGGCAACAATAAGGCCAGAGATAAAGGAGAACTTGTCAAAGATATGCCGGCTGCTTTCAGAAACCTGGGCTGCAACATGAGCGTAAAGACCCACTACCTATTGTCACATATGGACCGGTTTCCGAAGAACCTGATTCAATAAGTGACGAGCAGAAGGAGAGATACTATCAGGATCGGAAAAATTGAGGTCAGATATCGGGGTCGCTGGAACACAGTCGTGATGACTGACTACTGTTGGAATCTAAAAAGAGACCTCCCTACAGTTATGCATTCCAGGAGTGCGAAGAAATGGAAGTTCAACCCCTGAAGTTTGAACGATTATGAAGTTAAATGCAATTTACGTGTATTTACTTTTATCAATGTACACCATTCCGTTTATAATAATCAAAGTTTATATCATGTAATCAATATATGGTGTTGGCAAAACATTTTTTTTCTTATAAAAATATATTTAGGGTGATATTTGTTGACAAAAATCAGCTGATAATGTTATCGATTTTGTTACAAGATTGCATCTTCTTTTCAAATAAACTTAGCACAAATACTTAATATGATAGAGCGGAATTAATGTCATTTCCCGATTCAGTACTGCAAAAATACCCTAAATCAGTTGTGCAAATGTGGACAACGTTTGAAAAAGTAAAAAAAAATGTTACACAGTGTCTTTGTTTATCAGCTATGAGGCCACACATGCAGCTAGATTATAATCAATCGATGATCTGCAACAAACTACCTGAAAGCATTACATAATGATGAATCAATTAACTTCTTGAATATTCCGATAAATTATTTCAGCTGAAATCTTCAATTATTTAATCAATCTATTGAAATTATAGAATTCAGAATGTATTGTCACTCTCACAAAACCGTTTTGCCCGGAAGTGAATCAAGTAATTAAAATTGTGTCAATTTGCAAAAAGACAGAATTTCATTGTTGTCGCATTGTATTTTAAACAATTACCGGAATAAGTTGAATTTATTATTTTACTGTTAGTGCGCCCATGTTTAATTACATATGTCATCGGACATTCAGGTAGATATTGGTTGGTTTCTATAATTTACCGTGTATAAAGTTTCCTCCTAGACATTCTTTTACATTGTATGAATCAGCTAATACTCTACAAGTTTTTTTGTGGAAATATATATATACATATATATATATATATATATATATATATATATATATATATATGAAATATTAGATGAAACTGAACTATTACATCTTGATCGACTGAACTAATCTAGCAGGAGGAAAATTCCGAAAAAGAACTCCCTAAGAGAGCCTTACCACCTGCTTTGGAACATAAATTCGCCACTTATCACAGCTGTTGACTTCTCCTTCAGCTCTGAAATCTACCGTTTTTGTGGTGATTTTCTTGATCATTTCGAAGCGAATTGTTTATGATTTCTGTAAATAGCTAGAGCCTGTAAGACGGACAAAAATATTTAACCTTCTTTCTGATTGTGGTTTTCTTAATTTATCTCGCTAAGTTACCTCAACGTTTAATTTCAAAAACATCGAGCGTCTTTTCTGCGTTGTCAGTATAATCCATGTTTTATCTATTTAGACAGTAGTAGAAATAAGCAATGCATTGTTAATTCCTAAGAGGCGTTGATATATCCTTTTGTTTCGTTCAATTGCCGAAGTTGCTGTCACTGAATATGCTGGGTCATAAAAAGCAGGGTTAGTTATTACTATACTGTAGCTTCACAATAACATTTTCATTGAGTCAATATACTTTTAATGGGTATATATTATCTCCCAGGATAGAAGAAGTTCAAGTTTTATTAGTCGACATGCATTGAAAATAGTTCGAGAAATAGATTGATGCTTACATCAATTATTTATAGTTAAAAACAAACAGGCTACTTTTTTAATGACTCAACAAAAGAATGTGCTTGCCATCTCTTTTTTTTTCTTTTGAAGTTATGCCATTTTCTGTTATAGATACTGTGCTTTGGGGCTTATTTTATACTAAAAATAACAAAACGTACAAAAGTTAACTTGTTTCGTCCTCAGCGTATTCTTACTTCTTATATGCTGCTAAAGTTATTGGGAAAATGATTGGATCATTCTACAACTCCAGAAATATTTGCCTCCTTACGAAATTTTCTACTTCTGCAATAAATAGATGCGTCACAAGATTGAGTAGTGCTGCTATATTTGGGAAGGTGATTCTCAAAGAACACATTATTGCCTGCAAAGTGTACAAAATCGAGTTCGCAACCTAGTGACTGATGATTTCGTTCCTTCCTTGCAAATAATTACGCATATAAAAGTCATTCTTTAATTTGTCGCCATTTCCATGGAAGATGCTCGACTTAAGTTCAGTCTACGACTCATCAGTTTAAAACATTTACAGCAAGAAGTCGTTTTATTTGAGTCACTTAAAGATGTTTTCTGTGTTGTTTTATATAGCCAAATATATTTTTTTAAACTCGAGTTTTTTTCCAAAAACTTTTTAACTTTTTTAACACATTGCCACGGAATTTCATTTCCGCATAGTACAATATGGTATTCGTCAAGTCCAATGTCAGCAAATACTTGTTGAACTATTTTCTTTACTAATAATTTCATGTCCATTATATTCATCGTTTACAAATCGTGACAATCGCTTTAAACCATATGCTTGAGTGGCTTTCGACCTTTGTAAAACAGTTCAGTAAACATAAAGGTCTTATCAAAAGAAGGCTAGAGTGACGATACGTCTATTCAATTTTTGTAAGAAAGCGTGAGAAACCAACCATTGCATAAAATCTATGACAGAGATTTCTCAACAAACTTCCAATAAAATGCCACGAATCAATCACTATACAGATGTGTGGATGTACTTTAAAATGTTATTCAACACCTAAGCGTTGAAAAACAATGTTATCTATATAATCAATAATTGCGTATTCCTGTGTGCATTCAATGCAATATAGTTTAATAAATCAAAGCTTCATATATCTTTAAGCGTGCATTTTGTATTCTTTCAGATTTATTTTCTCTGGTTTGAGAGTTTTTTGACAAGTAAATATTTTTAAAAATAATAGGATTGTCATTCAACTCGCTTTTTAATATTATCTTTAACCCCCACAGTAATACCGGGTTTTATTTTTTATAGAATATTTTGTCCATGAACCAATCTTTCCCGAAAAACACCCGTCTATATATATAATTTTTCTCACAAATGATTACTCTTGTCTACCGTCAATTTTCAATCGAAATAATAACTGAAAGGAATATGAGAATAATGAATTAACATACTAACTTAAATTTTATGTTTGTTGATGCATTTATCTTAGCCTGAATTATTGTTTCTGAAATTACTGGAATAAACAAAATTATAAGTCAGCGTCTTTCTACATCACCAACAAACATATTATAGAATTACGCTCGGCAGAAAATACATCCGCATATTTTTTTAATTTATTGTGGTGTATTAGTTTCATATAATCACTTTTTCTTGAAACGTTTTTTGTTTATTTAATAACTGTTCTAAAAATTATTTAAATACTAGTTTGATAACCCGACTCGCTCTCTTTCTCTCTCTCTCTCTCTCTCTCTCTCTCTATATATATATATATATATATATATATATATATATAGTAAGTTATGAAAATATATATGGACATTAAACTAGCTCTACCTATGTATTGAGCACCGTTGACGTAAATACTGAAAATTTACGCATAAAATTATATCTTCGTATGTTAATTTATGTGATTAAATGAAGTAGTCATATATATATATATATATATATATATATATATATATATATATATATATATACATATGTGTGTGTGTGTATTCTATCTGGACACGTTACTCAATATTAGATGAGAATCTATTTAGATGTTTACACATTATTTCTATAAAGAACATACAAATATACGCACAAACATTGAGTTATATACGAGATTATAAATACATGTTATCTAATGTTGAGGTCTAGAAAATTCTTGTTTAAGTATACTTTCCCGGGCAATGCCCGGACATGGGACTCACTAATCTTTAATATACTAGTGACAGAACTAAATAATATTTCAACTTTAATCGTGAATGAGGGACAGATCATATGGAGATGTTATGATCCCTTTTCCTGACAGACGCACATAGAGCTACAAATTTAAAATAAGATACACCATTCAATTTACGAGTGTTGCAACGAGAACGAAAGTTTTCAAGTATCGTGAACGAAATGCAATGCTATTTTCTAACGAGAGTAATTAAAAAAAATGTAAATATTAAAACAATTACATGATTAAAATGATTTACTACTAAACCTTTAATTAAACACGAAACTACTTTAAGATTTACCAAGGATCTGTTCACGACTCTTTATCCCTAAGAGTAAGAACAATTTTGAGAATAACATACCCCCTGTCGATATGAGGTATAGTTCAATTTTGCATAAGAAATGGACATCATTTGATGAGCGTTCAGTAGATTGCTGATCGATAGAGGCGTCTCTCCCAGGAAATGTCGACGGGTACATTCGTGAGTGTTGCTTGTCTTCATCAGTCATCTTTTTCTAACTGGTATCAAGATAATAAACACAAAGGGTTACTGATGAATAACTCCATGGAACTTTGGCTAGAAGCAAAGTATAGTATATTTCTAATCGTGGACTTGATTTCTCTGAATTTATTAGAAACGGTGAAATGCTTCTGAAC
Source organism: Euprymna scolopes (assembly GCF_053919585.1). Classification (NCBI taxonomy): domain Eukaryota; kingdom Metazoa; phylum Mollusca; class Cephalopoda; order Sepiida; family Sepiolidae; genus Euprymna; species Euprymna scolopes. The sequence continues at coordinate 69,257,503 of NC_136484.1, read as the reverse complement.
TAAGATATTTTTATTATTGTCTCGATTAAGAGTGGCGTTTTTGAGGAGTTGGATTTTCTTCACATTAAAAACTGATATTGCATTTAACGCTTACTTCGTAGGAAGTAACAAAATGTAAACAAATCGAAAAATAAAACGAAGTACTGACGGACAAATCACTTCATGAAGGTAAAAAGACGCATATTAAAAAAAAAGAAAGTAAGGAAAAATGAAGTTTCTATGTTTTCAATGTTATAGGATATTTGCAGGAAATAAGTAAAAAGCAGTTAGAAATGAGCGCAGACAGTCAAATTTCTAAATGATCCAGAATACCTATTATGAATACAAGATAAAAAATACTAAATTACAGCAAATAATAGAAGTTTTAAAGCGTAATAGAAATACAGAAAGAAGTTATAAAACTCTAGCTAAATGCTACAACGTATCGAGATTGTGCTATTATGAAAACTATCGTAATCTATTAGTATGTGAATCAGCTAATATTCTCCTTATTTACTCACCGACCAAAAATGAAGAGCAACTACCAGATTAACCCTCGAATTTACACGAGTGAACTCTTATCCCTATGCTGATAATTTTGGTAAATTGTCTCGTTTAGATGCAATAGTTATCTTTGCGCGTTAGTGTAACAGTTATATATCCACCGTTATCTAGACATAAATCACTTTATTTGTTCGATTCCGCAATTTGTGCTAGAGGCTAAGAATTTAGTTTCCCTTTCAATACGGTATTTAAGTAGGCAGAATGGAAAAAGACTGATTGGACCAGAAATTTAATTTTGTCTTTGTGAAGTCATTGATTGCTTGAGCTGATGGCGTTATCTGGCAACAATGATAAAATATCAGGGATTTTTACACTGTAATAAATGTTTTGTTTCTTGTTAAATGATGCTAGAAAGGAATCGATGGATAAGAGGATGTGATTAGCAGAACCAGATCGCGTGTGAAATCAAGAGCATGTGGAAATAGTCAGTCGTATGAAGCAGTTGCTAACAGATAGCGCTTTTTCACGGATTGTAAAATTATGAAATTAACATTGTAAATATTTTACGTTGTTCGTAATTAATAAGTAATCAGTGACGATTTCGGTTTACTAAGAATAAAGTCTAAGATAGCACTACGTTTTATGTGATGCAAGCGGTAACAAGAGCGATTAAAGCAGCGGATCATGTACCAACACAGCGAAATAACGAATTATTTTAAAGTCCAACTCATCCCAGAAAACGCGTGTTAATGAAAAAGTGAAAAAATTATAATCAAGATCGCCATGGGCATGGAATATGTGCCTATATTAAAGATGGCTTTCCATGTGGTAGGGACATCTCCAGAGAAGATACTAACTTACCCTATATGTACTTCCGAGTAGCACTAGCTCACACTATGGCATTTATATTTACTCTTTATCGCCCCCATAACAGCGGAGTTACTATCTTCAAAAGCATATCTGAGAAAATTGACCAAGTTCTATCAGCATATCCTTCAGCTAACATTCACGTATGTGGAGGCTTCAATGTTCACAATGTGGAATGGTTGACCCACTCAAACAAAACCGATGATGAGGGGAGATTCTGTCATGATTTCTCCATTGCTTATGACCTCACTCAGATTGTTCACAAACCCACCCGTGTGGCCGACAATGACGGCCAGTGTGCAAGTCTCCTAGACCTTTTTCTCACAACTTGCCCTGAACTATGTTCAGTTTCCGTTCTGTCTCCTCTTGGATCTTCCGACCACTCAGTTGTATCAATTAAGATAAAAATGAAATTTAATAAGTCCTCAGACGTACCTCTCCATCGTACAGTATATCGATACACTATGACTGACTGGGATAGTTTCCGTACATTTATATCGGATCTTCCTCTGCGTTCCATGTTTAAAAAGGATGTGTCTTCTATAGTATCAGACCTGACAAAATGGTTAATTGTAGGTATAGACAATTTCATACCCTCGAAAAAGTTCCAGCAAAAACCTAACAGCCAGCTATGGTTTTCTCCAGAATGTGCTGCTTCTATTGCGCACAGAAATAACTTTTTCTACTGCTTCCAACGTAATAGATGTATGGAAACTAAAGCCGCTTTTAGGACTGCCAGCAACTATTGTAAGAAAGTAATAAAGAACGCAAGAGAGTTGTATGCTCAGTCCGTCAAGTCCAAAGTAGCTGAGTAGCGGCTTGGTTCCCACCAGTTTTGGCAAATTGCAAACAGAATCCTGAACAGAAGCGTGTGCTCTATCCCAACTATCATAAATGGACCTGAGTTAATCTCGTCAGCATCAGACAAAGCCAAACTCTTTGCCAAGAACTTTGCAGCTAATTCTACCCTTTGCGTCCAAGGCCGCCAACCCCCAATATTTCCTCCTATATCAGAAAACACACTATGTGATATACAAATATCTGTATGTGATGTTGCCAAGCTAATCAAAAACCTTGATTCCAGTAAAGCAACCGGCCCTGACGGTATTCCAATTATAGTACTCAAAAAACTTCAACCAGAACTAGCACCCATACTTACAAAACTGTTTAAACGTTGTCTTAAGGAGAATTGCTTTTCATCACCCTGGAAAATTTCATCAGTATGCCCTGTATTTAAGAATTCAGGTGATCGCTCATCCCCCTCTCACTACAGGCCAATAAGTCTCCTGTGCGTCATGAGTAAGTTGCTGGAATCTGTGTTAAATAGAGAAGTAATCAACCATCTCAGCAAAAATAACCTTCTTAGTGACGCACAATATGGTTTCCGTTCTGCTAGATCTACAGCGGATGTGCTTACAGTTATTAGGATTAGCGAATCTCTCGAGAGAGGCAAGCTTTCTAGGGCAATTGCTCTTGACATATCAAAGGCCTTTGATAGGGTATGGCATAAAGGTTTACTTCACAAGATCTCCAGCTATGGTATAGCTGGAAATGTCTTCTCAATTATTAAATCATTTCTCTCTGATAGATTCATAAGAGTAGTAGTTGATGGGCAAAAATCAGAAGCTCACAGTATTAATGCTGGAGTCCCTCAGCGGTCCATCCTGCTGGGCCCAACTCTTTGCCTGATCTACATTAATGATCTTCCAAATCACATCCTTACATCATTCGTAGACGTTTTTTCTGACGACACTACCATCTATGGTAGCACATATAAGACAGTAAACGACCAAGTTCTCTCCGATTCTCTCTCCTCTGATCTTGATCACGTTGTACAATGGGGAAAGGAGTGGCTGGTTATTTTTAATGCATCTAAAACCAAGCTTCTATCTTTACATCATCAACGTTCTGATCCCCATCTGGCATCAATTAAAATGAATGGCTCTTGTCTTGGGGAGGCCTCAGGTTTTTACAGGCTTCTGGGCTTGACCTTTACTCCTGATCTTAAGTGGAATACGTACATCAAATCTGTTGCCAAGGCCGCTGGAAAAATGGTCGGATCCTTCTATCGATCCAGTAGATATCTCACTGCTGATGCAGGTTTCTATCTATATAAGAGCCAGATACGTCCAAGGATGCAAAACTGTTGCCACATATGGGCAGGAGCTGCTAGAAAAGACTTGTCCTGCCTTGATAGGGTTCAAAATAGACTTCGTGGCCTGGTGGGAGATGTCCTTTTCTCTTCGCTGCAACCTCTATCTCACAGAAGAGATTTTGCGAGTTTGTCTCTGCTTTATCGTTATTTTCATGGAAAGTGTTCGACTGAGCTTCAATCCATGGCCCCCCTCGCCAAACTTTCACAAGAAACACTAGACTAGCTGAAAACATTATCAATAATTTTCTCCACTCTTTATCTGTGCCTAAACCTAAACATAGAATCCATGATCAAAGCTTCTTTCTTAGAACTGCACGCCTGTGGAATTGTCTTCCGTTTTCCTGCTTTCCAACTGTCTATAATATGGTTGTCTTCAAGTCCAACGTGAACAAGTTTCTGATGAGCCGTTCCACTTAAGTTAACAAATTTACCGAACTTCCATTACTATCGATTACTATATTGTCCTTTTGACTACTCTACACTCTTTAACCCTTATCCTTGAGTGGCCTATCGGGCTTGATGTGGTGACGCCTATGTAAAAAAAATCAGTTTTTTTTTCTGCTGTTAGCTAAGTCAGTCTTTGAAATTCGCGCACTCGCATTTCTGCCTCAGCGCGAACACAAGCCAACGAAGATACACTTAATTACATAATAAAAGATGTTTTAACTACTGAAATTGAAATGATTATAGACTAAATTATACATTAAAATATCATCATAAACCAGAGATAATTTATTACGATTTAAAGATATATCTTCAATTGGAAGTTTAGATAACATTAAGAAATGAGGATGGACATTGGTCGTCGGGTGGTACCCTTGTTATTCGCGCGTGAACGTTATTACACCAATCATTTATTATCTCCTTGGTTGGAATATACAGGCAATAAAGTGTCGATATTAAAATAAATATTAATGGTTAAACCCATTATTACATGTCAGTTGCTGCAGGCAATCAGCATAAAACGTAATGGGCACTGGTATTTATTTTAGCAGACTCTCCATCGTAGTCACTCGGAACCTCTTAGAAACTTTTGATACATCTAGCCCGCCGGTGATATGTTTATAATGTAAATACTCTACGTCTGTCGTTGGTCATTAATTAATCTAGTGTCAGGCAATGAGATCTAATTCAGCAGAAATACTCGATAATATTCTTAGTATGATGTCAAAAAGTTGTAAACGCATATCAATGTAATTAGAGAATCACAAAAATCGAAACAAAATATGACATAGATTATTGAATAGTTACAAGATTACACAATGCTTCTTCTTAAAATGCATGTTTTAAAATATAATTCCTAGTTTATTTAACATGTGTCTGTTTTTAAATACCTATTATCCTAATGATATTCCGATGTCTTTGTGGTGGATCTCCAGTCAAATGACAAGATGCATTATTTAAAATATATCTTCAATTTTATATCACAGGTATTGTATCATATTAATAATTTATTTGCACAAGAAATCGAAACGATCTTATCGGCTACTATTGTTGATCTCTCTTTACTTTACTCTCAACTTTGCCTTGAAGTTCTATTAAACAGTTGTTGTTTGTAATGTTTTCTTTTTCAACTGATATACATTGTTTTTGTTTTGGAACGTAGGTTATTATGTTCAGGAATGTTATACCAATGAACAATAGTTAACTATTTTCACAGTATTAAAATTGAAAACAATTAAATTAAAATTAAATAGATTTTTTTAATATTGGTTACTTGCAAATGTGAATTTATAGCGCTCCTGCAACAGAATCAGATGTAACAGATGTTAGCCTCCGTTAGCCCGAATATTTTTCGGTATAGAAGAGGAAGTAGGTAGAGAGAACGAATAAGAAATTGAAAAGAATAACAAGTTAAACAGAAGGAGGAAAGTAGGAAGATGATGCTGAAATTACCGCCGTGAAACATAAGCCCAATCAACAATAATAAACATCTTCATGCTTGGATTAAAATTGAAAAAAAAAAATGAACACCGTCTGAACTTCAAGGTTTGCAAGGAAAAAAGATTGTATTTTTTTATTGCTAATAAATTAATATTTTATTTACCTTTAAACCGTTATGAATAATGTTTCACCTTAGATTCGAAATGATTTAAAACACAATTCGCTAATTGAAACAATGTACTTTAAAAACTATATATGTATTCTTTATAATAAATTTAGTTTACTAAGACAGCATTTACAATATTTGGATCACTTTCCGCTGAAGAAAAAAATTATTTATTTATTATTTTAGTGATTCCTATTTTAATTTATTTAATTGTATTTAGTTATTTTTGTCTTGTCGATTTTTTATCGAATAGTTTTGTTCTTTTGTCTAATACATTAGTTTCGTTTACAATGATTCTATGTAGAAAATAGAAAGGATAGTTCTAAGCAGAACCGAAGAATAAACCCTAACCAAATATTTAAAATAACATAGTGTTCGAAGCACAAATCAGATCATCCCGATACGTTGACTTATATGAAGACTGATACACCTTCTGCATATGTTGTCCTAAGTAACAAAAATAAGTTATGCACTCCACCTTAGTCGACGAATTCTGTCCAGGAGTTCGGTAATATTTGAAAAATATTAAATACATATTTATTTGTGGAAGAAAAATTATGGTTTTGAAGAGAAGCCAACTAAACTAAAGATAATATCTTTCGTCAGGGGTTTACGAAACGCGCGTAAGATGGTAAATGAAAAAGAAACTTGGAATTCATTAAAGTAAACATAAACAAAAACGTGTTTTCTCGCCTTTTAGAATCGTTGGGGATGCTTTTTCCCTTGTATGCTCGGTACAGTAACTGCTAATATCTCGTAGTTTGGATCTTTACCTCTGATCCGTAGTGGAATGGGGACAAAAATGGATGGTCACATTGAATGCTGCCAAGACTAAACTTGTTTCCTTCAATAATTACAAGAAACCTTCTCTACCACCAATAGCAATGGCCAATGACTCTTTAGCTAAAAGTACATATTTTAAACTCCTCGGCCTAACGTTCACAGTTGGAACAATTACATTAAAAGTATTGCTGCGAAGAAGGGGGGTTCTCTCTACCGTGCTAGAAAGCTACTAACGCCCGAAAGTATTCTATATAAGACCACCATTCGCCCATGTATAGAGTATTGTTGTCATATTTGGGATGGTGCATCTGCCATTAGTTTCTCACTCCTTGACAGGGTTCAAAAGAGAGTCGCCAATCTGATAGGTCCTGAACTGTCATCTAAACTTCAGCCTCTGTCCCATCGACGAAATGTTGCATCATTCTGCCTGTTCTACAAGTACTTTAACGGTGAATACTCTGACGAACTGCAAGCACTTGTGCCCCCTCGACGTAAATACCCCCGACAAATCCGACAAGCAGCTAAATCCCACCCTTTCACAGTCGAGATCCCTAGATGTAAGAGAGCCTTCTACTCCAGTAGTTTCTTCCCCAGAACAGCTAGACTTTGGAATTCTCTTCCGGGTCCCTGCTTCTTGAACTGTACTGACATGCAGAAGTTCAAGTGTAACGTGAACCGACATCTTGCTGCCCAACTCCCTAGACAGTACCCCTGATGCCTATGCCCCTGATAGTAGCCCCCTACAACAAAGTGGCAATGCGCCTTGTTTGGGGTGAAAATGTAATTTAAAAAAAGCTGTGTTTCTTCTGAGAAAGAAAATTCAATATTAGAATAAACTCGTTCACCTGATTCTGTGTTAGAGTGTGATTTTTTATATAATCAAACTTGAATTGTCTTTCTAAGCTGTCCAACTAACTTTTAACACATGCGTTTCTCTACTCACTACTTTTTGTGCGGTTGCATTTTCATTTCTTGGACCGATACGAGTTTGTATTTATTTCTACAGGAGAAAGGTTTAAACTCGTGCTACTTCAGGATTTGACCTTGGTAGTTTTACCTCATTCACTAATAATCGTACATTATGTATCAAAGATAGCAAGTCAATAGACTCACAAAGGGAATAAATTATGTTCAGAAATCGATTGATAGTTATTAGAGCTAATAATTTCTTCCGTGTCGCATTTCCGGGGGTGTTAACATAGCATATAAAGCCTCAGTGATAAAACTGTTCCAACAGAGTGAACATAAATATTTTTCAACGGCCAACTGCATCGTTTTCCAAATGATTCAATTATATACTTGCATTTCCGATTTTTTGGATCGTTTTAAGTCGTTCATCTGCTCACGGCTAATCCTTGTTGTTTCAAAAAACTTGCTAATACGATCTGGCATAAATTCGACAAAGAAAATATACGCAAGACATAAAAGAAAGTAGTAAATAAATAACAGAGCTCTGTCATATATGATGTAGAAGAGAAAATGAAAATATTTGGCAATAATTCTTAATATGGATTTTTTCGTGTTTTCTAAGGGAACCAACTCTTAAAATCTAGTTCAAGCATTAGAAAAGCTTGAACCCATTTTTATCATTCTTTCCATTTTAGCTTCATAGAACGGAGATGTAAGTTGTGTGCACATTTAACAGCAATATATGACACTTTTATTATCTCATACGGTAATGGCTTGGTTCCTATGTCGGATAATATGAAGCATTCGTTTGGAAACAGAGTGGCAAAATTTGCGGATAGCCTAATAAAAACTTCTTTGTTGGTTCTCAAACTGCGTATTATTTATAGTACTAAAAGAGCTGCAATTTCATTTCTGGAGCAAAAGTAACGTCAAATTTTAGGATTGAACATAAACGAATTAATTTGTAATTAGTTAGAAGCAGTATCCGATCAGCGGATGTCCGTACTTTATAGCGCTCCGACGGTAGTCTAACTTTCCTTTGAAACCCGATAGAATCATCCCTTTGCTATGCATAATATGATTAAAATAAAGCCTATAGGATAACTGGTTTGTCTTGGCAAACCATCTTTGAGACAGTTTGGTGTGTCTCTATCTACGAATACTGACAGAAATGAGCAAATTTCCAGAATGGCAGATGGAGAGATCTCTTTAATTATGTCTTTGAATGCATTATTCGCAGAAGACCTCTAAGGAAATATGTAAACGCTATAAGGGAATGGGTATTGTGTTTACTTTCGACAGCAACTCTTGTTCCCATTATTTTCCCTTCAGTCCTCAGATGTTTCTGTAAATGGGAAAATCTCTTGTTTTCTAAATGTGTTCTTACTTTGATTTCTAATCCTATGATTATATGCATCATTTTTCAGTTGTTAATCTAATTTTATTCTTAATCTCGAGTGTTGTTATAGGACTTGATAAGTGTTAACGTATTTGTAGTAAACTGGATTAGTTTAACATAACATACAAGTTTCTAGTTAGAGTACTAGATGATACTGATATAGTACGTTGAAGGACAAATATACTTTTGGTTTTAACTATTGGTTGTATCTCATTAGTTATATAATAGTAATGCGAGGGAATATATTTTATTGTGTAAGATGAGATTGATTTTTTTTTAATTAGATGTAAATCATCTGATGTTTTATTAATGGCCTGTTTGGTCAGACGCACAAACGGTCACATTATTATGGCGACAAATATTCCTTCTAGTTTATTTCGAATATTACTCAGTTTATAATTAATACTCTGTAAACTGACTACATCACACGTTACTGCGAAACGAATTACACGCTGCAAATATCGTATGTTGCTTGTCCATTGGTTTCATAGTGAAGTGATAATTGATACTCATAGGATTCAACGTGCTAATAATATTGTATTTAGAAATCTCACCGGCCATATCAGTAATACGAGTTAATACGAGTTAACGCGTATGAGAGTGAAATTATTCATAGTCTACAAGTAATCGATGACCGTTCTTCTCTGTTTTCTCATAGACAGAGTTTCGCAGACGAGTACTCTTCATTAATCTGTAATGCTTTCTTAGGTTATTATAGTACGTTTAGCATTATTAAACAATCTATTTATGTGTATAGGATTGTTTTTTAGTTAGAGTGTGACATCTTAACTTAATTTGTCGATAAATTATCAGGGCAGGTTCAAATGGTATCTATACATAATAATTCTACTAAACGAAGTTGGGACTAAGTATTGAATTATAAACTAAAAAACCTGCATCTCGGCGTTGCCTGAGCGGAATATTAAAAACGATTTAATGCGTTGAGAGATATTTTTGTTGCTCTATAGCAAATCAAAATAGGATTATCTTAAGATAAAAACGTACATTCTTGTTCATATTGTGCAGTTTTTAACACCACTTGTACTTAGTCCAAAACAGGTATATTTCATCATAATGATTTTTTTGTGTGAAGTAGTTCTTAGTCTCGTATGCAATAGTCTTATAAAGTGATAACTTTACAAAAGCAACTCCCTATTTCTATTCATAACAAAATAAAATATTTGCATGAGTAAAAAATACCCGACCTGATTTCGTGTCCCAACATTGAGAAATCATTCGTTTATACATGTGAACATATCGGTAATTGCACAGTAAATAATGGCATCGAGCAGCGATAACCCAAATAGATTGCTAATCCCCTTCATTTCTATTTAAAACAGTAAAAATAGCACCAATCCCTAACAAATCGTAGAAAAAATGGTCGCTATTTTCAGATTTCCTACCTTCCCCACAACCAAAACGTATAAAATACAGAAACGTTTTACAGAAGTAATCCTTCTTATTTCTATTTAAGCTATAAAAAACAGTTTTCTGGGAATATTTTAAGGATAAAAAATAAATTAAAGCGTTACCATCGTGACTTGAAGACAAATGTACGTAAATGATAATAAAAATTGTATTAATTATCCGAAGGAAAGATACGCTTGCCGGTCAAAAGTGAAAATAAAACTGGATATCGCTCTCCACAATTGTATGTATGACAATAATTGCAATAATATTTCATTTTGTTATTTTAAATTTATTAGGCAGAATGGTTCTGTAATAGTTTTTTTAAAAAAAAACTAGGAAAATTGTGATACGTCAGTTTATAGCAGTACTGTACATCCACACTTCTGAGGGCTTAAGCGAATGCTACTATCGTAAAGCGAGAAATTTGGTTGTCTTCGAGTCAAATTGATTTTATTGAAACGAAGTTTAGTGCTGTGTGTCATTATGAATATAAAATATTTTTTAAAAAATGTTATAACAGTTAGCATGCGGTTTGCAGAAAAAGAATCTTAAAAAAATGAATGCATTCTACTCAGTGTAAGAGGCCATTTTGAATATGGTCTTATGTGTTCTGTAATTTCTATTAATGTGTAGAATAATTGAAAGTATAATTAATAGTCACTGTAGCCGTACAAATCAAGCATTGCGCTAGTCCTGTATTCTTCAAAACGCAAGGTAGAATGTAATTGTAATTTGAAATAGTGGTTTTTGTTTAATTTCAAAAGATTACGTAATATGTATCAATTTGTGTTGAATTTAAAATAAGATACGGAGCATTGCATTGTAAATAATTATGCAATTTAAAGAATTTACATAGGGTTGTGAGAGGAATGGGGTGGACTTAATGGATAGAGAGTTTAAGTATTTGTAATCTTCTGTTTGGGATTGCATATGTGAGAGAAGCTGTTTACTCGGAATTTTTAAACGGTAATGAAATATACACAGAGTAGCGGAACACACTATTTAGCAATTGCTTTAAGCAGTGAATCAGAATAATTTCCTTTCGAATTGTTCGTTGGTTTGCATATTTAAACTGTAGATGAACGGGAAAATTGAGATCATTTTATTATATAGACAACTTGATCCTCAACTATAAAATCCTTTTAAATTGCAACCACGAACCGATGTAAAATTTCTTATCGCTCCAATCGAATAACCAGGTCCCATGACAGCATCTACTAATGTAATGTATCTTACGAGATAATAAACAATTGTATTAATAGATACTGGCATGCATCCTGCTTACTCGATTGGAGTGAAAAGAAATTGTACACCCGTTCGTGTTTACAATACTGACACCAATAACATTTTCACATATGTTTTTCTTCAATCTTTAATAGGTGCATCACTTGCTTTCATTGGTATCGTTGTTTTTTTGTTTTTTTTTTTTTTGGTGATCAACGAATGTAATTGGAAATTCACATGGAACAGACACCTCAATGTAATTCATCGTTTGACAAAGCCTTGCTCATGGAACGAACAATTGCCATGTGGTTCTGAGAATTACAAACAGCGGCATAATTTAAGCCTGTCAAAATAACATTAAAAGCGTGAAAAAAACGGTAGTTACTGGTTAGAGAAAAATAGAGTGAAAAGGGAGAGTTACATCAAAGTAGAGGTAAGAAATGCGATAATCTAATCTCTAAGAATTTTAAAGCATAATTTTTCTAATGCTGCAATAATAACAGATTGTGACTAACGATACTAATAGTTACGATGCGTTCGATCTAAAACACTAAATTTGTACTCATAATTTTCAGTAGCTCAAATCATATATCTGTAGAAAACAGTTTTTTAATAGAATAATTTGCTGTAACAACTGTAAACACCCTAGCGTATCTAAATCAAAGCATGCCCCGGTGATACGTATTTATTTTAATAAAAGTCTGTTGTTAGTCGACTATTTCTTTCTGATGTATAGATTTCTAGAACCCTGCCAATGAGATATACTTGTGACCACTATTGCAGATTAAAAAAAATTGGAGGCATTACTTTTGTAAAGGTCCTCGTATATAAGTAATAAGAAAAACTAGAGTTGAAGGTAAAATTATATAAATTACAATATTATTAATCCATCACGTAAAAACAAGTAATTATAATAATGAAAACCCTTAATCCATGTATTTTAAAAGATATGTTCATTTCATCAAAGGAAAACCATTTTTAAAAATGTGTCACTGCTTACCAGTTAATTGAAAATGTAAACATATATAAATACGATGTATATATTATACACATTTAAACATATTATTTTATTTATGTCTTTAATTGTTTTATCTAGCATATTTCGCATTTATATTAATTGAAATTTTCCAATTTTGAAAAAACAATATTTATCTTTGTAATTCCATATGTATATATATACATATATATATATATATCTGTATATATATATACATATATATATCTGTATATATATACATATATATATCTGTATATATATACATATATATACACACACACACACACATATATATATATATATATATATACATACATGTAGTCCTGGAGTTATGTTAAAATATTTTAACGTAAATATACCTTGTAATAACGTACAAATTATTTTATATAACAAGCTCAATGGAGTTATGTTTCATTTTTAGAGCATACGTACTAGATAGTTCAATGGCAATGAGCAAAGAAGGAATAAATTACATCCTTTTTACTGTAATTCTTTAATACGTCACACAGTACATATATATATATATATATATATATGTGTGTGTCTGTGTGTGTATGCATATGTATATATATATATACATATATATATACATATATATATATATATATATATATAATTCGAGCTTGTTATTTTCCAGAGGTAAAGTTACCAACGAAGTATAACGAGGTTTATACAAGAGTGCTCAATACTTTTGTGAGCGTGTCAATGATCGTCACAGCCTCTTTCATCTCAATTGTCTAAACGACAGGCCATAAGGTTTTCCTTGAAATTATGGAATAACCAAAACAAGGTCTGAATAATAGGGAGGGTGAGGAACAGTTTGATTCTCATCTTGGGGAAATCGTCTGTGTAAGGAAATCCCACTGACCCGATTTGTAAAGTGCTCTACTTCAGTAAAACCCTAACATAGTATTCCTTGTTGCCTGCCTGTCTAGTGGGAACCCAGTGCATGTAAATCAAACACGTGCTGTCAAAAAAGGGATCATCATATGTTTGTGGGTGGGTTCATTTTTATGGCTTTCTTGGGTCTAGGAGAACCAGCATGCTTCCACTGGCAATTCAGTCTCATTATCTCTGGTCCATAGAAGTAGATCCAGCTTTCATCGAAGGTCGCCAGAGCATCAAGAAATGCGGGATCTGAAATGATCAGCCCGGTTATCTCCCCAGTATCATGGCAATGTCTTTCTTTCTTATCTTCTCTGATCACCGTTGGGACAAACTTTGCGCAAATCTCTTTCATTTTCAATTCCTCGCGAATAATTATGTGTACAATTCCCACACTTACATCTAATAGTATCTCTATAGATATACGAGGGTCCTTATCCATGAAATTCTTTATTTGGACAATCAGCTCAAGTGTTCTGACTTTCCACCACTTTCATCATTCCTCGCAGATTCACTGCTTTCTTTGAATCTCTTATGCCACTCAAAGACTAATAATGGATTCATGCAGATGATCCAAAAGCAGTCTGTAGCATTTCATACGTTTCTGTTGCATTTTTTTCAAGTTTAAAACAGAATTTTCTGGCATATCGTTCTTCTGAATTGTTCTTACGTCAAGATTGCATTTTTGAAATTTACCCGCTATGGCAATAAGGCTTTAGTAAGGTGTATTCCAATGTCTCCTTTAGCTTTTCATTTTAACATGAAATCTTAAAAATTGGTTAGCCATTTCATAAGACGTACAGCAATGACATATTAAAACTTCAAGGGTCTACGACGATTTTAAATGTGTGTATAAAAGTCTGGAAAATTATTGAAAGTACAGTATATATATATACATATATATATATATATATATATATATATATATATATATATATGAGGTCGACAAGAAAGTTCTTGCGGTTTAACTTTTTAATTTGGATGAACATATCTCGTCTCAAACAAACAATTATGGATCAAAATAAGAACCATCAGAATTAACACACTTTTCAATATGCAAAGCAAGTTTATTCATGCTAGTAACGTAAGAATCTTGCGTTATGGTTGCTATAAAGTCGCTGAAGGCGTTTTTGATATCGCTAAAGTTTTGGAAGCATTTATCACGTAAAATGTTGCCAAGATGCTTAAAACTGTGGTAGTTGGTTGGTGAGAAGCCTAGAGCGTATGGTGCATCAGGCATAGTTTCGTAGCTCAATTCCTTCAATTTCTGTAGGGTTTACCAATGTGCGGTCGGATATTGTCGTTGAGGAGAATTGGACCTTTTCTGTGTACTAATGAATGGTGTTGTTGTCGAAGTCTTTGGTGAATTTGACTCATTTGTTGACTGTACTTCTTCGCCGTAATGGTTTCGCCGGCATTCAAAAGACTGTAATTGACACAGACGATCAAACAGTTAGCATGATCTTCTTTGGTGCAATTCTGGCTTCAGGAAATGTCGTAGAGCTCCCCTGATGTCTAATCACTGAGCTAAGCGTTGCCTGTTGTCGTAAAGAACGCATTTTTATCACAAGTCACAACTTGTTTTCGTTTTGTTAGAGAAGGATACATTATAACGACGTTTCTTTTAGTCGCTGTTCAATTCGCGATGCACCCATTTATCAAGCTCTTTGTCTTTCCAATCCCTCCCAAGTGGTTAGAAATCGTCGTATACGTTACGTCTAATTCAGAAGCAAGTTCTTCAACAGTTGTGCGTTGTTTAGCTTCGACTAAGGCTCTGGTACGTGGACTAAACGCTTCGTCGATACCGTGAGCTGCTTCAGCAGCTATTCGGCCTAGCTTGAATTAAAATGATAAAAAAGTGCGAATTGGCTTTTTTATCATCTTGTATTAAATGTTGTGAAAAGAAAGCAATTGTTTTAAAATCATCGTAAGTAATATATATATTACGATATAGCGAAATACATTCTTTAAAAAAATATATACAGTAACGATATTGTAACGAAAACTTATTTGAAAATACATCATTTTAAATCTAATTTATAACTTCTGCAAGAACCTTCTAATCAACCTCATATATATATATATATATATATATATATATATATATATTAGTATATTTAGGCAGCATTTTTTCTTTTAGAAACGTTTCATTAAATAGCACAGACAACTCTTGCTTATTTTTCTTGTAATCCTCCTTTTCTCTTTGTCGGACCATTTTCTGAACGTTTTTTTCGAGTGAAAAAAGAAATTTCCCGTAATCGCGAACGTTTTCGACCTCCATTGGTCATCCTCGGGGGAGTAGTAAAAAATAAAAAAAATAAAAAATGAAATTGAAAAGACGATTAAAAGACGATTAAAATCGCTAAAATCACTAAATTACTCAAAAGCACTTGAGCGTACCCTGCGTTTCATTTTGAGTCTGGTTAATCGTTGGTTTATTAATATGGATTCACAATATGAGACAGTTAAAATAGCCGTTTGTTTTATTAATATGTCTCTAAATTCAGTTTTAGGGGTGTGGTGTGCTATGATATGATGTGCTGACAGATTGAACTATTCGAGGAAGACAGATGACATGTTAAACGAGGGGAAATGCTGGTTCGAGTCATGCCAATGTACGAATTATTTTTGGAGACACATTCTCCTATGGGACATTTAAAGACATACACGGCATTTCTAGTTTTCAGCATACTGCCATCGGATGTAGGGTTATTATTTATTAGTAATTGGCTAGTTTAAAATATTTTGTAATAAATAATAAATCTCATTTTAGAGTATTTTTCCGTGGTTACGACATGTTTGTGTACATAACCACGAAAAAAAACTCTAAAATAATTAATAATAATAAACCAACGATTAACCAGACTCAAAATAAAACGGAGGGAACGCTCAAGTGTTTTTGAGTAATTTGGTGATTTTAAGCGATTTTAATCGCCTTTTAATCATCTTTTAATCGTCTTTTCATTTCATCTCGCTATTTTCATTTTTCAATTTCATTCCTGAGGATGACCAATGGAGGTCGAAAACGTTCGCGATTACGGGAAATTTTGTTTTTCACTCAAAAAAAAATAAACGTTCGGAAAATGGCCCGACAAAGAGAAAAGGAGGATTACAAGAAAAATAAGCAAGATTTATCTGTGCTATTTAATGAAAGTGCATATGTGTGGAGGGGGTGCGTGCGTGTAGTTGCATACTCATGATCACAAAAAAGATAAATCAATCCGCTATCATATTTCTTCTTCTCATTATTATTATTATTAGTAGTAGTAGTAGTAGTAGTAGTAGTAGTATTAAATGCTATTATTATTATTAGTAGTATTATTATTATTGCTATTATTGTTGTTGTTAATATTATTAAATGTTATTATTATTAGTATTAAATGTTATTATTATTATTATTATTATTGTTGAACCTTATTATTATTATTATTAT
Source organism: Euprymna scolopes (assembly GCF_053919585.1). Classification (NCBI taxonomy): domain Eukaryota; kingdom Metazoa; phylum Mollusca; class Cephalopoda; order Sepiida; family Sepiolidae; genus Euprymna; species Euprymna scolopes. Next base: position 69,240,908 of record NC_136484.1, on the reverse strand, counting down.
TATTATTATTATTATTATTATTATTATTATTATTATTATTTATACCGGCGAAAGCTTATATTTTAATCTTTACTTCCTTATACGCATTTCGCAACCCATAACGAAAAATAGTATTTTAGTATTCAACTGCTCTTGTAAGGCGATCAGGTATTGATATAAACAAACAAAGTATTCCAAACAAAATTTAACTGAAGAGGGTGTTTTTTAAGAAGAATTAGAGGAACAGCTATTCAAAACCACGAAGACTTATTACACAAATAAGAAGACGTTCACTTTGAATTTCTAAGGTTTTAATCCTGGTGAGAATTAACTAGAGAGATTTAACTCTCACAGGAGAGATAAAAAAAACTAACATTCTCAGTTAATTAATTAGCTAACTTTTTCACTAAAATTGGTGACATGCGAAGATAGTTTTCAGGTAACATTCATCGAATTACTAGCTGGCAGCCAGGCGTTGCCCGGCTGCTTAAACATGATATTTTAATTAATGCAGATTCCTCTATTGATTATTAAATATTATGAGGAATATTTTGCCCGGTGGACTAATTTTCAAAATAAAAAAAAAAATTAAAATATATAAAAATAATAATGATAATGTCCTTCATCAAATTCCGTCCACGTTTGTTTACAATATCACGTAAAGTGATATGTTGACTTGACGATGAAAACTCTGGAAAAATCACTTCCGATTAATTTTTAGTTTTAAAATATGCAAATGAAGAAATAATTTGCAGCGATTTTAAATCGTCCCTCTTCTTTAATAGCAAATTGAACTCATTAATAAGAAAAAATTAAAATGAAATTGTGCTGGAAAAAGGGATCATTCGATCTGTAGTCGAATTTTCTATCACTTAGCTATATCTCCAGAATATAATAATTTTTTCTTAAAAAAATTATTTTCTAAAATTATATTATCTGCCTTTGCCGGTGAAACGTAAAATATTCACCCATAAAAATTCTTTTTAAGATCAGATTTTTTGCAATTGTCAATAATTATCGGATGAATTTCTGTACAAAATATATTTACGGACACCGCCAGATATATAAGTAAGCTTTATGTGAAATTTGCAAAAGATAAGCTCAGCTGTTTCGGAACCTATAAGGAAAACACTTACTGACACACAAAATGACTTTTATATAATAGAAAAGAGATGTTTGTACATGAATTGTTCCTCGCGTAACATCCCTTGGCAGACGCGCATTATTCGATGTTTTCAGTTCGGCTCCCACCTTCACATTCTTCACATTCTTCACGGACTAAGTTGACAACCTTTGTTTTTTCTCAACTAAATAAAACGTGACGTCATTACTTTTTTTCCTGGTGATCTTTTGTGCTTACCTTATTTGATCTGCTGCCACGTGCCTCAATGTTATGTTCGATATCTATGTTTTACACTCCAGAAACAGATTTAGTTTAAAAAATCTCGTATCATCATTACTTTAATCCAGTGTTAGCACATGCACAAACTTTATACTAGTTGATTCACTCGCTATTGACGAAAGATCTCAAATATGTGGATTATATTCTGATTGTAAATATGACTGTAAGCCACATTAAGTATATACCTGATCCGTGTATTTGGAGATAAGGTGTTTGTAGATTCAGTGTTGGTTAACGTTTTTAGCTGTTGAAATCATCGGCTATATCTTCTTATGCATTGACACACCAGTTCCTGTTAGATCTCCCACATTAAATAGGTTGAGTCTGGCCAGTGCATACATAAGTGACTATTTGGTAATGCCAGGTGATGCATGTGCTCCGAAGCCTGGAGTGGAGTGAGACGCTGAATTAAAATGAGGTATCAAAATAGTGGATTGATAAAGACTACGAGAGCGATGGGTTAATTGAGCAAGAACACAGCAAGCAGAAATTAGATTAGAAACTTGTGAAAATGCATTAATCTATAACGCTAATATAATTTATAGAAAAGACTGTGATTATTAACATCACGTGTGTGAAATTATAGAAGTTTCAAAAGCAAGTTCTTCTCAATAGTAGAGACATCTATAATAATTTTAGGGAAAAAAATGGGACAAAGCTACAATTGAAAGTTACCAAATTTCGGACGTACGTTGTTCCAAACGCCCCGCGCCCCGCGTGTATGTCCAATCTAATTATAATAAATTATTTTATTCGATAACTTTTGATTCATTTTTGGTAAGCAACGTATCTTATCTGACATTGTGTTTAGAAGATGAATGCGACAAATAAAATGCGCATGGGAAGTTGTGATTAAAACTGATCGAACGAACAAGAAAGTGGCTTATGAATATACGTGTGCAAATATGTGGAAATGCGTTCATGGCGTAAAGACTTCAAAGCAATGTGTGAAAAACAGGATCGCATTTGTCAAAAAAATGCAACAGGCTTCGAAATGTAAAAAAAACGAAAAAGAGAGAAAAAAATGAAAGAATATAATCTCATTGAACAAGTATTAAAGAAAACTTTTTTAATTCCTGTTCGAAATTTTACATGAATTGACTGAATAGAATATATGTAAGAATTTATGCATATATTATGGTTATCTATAATCTTTTTTTTTTCAGAAAAGACGTGTGTTTTAATAGTAGGTCAATCGCTCATAATTAATATTGACTGTATAAAATCTCATCATCAACATTTTGAACATGCTGCTAACACATAAGCAATGCTAATAGATAATGTGATACCAATGAATAGACGCCTGATATTTTTCCATTGATTTTTTTCTGTTTAAATAATTGTCAATTCTGATGCTAAAAATTACACTGTACTCAACTATATATATACTAGCGAGACCTGCGGAAATTCCACGGACTGATTCATATGTAATATATTGATGTTGGCATTAGATGTAGCTGTTTAGCGTAAATGGAGACGCTCTGATATTATTATAGTTCTTTTGTTAAAGCTGCAAAGGTATGTATCTAACCTAGCTGGGACGCTTAAATGTGATATTTTAATTCTTGGAGATTTCGTATATATTATTACAGAGTTAATGGTCAATGGATTTTTATATATTATAAAGTTGCGATTTCGAATATAAATAAAAAAACACATATCCATATGACTTGCGTGCATCAGCTTGAATCGAAACCGAAACTAAAACTTATATATATATATATATATATATATATATATATATATGTGTGTGTGTGTGTGTGTGTGTGTGTGTGTGTGTATAACACGTGTAAACCTAGAATCCCATCCTTCAACGTAGACCCCTACTACCATGTCTCCTTCTCCAACATCAGGGGTCTCCGTTCCAACCTTCCAGAGGTTGAAACATAATTACAGGAGACGACACCAGACATTCTTCCTAAGTAAAACTCGCATTAGGCCGACCACATCCATTGACGAATTCATAATTAAAGGATACTCTAACTTAACATCTAAATCTGACCACCAAGATCGCCATGAACATGAAATATGTGCCTACATTAAAGATGGCTTTCCGTGTGGTAGGGATATCTCCAAAGAAGACCCTAATTTACCTTATATGTGCTTACGGGTTGCACTAGCTAACACCACTGCATTTATATTCGCTCTCTATCGCCCCCACAACAGCGGAGTTTCTATCCTTAAGAGCGTATCTGAAAATATTGACCACATCCTGTCTGCTCACCCTTCGGTTAACATCCACATTTGTGGTGACTTCACTGTCCACAATGCAGAATGGCTGACCCAATCTAACAAGACAGATGATAAGGGGAGGTTCTGTCATGATTTTGCCATTGCTTATGACCTCACCCAGATTGTCCACGAACCCACCCGAGTGCCCGATATTTCCGGTCAGTATGCTAGCCTTCTAGACCTTTTTCTCACAACTTCCCCTCAGCTATGTTCATGTTCCGTTCTGTCTCCTCTGGGATCTTCCGACCACGCAATTGTATCAGTTGAGATAAAACGAAATGCAATAAGTCTGGAGATGTACCTCTCCACCGTACTGTATATCGATACTCTACCGTTGACTGGGATAGCTTCCGTACACTTATATCCGATGTACCACTGCATTCCATGTTTAAAAAAGGTGTGTCCTCCATAGTATCAGACCTGATTGAATGGCTAATTGTAGGTATAGACCGATTCATACCATCCAAAAAATTCCAACAAAAACCTAACAGCCAGCCATGGTTCTCCCCTGAATGTGCTGCTGCCATCGCGCACACAAATCACTTTTTCCGTAACTACCAACGTAATAGATGTACTGAGACTAAAGCTGTCTTCAGGACTGCAAGCAATTACTGCAAAAGAGTAATAAAAATGCAAGAGAGTTATATGGCCAGTCCGTTAAATCCAACGTAGCTGAGCAGCGTCTTTTTTCCCACCAGTTTTGGCAAATAGCATGCAAGATCCTGAACAGAAGCGTGCGTTCTATCCCAACCATTATCAATGGACCTGAGGTCATCTCGTCAGCATCAGACAAGGTCAAAATATTTACCAAGAACTTTGCAGCTAATTCTATCCTATGCGATGAAGGCCACCAACTCCCCGTATTTCCTCCTATAACAGACAACACGCTATGCAACATACAAATATCTGTGCGTGATGTCGCCAAGCTAATCAATAACCTTGCTCCAGTAAAGAAACGGGCCCTGGCGACATTCCAACCATTGTGCTGAAAAAGCCTCAACTAGAACTTGCCCCCATACTTACAAAACTCTTTAAGCGTTGCCTTAAAAAGAAGTGCGTCCCAACACACTGGAAAACCTCATCAGTATGCCCTGTATTTAAGAATTCAGGTGAAAAGTCATCTCCCTCTCAGTATAAACCAATAAGTTTCCTGTATCATGAGTAAGCTGCTGAAATCAATATTAAATAGAGAAATAGTCAATCACCTCAGCAGAAATAACCTTCTTAGTGGCATGCAATATGGTTTTTGTTCTGCTAGATCTACAGCAGATGTAATAACTCTTATATCTCATAGAATTGGCGAATCTCATTACAAAGTTCTCACAGATTCTCTCTCCTCTGATCTTGAGCGCGTGGTACAGTGGGGGGGGCTGGTTACTTTTAATGCATCTAAAACAAAGCTCCTATCTTTACATCATCAACGCTCTGATCCCCATCTGGCATCAATTGATATAGGTGGCTCTCGTCTAAGGGAAGCTCCATGTTTTGATAGGCTTCTGGGCTTGACCTTTACCCCTGACCTGAAATGGAATACGTACATCTAGTCAGTTGCCAAGGTCACCGGAAAAATGGTAGGATCCTTCTACCGCTCCAGAAGATATCTCGCTACTGATGCAATTCTCTATCTGTATAAAAGCGAAGTACGTCCAAGGATGGAGTACTGCTGCCACGTCTGGGCGGGAGCTGCTAAAAATAGGCTATCCTGCCTTGACAGAGTACAAAATAGGCTTCGTGACCTAGTGGGTGATGCCCTTTTCTCTTCTCTGCAACCTCTCTCCCACAGGAGAGACGTTGCGAGCCTGTCTTTGCTTTATCGTTACTACAATGGCAGGTGCTCGTCTGAACTCCAATCTCTGGTTCCCCCCGCCAATCTTTCACGATAAACACCCGCCTAGCTGAAACCACTGTCAAAATTTTTCCCCACTCCTCATCTGTGCCAAAATCAAAACGTAGATTCCATGAACAAAGCTTCTTTCTTAGAAGTGCACGCCTGTGGAACTCTGTTCCGTCTGCCTGTTTCCTACTTGACTACAACCTGGATATCTTCAAGTCCAATGTGAACAAATGCCTGATAAATCACCTCCTTAAGTAAGACACTTTATCAAATCTCCAACACTAACTTACTGTAAACACAATAACCCTTTTCCCCGAGTGGCTTCCGGGCCTTGATAAGTGGTAACTACCTTGTAATATATATATATATAGGATGACCTTAAAAAGCGGGCCCCAACTCTAATTAGGCCCCGTTTCTTAGTGTTTTGTCCAAATGAAATGAAACTTTGGTCATAACTAGTATTCAAAACATCACATCAAAACACTAGGGTAGTAATTGTCTGTATTTTTGAGATGAGGTGTTTTCATTGATTGAGATTGTCGGACTGACTTCCTCATCTTGGTTGTTATTGTCACAACGTTTCGGCCGTTTTGCCCTCCGGCCTTCGTCAGGTGTTTTTTTTTTGTATCGAACTGGGGAACCGTTTGTTAGGAGTCTCGAACCCAACCCTTTATTATTATTATGGGGGTACCGTGTTCGGACTCCAGCTAGGCTTTGGGACATAGTTGCTGATTCTCTGTTTTCAATGTTACTCTTTCACTGCCTTCGTTCAGGATTGAACTCAGCACCTTTGGGTAACTGTAAACTTTGATACAACGTCTAAGACCACTTGGCCATATGTCACTAGGACAATCCTTAGTTGGTTTTTGTTAATGTTTAACCTATGTTGTTATTGAAGGTTTTCTCTCTCTATCAGAGGTGTCCAAATTGCATTCAGCTCTATGCTTGGTTTGCTCGGTAGGTTGTTATGTCCGAGCATGTGAGCTGTTTCTTTAAGTTTTTTCGCTTTCCAGTGTGTCTCTCTGTTTATTATTTTTACTTCATCCCATAGGGGGCGATGGTCCCCCCTCTCCATCCAGACATGGTTGGCTATACCCGATTTTTCCGTCTCCCCTTTAGTTACCGCTTTTCGGTGTTCTTCCACCCTTACTTTAAGGGGGCGGCATGTTTCACCCTTGTAAACCTTTCTGCAACTGCATGGGATGGAGTATATGCAGTTTTTGGTCATGTTCTCATCCATACGGGGCTTCACTCGTACCAGGTGTCGTCTGAGTGTTGACTCGCTCTTGAATACCGTCCTGATGTTGTAGGGGGCACATATTCTCTGAATCTTTTCGGAGATGCCTCGTATGTATAGTAGGCAGACCGTTGGAGAATGAAACCCAAAAACCTCCAACGGTCTGCCTACCATACATACGCTTGTTTTCATTAGCATTTTCCATTTGGGTCACTATGACTTGATTAAAAAGAAAAGATACCGTTCTTTCCACGACTGGCGTCTTATTAAAGTTTCGAATAAATATCATCGAACGCGTAACATAAATAAATAGTCTCAAAGTCTAAGATCTATTTTATTGCTAGTACTGATCTTGTAGATTCTCTCTGATCTGCTCAGATAAGTAGCAGGTGTTGTATGTAAAGTCCTAGTTTACCTCTCACAAATTGCTTTCATTTTCCTGAACATAAATGTGTAATCATTTTATAGACACTATATATATATATATATATATATATATATATATATATATATAACTACTTAATTTACTCACATAAAATTAATATACGAAAGTATAGATTTATGCGTAAGCCTGAAGAGTCCTAGAGTGGATGAAACGCGCAATATTCAGTGTAGCTTAATCGCCATATATATTTTATAAATTAATATATATATATATATATATATATATATATATACAGAGTGAGAGAGAGAGCGATAGATAGAGAGATAGAAAGAGATAGAAGGGTGGAGAGAGATAGAGAGAATGTGTTCCAACAAAATCAGATAGTTGTTACGAAAAAATTTCAGGTGTGAGAACTCAATATGAAGTAGCGCATAAATGAGATTTTAAATAACTCCAAGACAAACTTTGACCAATTTCATTATCATTTATGTCGACCCGGTGCCGGGCCTCTTCCGTTCAAGTCTGCAGTCGACTTCGGTATGATTTACTTACAGCCATTGTTTGTCTTATTTGAGGAGACAATGTGGGAGAGAAAGAAAGTGAGATAGAATTATATAAATTATAATTATAGAAAGAAAGTGAGATAGAATTATAGGGCTCGGGAACCATTAGGTTGAACGCTCGAATAAAAGAAGGCCAGTCGGATATTAAGGGAAGAATTGGGGGTTGGGGTGAAAGCGACTTATATGATATAGGTCATAAGAGGAGGGAAACCCAAGAAGTGAATCAGGGATTTATTTAGAGAATTTAACGAAATTCTACCAAAACACGAATATGGGAGAAAAATAGATGTATAAATATTTTTTTAATTATCATTTGTAACAATAACCAGTAAGGATAAATAATATATTTAATTTTATGCATCGAAACTCTTTAGAAAACATTACGAGTATTTAATTGTTTTGTGTTCCTGATATGGGATCAAAACTCTCTCTCTGCTTATCTCTCGGCCGGTATGTAATGCTTGCTATCAGCAGAATTTCAAATTTGTAGATGTACCAAACAGTTTCAGTCTGCTCATCAATTGTCTGTCCTTCCATTACGCTTTAATTTTAACATTCTTATTTTCTTTAACCGATCTATAATTGGCTATGTCGGCCTATCGTCTATTATCATCTATAGATAATGTTTTAAATGAGTCACACTACGGTATTATCATATCAAACAGTTATCCTCTAGTTTTAAATAGCATTTAAGATCTGTCTACGTATTTTAAGGTGTTATATTTGTGTTACATGATAAGGGCTGTCCCCTTTTCATGTAAGTATAAAAATAGAGAGATTAAGTTAAAATGAAAATTAAATAGCATAGACGAAATTCGAACCTCGTAATTTAGGTTTAGAAATAGATTAAGAGAAAGAATAAGCAATGGAATGTGAGAACAAACCATTGTTTAGCTTAGAGATAAAATAGTTTCAAGAAAAGAATGTGCGTTGTCAATTCTGTTATGAAAATTCAATTGAGGAATGCAATTATAGGATAATTTAATAAACATGTTTTTAACATATTGGAAATATAGGTTACTGGGAATATAGGTTAAAATTCCTTTTGTAAACAAAGGAAAAAGTTTTGGACACGTATTTCCAGAACACGTGAAAGAAGACACATGTTTTAACATGTGTATGACGTCATCGAAAATGGGAAGTTCTCGATATAGTTAGAAACTTTAGAGCTAAGCAGACAGAAGCAGGGAGAAACTGAGGGAGAGTCAGAGGGAGTTTGAGGACGACAGACGATAGTCTACAGTTGGGATTCGAACGTCTAGAAGCGAGACGGTCACTTTTGAAATTTAGAATGTGAAGCTTTGAATTCTTGACTCAGAAAACCACGACCGGTCTGGAGAAGAAATAAACCCATCATGTGTTTTTATAAACGTCGTCTTTATGTTGTAATTCTACCAAAAGGTAAAGTGAAAATTGTTATTATGTGTCTTGTATATCATGTGTTTTAAAATGTCTTTACATACACATCTTACATACACAATATGAACACTAAGACTGTCTCAACACTATCTCCTCACTCAAAGAGCTTCTACACTTCTAAGTATGAACATTTTATAAATATGAATCTCGTCAGAACACGAACAATCTCTCTTACAACATCTCTCTCTCTCTCTCTCTCTCTCTAAGACACAACAACAAACTCTCAATAAGACTCTCTAAACATCACTTTTAATAAGACTTAACAACGAACAATAACAATAACAACAACAAGAACAATAATAATGAAAAACCATTATATAACATTTGCTTGTTGTACTGTTATCCTTTAGATTAAACCAGATTCCGTGCATATGTCCACGGATATTTATAAAAGACTAGTTATACTTGTCAAGCTCATAATTTAATTTGAAATATAATTTATAAATTCATTCACACCATTCTATATGATTAAAAACGACAGAGTTATTGTTTTTGCCGATTTTTCTGGATATCTTTTCGATTCGCCGAGCTGGCATGTTGAATATTATAACTAACAAGAAACTGAATAAATAAAGTATAAAATAAGAAAATTGAAATTAAAAATAAAATAATTCCCATCTAACCACCTTTATAACCAATAAAAAAATCTATAAATACACCAAGCCTCGAAGAAAAAGAAAACGATAACATCAACAATCGCTCCTGACGACGATCAAATGCACTGATAGAAAGCGCTTGAGAAGAATATAGCTGAACAACAACTTTTGGGTGCCATAATATACAACATGCCAGCTGAAAAAAAATCGCTCGGCGAATTGAAAAGATATCCTGAAAAATCGGCAAAAACAATAACTTTGTCGTGTTCAATCAGACATGCTTGAATTCTATATAAGCCTATATCGACCCATTTAATTTTAAATAATATTTCTAATTATTTTTCTGATTTTCGTGATGTTAATTGATTATTTTTTTTATTAGAATTCTTATGACTACTGTTCTCATCTTCAGTGCTTTTTTCCACAACATTTTGTCCGATGTAACCTCCACAATTTATTCATGTCTATCTTGTGGAAATTGGGAATCTTTTTTGCCAGATTCGGCCTCTGCATAGGTTTGGAACGGGTGTATTTAGTTAAGCCACTGGTGCTTATACTCCTAAAATTTATACAAGAATTGTTCACAGGTGGCGCAGTAGATAAAGTACTTGGTAAAATTCAGTTGCGAAATTTTATTCTTCTGGAGGTTAAAGCTTCACTCATCCGTGTATGCAACACTCAAAATACAATTGCGAATTACTTAGATTGACTCACGAAACGCGAGGATGTCGCCTCCAGGAATTAAATAGAGGATTCAGTTGTAAATCCGTGCAAGATAAATATCAAGGTCGAAGGTTACATCGACCGGAAAGTTATGAAAATAACACTTAAAACGAGAACAGTAGTTCGACAAATAATAACAGTATGTGGCAAAACATCAAATGACTTGATTTGTTTAATCCAGTTAAAATGTGCGATTTTCCTTTTTAAGATGGATGGCTTTGCTCTTTAGCAAGAATATAATCTGCAACTTTTCATTCTCACTAAAACTTTTTTCTAGTTCATATAATAGATAAATTTCTCTTTATGCTTTTCGTAAAATCTGCATCCCTTGTCGTTCTAAACACTTTTTCACACCTGCATCTGTTCTTTATCTCTACAAGTCTACTATCAGGCCATGTTTAGAGTACTGTTGTCATATTTGGGCTGGGGAATCTCGGTCCTGTTGTAAGGTTCTTGATAAGATGCAGAAACGTATTTTTAATTTGATTGACTCACAGTTTTTTCTTCTTTTTAATCCCTTTCTCACACACATGATGGTGCTACGTTTCTATAAATGTCATCATGGAATATGATCATAATAATTGTCGTGTCCATTGCCTGCCTCCTTTGTTCCATCGCGTTTTACATGTTGGTGGATAGAACGCTATTCATTTGCTACTTAGATACCTCATTCTAATAAACTTTCTATTTCATTAGGTCTTAACTAAAACAGCAGGCTTTTGGAACTATTTAACTGCGGACTGCTTTCCTCCTCCTAGATTCCTATTAAATTTAGTCTTGAAAAAAAAACAAGGCTATAGCCTTGTTTTTTTTTTTTTTCAAGACTAAATTTAATAGGAATCTACAGCCTTTGCGATAATCACCTCTCGTTTTTGTTAGCAATCAGGTTGACAAAAAAGTTCTTGCAGTTTTTAACTTTTAAATTCAGATTAACATATCTCGGCACAAACAATAATTTATTGATCGAAATAAGCACCATCAGCATCAACCCACTTTTGCCAACGCAAACTAGTGTATTTATTCCAAAGACGTAAACTATTGTCTTTTGGTGGCGAAATAATCGGTAAAATCGTTTTTTTTTTTATTTACTTACGCTTGTAGAAGCAGTTCGTTAAACTTCTGCAGGGCTAGTCTAGCAATGTGTCGTCGGGCATTGTGGTATGGGAGAATCAGGCCTTTTCTGTTGACTATTGTTGGGTATTGTTGTCGAAGTCTCTGATGCATTTCATCCATTTGTTAACAGTACGTCTTCGCCGTAATAGTTTCGCCCATATTCAAAAACTGTGATAGACGAGACCGGTCACAGACCATCAAACAATCAGCATTACGTTCTTTTGATGTAATTTTGGCTTCCGGAAATGTTGTGGAGCTTCCCCGGCGTCTAACCACTGAGTTGAGCGTCGGCAGTTGTCGTAAAGAACGCACTTTTCATCACAAGTCAAAACCCGATCGAGAAACGGGTCGGTTTTGTTGCGTAAAAAAGAGAAGTGTACACTCCATAATGACGTGTCTTTTGGTTGTCGTTCAATTCGTGAGTTACCCATTTGTCAATTATTTTTTCTTTCCAATCCCTCTCAAGTACTTAGAAATCGTTGTATACGTTACGTCTACTTCATAAGCAAGTTATTAAACAGTTATGGGTTGGTTGGCTTCGAATAACGTTCTTAATTTATCGTTTTCAATATCCTATGGCCGACCACTGCGCACGTCATCTTCAAGACACGTCACCGCCAGGAAATTTCTTAAACCACTTTTGTGCTGTGCGTTCAGTAGTGGTTACTGGGATAAACGCTTCATTTAAATCGCGAGCTGTCTCAACAGCTTTTCTGCCTAGCCTCAATTTAAATAAGGAAGTTGTGCGAACTTCCTTTTTTTCTTGTATTCAGTATTCTAAAAAAAGACATACATGTTTTAAAACGATTGTACTTTAAAGGATTAGATAGAGCGAAATACGTTCTTTATAATTATATATAAAGTAAAGGTATTATGACGAAACTGATTTGAATATACATCATTTGAAATCAAAATTTAAAATTGCGCAAAAACTTTCTTGTCAACCTAATATAACCTAATCCTTACATCAAATGGTTCCGTGCCTTTTCTAGAGTTATTTAATTTTTAAGAAGCAAATGTTTAACCGTTAGACAGCAACCTTGTATTACTAATAGCATTTTGAATAGCTTTCACACATTTATATAAGGCGACTTTTCTGCCCTTTATACTTCCTTTTTGTGCGTAACATTATTTTTAAGTTTGTTTATACTTTTCTATTACAAATGAGGCCAATTTCCTATTATTTGGAATACCATTTATTTACGTTCACGCACGTCTATATTAGTATACATTGGCCTGCCACAATTTATTCTGAAATATGATTTTGTTATATATCAGACCCCTATGTTAGTGCGTAGGAACTTTGTTAAAAAGTATTAATTTCGAGAAGGTACATATCGAGAACTGAGATTCACTCAATGCACTTTGCGTGATTGATGTGAAAGATCAAAGGTAATCTCTATGGAGAAAATACACTAGAAGCAGGTGTTAATGTTCTATAAGTAATGGCCACGTGTTCAATAATTGGAACAACGTTTTCGCGCCAGGAAAGCTGTGAACCAAGACGTGGCCGAAAATGTAGAGATCTAAGTGAATATTTCCTCGAGACCCCTCCGTGCGTCCATCAATTTTAATTAAGAAAATTAAGTAAAAAGAAATTTATTTTAATTAATCTTTTAGAAGGAATTAATTTTTTGGTCTCTACCCGTGTGAACGAACTTCTATCCCTAATAAAATCTTTAAATCTGCCAACAAGTCTCCTTGTGTTTCCATGCATGAGTTATTCGCCTGAGTTAAACATCAACAAGACGATGCAATAATACAGATCAACGGCTACACACATGAAAAGCGATGATGGATAGAATGAACATCAGGCTGTACGTAAAAAAGAAATTCTTATTTAACTGAATTGTGCCTTGATCACTCATCAGCGTATGTACACAAGTATAATTTATTGGAAACGCAGGCATTTCCCATGCGCTCCCTTATCTTAACGCTTGTGTCTTTTAATGATTTTTATTAAAATGTCACGCTTGTGATTGCGCTCGAGCGTCGCTAGAAACACACACGTGCACCCGTCGGACAGCTGCTCTTTATTTTTAAATGGTACTTTTTAAATATGCACAAGCATATATATAGGAGGCTTTGTTGTAAGGTCAAATTATCACAATGCTGTTTTAAAAGACTATGTCTTATCAAACTGGCACCTGTTATTTTTTTTCGTATTTTTAAATTTATAAATGTCCTTCTAAAAGAGACTCCGTCTGCCTATTGAACTTAAGCCCATTTATTTTAAATAGCATTTTTACATGCGTTCTGTCCTTTCATAAACGCCTATTTTTGTTTATCTGACTTACTCTCGTTAACTTGAGTATTTTTAAATATGTCAATGTTTCTCTATAAGTAGCTACATTTACCTGTCGGAGTGTTTCTATTTAGTTTAAAATAGCATGCTTACATTTGTCCGCAATGATATATAAAAGGTTACAGTTGTCATGGTTTTTGGTTTTTCTTTGACTTGACGTTACTCTTTTGCTTTGTACTTTACATTACATGTTATTTGTTCTTTTTTGCTGGAGACAATATGTGTTTGGTTTATTTTAATGCATATGTTGTATACACGGGATCGTATTTTGTTGAAGTATGTCGGAGACGAACTGGCGGACATTACATCATAATAATCCGTATGCCTACACTTAGACGATGATTTTGAACGTTAATAAGGTTGCAATGCAGAAAGAAATTAAACTGGGTAGTTCAATACAGAGAAATATTGATTTTTTTCTTTCTACGATTATGCAGGCCGATGAGAAATACACACGTATGCGAACATATAGAAACACACACACACACACACATATATATAATATATATATATATATATAGTAATTTATAAAATATATATGGCGATTAAACTACACTGAATATTCGGCGTTTCATCCACTCTAGGACTCCTCAGGCTTATGCGCGAATTCTATGGTTGTTTATCGTTTTTATATGCTCCTCTCCTATTGAGATTTTAGTTAGCCAATCAGCTTTCTAGTATCCACCGCGCCCCTTCCTATAAGCCAATGGGCATGCATTTTATCGGACAAAGGATCTGTTTTAAAACTAGGTTAGTGTTTTTTTATTGTTAGTTTATATATAAATATATATATATATGTGTGTACATGTATATATATATATATATATATATATATATATTATAGCTATGAAAACGGGAAGACTGATTTTTTTCTTGTATCCAAGAAAGAATGAAGGACGGGGGGATAGTATTTAATTTTTTTTTTTTTTACACAGTGATCGCCACTTATCAAGGCCCGGAAGCAACTCAGGGATAAGGGTTATTGCAAGTACATTAAGTTAGTGAGGAGATTTGCTGAAGTGTTTACTTAAGGGGGCGGTTCATTAGGAATTTGTTAACATTGGACTTGAAGACATCCAAGTTATAGTCCGGAGGGAAGCAGGCAGACGGAACAGAGTTCCACAGGCGTGCAGTTCTAAGAAAGAAGCTTTGTTCATGGAATCCGCGTTTTGATTTAGGCACAGATATAGAGTGGGGGAAATTTTTCACATTGGATTCAGCTAGACGGGTGTTTTTCGTGAAAGATTGGCGAGGGGGGAACCAGAGATTGGAGTTCAGACGAGCAACTGCCATGGAAATAACGATAAAACAAGGACAGGCTCGCAACGTCTCTTCTGTGGGAGAGAGGTTGCAGGGCAGAGAAAAGGGCATCCCCCACTAAGCCACGAAGTCTATTTTGTACTCTGTCAAGGCAGGATAGGCTGTTCTTAGCAGCTCCTGCCCAGATATGGCAACAGTATTCCATCCTTGGACGTACTTGGCTTTTATATAGATAGAGAATTGCATCAGTAGTGAGATATCTTCGCGAGCGGTAGAAGGATCCCACCATCTTTCCAGCGACCTTGGCAACAGACTTGATGTACGTGTTCCATTTCAGATCAGGAGTAAAGGTCAAACCCAGAAGCTTGTCAAAACACGGAACCTCACCCAGACGAGAGCCATCCATCACAATTGATGCCAGCTGGGGATCAAAGCGTTGATGATGTAAGGATAGGAGTTTGGTTTTGGATGCATTAAAGGTAACCAACCACATCTTCCCCCACTGAACCACGCGCTCGAGATCAGAGGAGAGAGAATCAGAGAGAACTTTGTCATTTACAGCCTTTGATGTGTTGCCGTAGATGGTTGTGTCATCAGCATAGATGTCAACGAATGATTTAAGTATGTGTTTAGGGAGGTCATTGATGTAGATCAGGAAGAGAGTTGGGCCCAGGATTGACCCCTGGGGGACTCCAGCATTTATATTGCAGGCCTCCGATTTTTGTCCATCGACCACTACTCTTATGAACCTATCGGAGAGAAATGATTTAATGATTGAGAAAACATTTCCAATTATACCGTAGCTGGAAATCTTGTGAAGTAGACCCTTATGCCATACCTTGTCAAAGGCCTTTGATATGTCAAGAGCAATTGCCCTAGAAAGGAAGCCTTTGTCAAGAGATTCACTTATCCTGTGGGATATAACCGTCAGCACATCTGCGGTAGATCTTGCAGAGCGGAAACCATATTGTGTGTCACTAAGAAGGTTATTCCTGCTGAGATGGTTGACTATTTCTCTATTTAATATTGATTCCAGCAACTTACTCATAACACACAGGAGACTTATAGGTCTGTATTGAGAGGGAGATGACTTATCACCTGAATTCTTAAATATACGGCAAACTGAAGAGGTCTCCCAGGGAGTCGGAAAGCACTTCTCCTTAAGGCAGCGCTTAAATAGTTTCGTAAGTATGGGAGCAAGTTCTGGTTGAAGCTTTTTTAACACTTTAATTGGGATGCCATCAGGGCCAGTTGCTTTACTGGAATCTAGGTTCTTTATTAGTTTGGCGACCTCCTGCACGGATATTTTATGTTACCTAGCTTGTTCTGTGTTATAGGAGGGAATATGGGGAGTTGATGGCCTTCGTCGCATAGGATAGAATTAGCTGCAAAGTTCTTTGCAAATAGTTTGGCCTTGTCTGACGCTGACGAGATGACCTCTGGTCTATTGATAATGGTTGGTATTGAACGCACACTTCTGTTAAGGATTTTATTTGTTATTTGCCAAAACTGCTGGGATCCAAACCGCTTGGATTTAACAGACTGGGCATATAGCTCTCTTGCATTTTTGATTACTTTTTTACAGTAATTGCTTGCAGACCTGAAAGCAGCTTTAGTTTCAGTGCATCTATTACGTTGGTAGCTATGGAAAAAGTGATTTCTGTGCGCGGTAGCAGCAGCACATTCTGGGGAGAAACATGGCTGGCTGTTTGTTTTTTGTTGAAATTTTTTAGATGGTATGAATTGGTCTATGCATACAATTAACCATTCGGTCAGGTCTGATACTATAGAGGACACATCCTTTTTAAACATGGAGTGCAGAGGTAAATCAGATATGAATGTACGGAAGCTATCCCAGTCAGCCATAGAGTATCGGTATACAGTACGGTGGAGGGGTACGTCTGGGGGCTTCTTACATTTCGTTTTTATCTTAACTGATACGACGGAGTGGTCGGAGGATCCTAGAGGAGAATGAACAGAACATGAACATAGCTCAGAGGAAGTTGAGAGAAAAAGGTCTAAGAGGCTTGCATATTGACCGGGTGTATCGGGCACACGGGTGGGTTCGCGAACAATCTGAGTGAGGTCATAAGCAATGGCAAAATCATGACAAAACCTTCCCTCGTCATCTGTCTTATTTGAATGGGTTAGCCATTCCACGTTATGGACGTTGAAATCACCACATATGTGGATGTTAGCCGAGGGATGTGAAGACAGTATGTGGTCAATTTTCTCAGATATGCTCTTAAAGATAGTAACTCCGCTGTTGTGGGGCCTATAGAGGGCAAATATAAATGCAGTGGTGTTAGCAAGTGCAACCCTGAAGCACATATAGGATAAATTAGGATCTTCTCTAGAGATATCCCTGCCACACGGGAAGCCATCCTTAATGTAGGCACATATTCCATGCCCATGGCGATCTTGGGGGTCAGATTTAGCTGTTAAATTTGAGTATCCGTTAATTATGAACTCGTCTAGGGTAGTGGTCGGTCCTATTCCAGTTTCACTTAGAAATAATATGTCCGGTTTCGTCTCCTGTAATTGGGTTTCAATCTCTGCAAGGTTGGAACGTAGACCCCTGATGTTGGAGAAGGAGACCTGGTAGTAGGGGTCTACGTTGAAAGATAGGGTTCTAGGTTTAATCGAGTTTTTATTCTGGATATATTTCATGTTGAGGTTTGGGGATTTGTGGAATAGGTCGGCATACTTGGTTAGAGCAGTACAGAGAGGGAAAGTAAGAGAGAAAAAGACAGGGATTTTTTTTTGTAGCTCACGAAAAGGTAAAGCCGTAACAATTACCCACTAGTATGGCATCGAGAGACCCCACCAGAGACTACTGCATGGTCCAGATCCACTCACCCAATGACAATACAGCAGTCCCAGTACTTTGCGCCTCCTATTTTGTCATTCAGTCCTCATTCAGTAATGAAGGTTAAGAAAAAAAAAATAGATAATAAGGTAGAGTCGGCCGACCAGGTTTCGCCCTCATTTTCAAAAGCCAAATCGAAGGTTTTCTTTTTTTATTTTATTATTATAGGGAAACGAATCTAAACGTAGATCGACTAAAATAAAATCAAATTATCAGGGGAAGAGAAAAAAGTAGAAGAACGACTAAAATAAATCTATCGTTATGATATGGGGAGAAAACACCTTAGAGACAAATTACGTTCATACTTAACAGACAATCATTCTGCTTACAGAGAGAAGATCTCCTTAACCGGACGTGAATAGTCTCCAAGACCTTCAAATGAAATAACAAATTAGCGTGACTCAGAATAGAAAATGAGTCACTGCTGAAATTCATTGCACATCGCTGGTTTTTAAGCAAATGATCCGTTATAGCGGAACCATACATATTGCTCAAAATGTCCGTTGGTTGGTAGATTCCATTCCGGATTTCACTAGGTACATGTTGTTGGACGCGACCATCTAACCTAAAGGCTTCTGCCCACGTAGTTGGCACTGCAACTACATATAAATTGATAAATAACATTATTCATATGATGGGGGGGGGCAGAACACCCTTTCGATAGGATGGCAATAATGGTTTTGTCGCAAACACCACACGTACATTGGAGGCAAAATAGCAATGTTCCAGAGCTGAGCTAATCTGTTTGGCGAATTTTTCACTTACTATCCCTAACCAAGGTAAACGAATGTAAATTGGACATTTGGCTATCATCTTAGATTTTATTTGGGAAAATTATTTATTTTCCTTTTTATGACGGAGTTGATCACATCAAGAGGTTACCTATTATTGGACAAAGTATTAGTAATTATTTTTAGTTCTTAATCCAATTTGCATTGTGAATAAATCATGAGAGCACGATGTGTTAAGGTCCAAATCAAATTATACTTTAGTTTGTTAGGGCAAAATGAATCCCAACTTGTATACAGACCAGTAAACGTTGGTTTACGGTAAATTGATGTCAGATAATTTAATGGAGTTTTCGTTATCAATACATCAAGGAAGGCTAAATTATAATTGTTTTTACCTTCATAAGTATAGTTTAATACGGGATGCATTTTGTTGAGTAATGTGAAGAATTTTTTTTCCTCTGTTTGATTATTAAATAGGCAAAATATATCATCTACATATCGAAAATAGACTAGCGGTTTTATGGGTCCAGATAACAATTGTTTTTCATAGAACCCCGCAAATATATTCGCCATTATTGGTCCAAGGACCGAGCCCATTGCCACACCATCTATTTGCCGATACATTATATCGTTGAAACTGAATTCAACCGATGTTGTGGCAAATTTCAGTAATTCAAGAAATATATTTTCAGGAATGACTACGATATAAAAAATCAGTACAGATATCTATTGTCTCCAAAACAGGGGCACAAGTGAATAAGTTGCTAATATCATAAGAGCACGTGAATTTATTGTCAACTTTATAATTTTGCATAAAATTAGCAATATAATAATAAAATATAATAAAATATCAATCGTAAAATAGTCCTAAATATGTTATTTAAATTTTAAATTTCTGCAGATTTTTTATTTATTATTATACAGCTAATATTATATTGATTATTATATTGTACCCAATACATATTGGTGTCCCTACCCGGCGTAGCCCGGTTGTACAATGCACTTCAATATGATATTTTAATCCAAGTAGATTTCGTATTTATTAACGTATCACTATTTTTAAAATACTGTACTCAGTATATAGTATTTCTAACTCAACTTTTACCTGGGCAATCGACAAATCCTTCTCACCTAATAGGGTGTCCTCTAATTTTCTACAAGTCCACGCTAAATGATAATCCGGAGTAGTATGGCATTATTATGAGTTCCTGGGATAGCAGCAAATGGAGAAAATGTGTTTTCTGAAGAGTAGAGAATTTGAATATCAATCGCCTTCGTCATAGGATCGCCCTTCCTACAAAGCATCAGTAAAATTCACCAAACAGTGATCCACCAAACAATGATTGTATCTGTCACTATGGATTTAAAGCACGAAACAAGCTGGGTTAGCTGTCCACGAGACGATATTTTGAACAAGAAAATACATGCAAGTGTACCATCTGTGAGAAAGTTCGCATGACACCTGCTTAATTGAAAGCACACCTGTGATGTCACAAAACTTAGGAATTGTTGAAATTATCCATTGAACCACTATCAATCGTTTCTAATGAGAAATTTACGATTAGTTCGGATTTCAAAAGCGAAAATATAAATATGATTTGGGTGCCATCAGTTTGAATCGAAACCAGAACATATAGCTCTCCAGCCTTATTCGTTACAGTTTGTAATATGTCCTTACGCACACAAAATCTAAAATATATAGTTTTAAAAGATATGTATGTATATTTACGCATGCGTATGAGCACGTTAAGTCGACATACGCCTGCCAAGTTGCAGTTTTCTTCCAAATTTTTAATAGCTATGTTTTACCACCTATAAAATATATCGAATTGATTCCACTGGTTCAAATCATTTATCTATAAAGTTTCAAGTATGTAAAATAAAAACTGACGGAGGAGTTCTATACAGACCGTTCCTTAGGCAGACCGGGAGAAAGCTCATTTTCACACACACACACACACACATATATATATATATATATATATATATATATATATATATATATATGAACAAATGATTAATAAAACATGTTAAAAGACATCTTGAAAAAGAGTTAAAAACATATTTAATTTTAAAAAAAGGAAACACAAGATAAGTGGATAGTCCTTAATCCGCGGAGTTTCGAAGAAATACTCTCCTTCTCATCAGAGGGCAGGAATTAGTAAAATGCAGGATCGGATTTTGCATATAAAAGTATTTAATGAAACTACAAGTAAGTCACAGATCTTACTTGGTTAAAGAAAAAAGGGTGAGGTAAGGGGAACAGGAGGCAAAAGAAAAATGATAAAAAAGTTTCACATGAATGGATAGTCCGGTGAAGGGTAAAAATCCAAAAATGGTAAAATCCAAAACGGTCAAATTTAAAATTTCAATCCAATGGGTAAATTCCAAATGGTCCAAAATAATCAAAAAGGCAGAGTTCCTTGGAAAAAAGCGCAAATGGAATGAATTCCAAATCATTAAAAGAAAAGCACTGGAGAGAATATTTAAAAACACATCTGTCAAGACTGGATGAATTAAAAAAATAAAAAAATATATTATATATATATATATATATATATATATATATATATATTCTCACAATGTGAGCAAAGACATATACCTATATAGAGTTTAACTCAAGATAGAGAATTAAATCCATATCTTCAGTCACAGATATAAGAGCAGCAAATAATTTTTTAAATGTTTGTATAGCTTACATTCATTTAACAACTCTGTTATTATTAAAGTATTATGCAAAAGCCCCGGAACGAGTATCGTTGCTAACTTGCTTGTTTTCTTCTTTAAGATATCGCAACACGTTTCGGATCACGTTATGTACATTTCAGTCAATTTGATGAAGTATTTATTCTTTAATTTTTAAATATCTTCAAACATTAACCTATCTTGTTCAACTTAACACGCTAGTTTTTTGTGTAGATTTAGGTGCACATACGATATTTAATCCATAATTGGGCCAGGACATATTCTGCTCTTGCAGGTCTGAAGATATATGATATCTATTGTATATTTCGATTATTTACAATATTCATCTCATTTTCACATTGTTTCGATTCATGTCCGCTCCGGTCTTCTTCAGGTCAAATTTGTTGAACGCGGGTGTCTTTCTGTCAAACTTGGAAATCCACACGGGATGTCTTATTAAACCATTTATTTTTTTAGCTACATGCACTCGTTCCGTCAACCATGATCGAACAAAACCTTTAAGTATCGCTTTCATTAAGGATAGCACTTTCACTGGGGATAGTATTTTCAACATCTAGATGAGTATCAATTAGAATCGAATTTACTTAGCGCTTTATTCGTTACGTCACTGGTCCTTGAGGTATATTATAATCCTAAAAACAGTAGTATCGCACCCAACTTTGTAAACTCTTAAATTAGCGATTCGACTACTAGTTGCAAGTTCATTTCATACTTTTGATTTTACTTCATTGATAGATTATGAGTACTACATTTTTTGGTTAGTGTTCATCGCACCCGGAAGTGACGTACAAATAAGGGACGTAGCGAAAATACAAAAGGAGTCAATTCGTTTCTGATAGGATCAAGCTAAGTATTACTACTTCAACTCAGAGTAGACCTTATGAGGTCCTGCAAATATAAAGTGACTCTTTAAAACTACAGCGCTAAAATTGGGGCCCCCACTACCAAAATTTTCCTACTGCTTAAGCTATAAGAAATATAATATTTAAGATAAGACTTAGAAAAAGGGTATCCAAGCATACTCATAAATATGAATTTTCAGAAATATAATCTATTGCCCTGCATATGCAATTACTTCAGCTACTTTTGTATTACACTACAATGACTTTAATTGTATCAAGGTGACATGCCGTGACCCTGATGGTATGCTAATTATAATGAATGATCAGTATTCTAACCCACGAGGGCATCCTAGTGCAACCAATTGTTACAGAATTTCGTTTAGGGGGTTGAAGCTCTGCATACTGATTAGTTCATTTCTATTTCTGTGCGGGCGAACGAATTTTGGAAAATTCGGACCACTCATATATCACGTTCGAACTGGGCATGCATACAATGTCCATTTAAATGTTCCCCCTCCTCGTATGTTTGAAAGCTGACTTCATTAATATAACAGATGTTTTAATTGGACGTATTCGTAACCGTATGTTCGATATTCAGCGTTCAATTTTCGTCAACGTGGTTGAGTCGCTTGTTTTATATATTGGAAGAATCTTGTGCTAATGTAGGATCGGACAGCAGTTGTTTAACAATGAATTATTTCTAACTATTTAAGCATTGCGGAAAAACGTAATAATAATATCATAGTGTTTAACTGCGACAAAATAATATAACTTGAAAAAGCCGACGTTTGATAATCAGTTGTGTTGCTATTTTATTATCACTCATTTATTTTTGGAGTAAGATATTTCCGAATAAAGAGTGAAATAATAGAAAAATAGAAAGAAAAGTAACTGATTTAAATAATGAAAATTATGTGATCGATGCGGGTATGTATAATACCTCACAATGTTGAACGCACCTGCTTTGCACGGTTTTAGGTAAACCATAGGCAAGGTGTCTTTCTTTCCGGTATAACAGATGTGTACCATACAGGTCTAGATAAAGCTTTTCAGCCGTGGTGAAGACAATTCATTTAAGAGAACAAAACTCTGATGAAAAAACAAACTGAATAGAAAAGTCTGTTAGTCTTGTAAGGTAATCTTCACGTAATTGCGTCACAAACAAAACATCTACTTCGGATTTTCTATTTGTGAAGTAGTAATACTCATAAAACTGTCATGAAAGTGCGTATGATAGTACGAAATCTGGTCTAACTAGAGATAGCGAAGTATAAAAAATATAATAAATATTTTAAAGTTCAAAATCATTACTGCTTAACTACGGTGTGTTTCTTTATTAACATATAAAGCACTTAATGTGATTTATTTGTTAATTCTTATGTAATTTAATATAATAAATAAATAAATATTACAAGGAATGTGCTGGATTTTTTTTTTGGGGGGGGGTAAGTGTCGGTTTTGTTGCGATATGAAAATGGTACATATGCCACCACAGAACTGTGGTATGTCTCGCATTTATTATTTAACATCTATCAATGTTACCATATAGACTTATTGTCTATTCACTTATCGACTTTTGGTAGTTTAGCTTGTAGAGTGCAACTGAAGTTGTTTGTATGGTTGACTAAAATAACTTGATGTCTTGAATTCTTTCTTGCAAACCGTTCTATTTGTTAAAGCGCCTTTAACTGTGACATTACTGTTAGGCATTTTAAAACTATTTTTACAGTTTAATTCGTAATTTCGGTTCAATATTGTAATTTGCTTTACATTGCTTGTTCATGTACTTAGTGTTAGAGTTTTAAACATTGCATTTTAATGAGTCTTTTCGTACCAGCACAGTGTTATGAGACCTCGGATTGGATTTTAGGTCGCGGCAAACAAATATTTTATCCACAACGCAACAAACAGTTAAAACCGTATAGTTACAGAACTATGTCTGCGATATATATGATGATCTTTATTTATCACTAATCAAATTTAAATTATGATGAAACAAAATATACTAATGCATATGTCAGCATTATTTAAAAGCGAAATTACAGGTTTTTAATTAGTTACTATTATCGCAAAACAACTGAATATATGTACGTTTTCCTTTCACATGAATGACTATTATATATGAAACCTCGTACAACGCAAATTATTGCAATACATATAACATTGAAAAAGAAAAAAAACAGTACATGCAATACATATATAATAGAATAAGTTAAGAAAATAAAGAGTAAAGTTACATAGAAAATTTATTACATTATCAAGTCAGTAAAGATAGAAACGGAAATAAGGAGAAACTTCATTAGATCATGTCATTTCGAAGCTAAATATTTCTCATCAGAATTTATTATATTATATATACATATGTATATTTACAGATATGTATACCAAATATGCAAAGTGACATAAAATATAAATACTATTTCTATTGTAAAATAACAAGTCTTTAAGCTATCACTGTTTGTAATATAATAAATCAATTCGAAAAGGAATACACAACCCTATTATTTTAATAGATATTTACTAAATGAATAACTTTTTTAATATAATGTTAGTGCTTTCAAAAAATTAAGCTTTTCCATCGCTAATCTAAATATGAAGACAATGATTTCAAGACAAAGTTGAAACTTTCTGAAAGTACATGCAAACCATCGTATCTCTGCCAATAATTGATGTATGATCAAAATTCAAGTTGAACCTGAAAGATGATCCGTGGCCACATGCAATGGACTCTAATAGGCTGTCTTAAAACTCTACCATGGCAGGAACTGTACTTGCAGCACGTGGTTTTTACGATGCCAGTCGAAAGACGCATGACCATCAATCTGATCATGAAAATTTCGTCCTCGTGTTGCAGGAAATACGGCTTGTGTTTGTATCAACGGGAATCCCGAGCGAGATGAGGGTTTGGATGTAGGGACTGGTGAAGTTCTCAGATAGTTATTTCGTTTGTTTTTTTTTTCTGAAGGTGTCATATAGAGCTGAGTCCTGCATCAATGTTATATATCCGGTGTTTGACAGCAATAGCTATAACTCAATATAGTCATTTGAATGAAATAATAACTCATTTGGAAAGATATGGTGCCTCATGACATAACGTTCACTTCTAACACCAACACTATTACAGCTTTAACTAACTTGTGCGAACTGTACGCTATCCATCCGTTGTTATGCGCGTTCTATGATCGATACTGAGAAAAACGAGTGCATCACTGACTGATTGGTTAACATTGCTGAGGATTTTTTGTCTTGTATGACACTGAGCAACGAGAAATTTCGAAGTTTTATGAGAAGTGGCGAATATAATTGTTAAGTATTTTCTTCATATCCGAGACTTTGAAGTCAGCATCGTTTTGTTATGATCTATCATTGTCTACATACCACCTCTACATACATGATCTATCATTGTCTACATACCACCTCTCAATTCTCGAACTCATATATCACGATCTTCAAGGAATACAGAAATCCACCGAAAGTCATAATGATGCTAATTGAAGTGTTTCAGCAATGAGCTTTTCAATTGAACATCGTCTCCATTTATTAAGTACGTGCAAAATGAATACCGATGCTAAAAATGGATCAACCTAGCTTTACTTAAAAATTCACCAAAAATCAGGAAATTCAACAAAATAATGCATTGTAAATTATAACAATTAAAAAATAATTTTTACAGGAACTTTACGAAAAAAGCCCTAAAGTCCGTATTAATGAATTCGATATAACTCGAAGAAAAATTAATTTCTCAAACCACTGATATCATTTAATTAAGCATTGTTTATTTAATATTTCCACACCAAAAAATTACAATAGCAAAAAATATTTCGACTTTTTTATTAAACTACAGGTTTCGCATAATTTTTATATGCAAGATTTTAATATTTTCCTTGCTTGCATGAATGTGAAATTTTCAGCGTAACATAATTTTTATATAATACTAAACAATAATTTAAAAAATAATTTAAAAACAGGAACACAGAAAAATAATTAAATTAAAAAATGGTAAAGAATAATACAAACGTTCAGGATATGAATGTATGGATGCATGCCAGGGTAAAAAAGAAAAGTAGCATCTCTTACATCATTTTCACACAGCCTTTCGACTGACTGAAATTTTGGGCTTCCGTTTGTTGCAATTTTGCGAAGGGCAGAATCCCTCGCTTTTTGGGCTCGTACAAACAAGATGTTGTTTTTTTTTTTCATTTAATTCAATGTCTTAGGAATAATCTTTAAAATAGACCCATGAAACTAATATTTTTAAGGATTTTTACAATGAATTTATTTAACTTCAAATTGTACATGAATTGGTTAGATCGCTGTGAAAACATTTTTTATAACTTTTTTTTCCTTTGGGAAATTAACTTTAGTCTTTAATCTTTTAAATACAATCAAAAAGTGGTCGGAAACTTACAGAGAAAATTATTATAAATCGGCTTTCAAAACTAGGTTCCCCTATCTTTATTCGCCCATTTTTGCCCGTATCTACCGCATATCACACTCACCAAGACACTATTCGTTGCACTTTATAGATGAAATTACACATAAAATCGATGCAGCTTAATATCATAGAAACATCGCCTGTATTTATAGGTTGCGTTATACTATTTTTCTTACTTTATATTTCTCCAAACTGCTGTCCCCCAGGAAAGGGGATATAACAATATGGCTTCAATTTTGATTTATTGTTCCAGCATCTATTTACGTTTACAAGGGAGTTACACGGTGTTCGAACAAGTGCGCTTCATGGATACGTAAACCTTGCCATAACATTTTCATTCCAGAAAAAAACTGCTCCAAATTTATATACTATTATATGTATTAGTATTCCAATAGTAGTAGTAGTAGTAGTAGTAGTATTCTAGTAGCAGTAGTAGTAGTATTCTAGTAGCAGCAGTAGTAGTAGTAGTGGTAACAATATACGGCGTTGTGTTACTTTTGCCTTTCATAGATTTACGTGTTCGCCGATGTCAGTTAGTTATTGGAGGGAAAAATCCAAGACCTCACATTTATCAATGTTCTTGTTAACCCAGGCTTTGACTTCGTTGGAACGGGTTCAAATGTTCTATCACCCTCTAATTTAGCCACTGTAAATTCTACTATTCTTGAGACTGTTCCAAAAGTTATGATTATTTATTCTTGGTTATCGTTCTCTGGGGATAATTAGTATTTTTTTCTATTTTCTCAGATATTTTTTATGATTTTATTATCTCCGCTTTATGCTATCTTTTGTTTAGCGGTGTCTACGTTTCATCTTTTATTGCGTCCTAGCATCTCAAGTTTTTTATATTCGTCAGACATACATATGTATGGCATTTTCTTAGGCGTGTCTAGCTTAAGTTAAAAACAGATATCTCTATATGTCGGTCTGTCACGTTTGAATTTAAAATCGAAATATTTTCGTATAAACTAATTCATTGAATACGAGGAAGGTTAAGAGATAATAATAAAGTTGTTTGGCGGATACGAGACACAGTTAATCCGTTCGTACGTGAATGTTCGTTTCTTTGCGTTCAATGCACTGTGGTTCGCTCGTTGTGCTCGTTGTAATTCAATGCCTACTTCCGATGCCGGGCGCTGTGTTAATCATGTTTTCTCTATCACTACCGTATCAAAGGGATTTTCCAAACAAAACCACAAATCTGATTTAAACCGATTAACGTTGTATTATTTTTAATGTAAAACCGTTGTTTGTTTTCTACGGAGAGACATGCTTGCAGATAAAGATAAAACATACCTCATAACCGAACACAAGCAGTCTATTTGTGTTCGGCCAAAAGACCAATTTGTCTCTGAGAATCTGAGATCTAACTGACACACTTGCTAAGCTTGCTGTAATGCATATGGATATTGGCATCATCTGCGAGAGATCACACAGTTACCTGCTCTAAAATCATAAACCAGTTTTATTACTAGACATAAAAACTTACTTATTAGGGGGCTCACCATGTCGGATATTTGAAAAATCTATAACAGGGCCTCCGTTCAGTCTTGAGAGAACAATAGATATCTCCTGCAAGAAAATCTGTGCTGTAATTAAGAATCATTTGTGCAATCTCCTACATACTTTACCTGCATCGGCAGTGCCTGATTTTGATAAAAACGAGTTATTCAGGAAAACTAGAATCAATGCTGAGATTAGCGAAAGCACGCACATTATCTATTATTCCCAAATGGTCACTTATGTAGTGCTGACAAGGCTCAGCGTCGTTCCTATCAGATAATGGGAACAGCTGTGTTAATGTGACTATTTCGTATATAGAAAGTTTAAAGAGCTCACAATAATAGCAGAAAATATGTTATTTAAGAATATATTATTATTGCTTTTGACCTATTTATTACCTTTTGACCAGACGACATTTTGGATAGTCTCCTTTTTTTCTAAATATATCTGCTATTGCATGCCTGCCGTCAATAGAATGCATCTTTGTTTCATACCAATCATGAAACTTTGCACATGCTTTCAATTAGATCGCTAAATATGTAAAAACAAAAAGCAAAAACACGTTTAGATGTGTACATGCACTTGTGTAAAAAGTTCTGTCTATCTGTTAGTTGGAACTTAAATATGCTATGCGGTATCATTTTTATCGTTGTGCATGCATATGACATGTATCCATCTTATGAATACCATTTGTTGCTTCTTCAAAATAACCGACTCTAATACATTTGCTTCTGTACACGGATCTATAAAATAAAGCATTTACTGCTTGTTTATATTGTTGCAGTTATTGTTTCGGAAGAAAAAGTTTATATGACTCTAATAGTAAACAGAAAATGGAATCCGTAAAATTGATGCTCTTTATCAATCTAAATCTTGAAGTTAAATGGTTTATAAGGGATTAGTCAACAATGGAGTTGGTTTGGTTTGATTGTTTTTATTTTACGGCATATCAACCCTTTTCAAGTCATTTAATGTCGAATCCAGTGGTTTTAAAGAAAAAAAAATTAATAGAATATATATATTTTTTTTTTAAGTCGGTTTCTATTTAACCCATAGTTGAGACCCTAACAGGTACTACCACTCCGGATCAGAGTGGACCGAGAAGCTATGACAATTAAAGGGTGGCTCCACACTCCCCAAAACCCGCAACAAATGACCTCACCATTGGATATAGTTTAAGGTCATATCCAGGACTGTGAAGTTGGAGTGATATCGCTATTAGTGTGTGTCTCCATGATAAACATTTATAAAGAAACGTATTAATACAGCTATCGTCACACATTACAGCTTTTCTGCCAATATGTGTGGCGCACTCATGTTATTTCCCTGCAATATATTATGCACAATGTATAGGTACTTCATAATGAATGACACTCTGTACATGGTGAAAACCTATATCCTTCCAGAGTTAAGCTTGTTAATATATGTGGAAATACACAGAACACGACAGATCCAACATAATAAGTCTCGAGCAAAAGTATCCCTATTCTTTACGCGTACTTGTAATTTTGTCCACTATCAACAAACGTATGCTTCGACGAATAGAACGCCAAAGCTTCCCGGTCGATCAGTTTGGAGAATGGAAAATGCCGCAGTATACTAATCCAGTCTTGCAGATGCCTTTGGGAAATACTTTAATAAACTCTGCATGTATCAGAAAACAATTCATTGCGCGATTGTAAAACAAGAGAAGAATATCTAATTTATTTACATAATAGATCATTAAGAATTCATTGGATGATACCCAGGTGTCAAGTAATTGAGCATCCGCAAGGTAAAAATACACTGTGTGAATGTATGGTCATGTATGAAGAAAATAAAGTTCCGAAATTGTTTTTTCCATGTTTTTCACCGACAAACATTCTAACACATGAATTTGCATATAGTTTTAAACCAACAGTGTTTGTTACGTAAAATTCGGATGTTATTCGATCGATTCTTAATTTATGCTATGTTAATAAAGCAGAAACACACGCGCAAACATAGCCACACAGAAATAACACAATCACACACATATTAGGTGTGTGTGTGTGTGTGTGCAACATTAGTATTAAATATTAATTAAGAAACAGGTTCATTCCCGCAGAAAAATGCCATAGAGGTTTTCTATTGAACTTCTACTTTGTAAGCACATATTGATCAATCTTGAAGTAAGTAATGAAAATATGTACACAATCTGTCATCTTACCTCATAGCATTACATGAATATATAAACATATTTATATATATATATATATATATATATATATATATATATATATATATATAGGAAAGGCTTTATGTTAACTGTAAAATGTTTTTGACTTGTGATGGGGGGGTATGAGACGAATAGATTCGCCAATCATTTTTATAACCAACGGCTGTGCTAAACAACCAATCAAAACGTCGCAAAATTATTATAAAAACCATCGAATTTTGGATTCAATCAGTTCGCCATTTGCTACGTCACGGACCGCATTTAATTCTTGGCCGCCATCTTGGTTACTGATCTGAACTACGCCGCCATCTTGGTTACTGATCTGAACTACGCCGCCATCTTTGTTCAACATAATATTTCAGAACTTAACATTAACATTTGAATGAAGTTCCATGTTGAGTCCGAACGACGGAAGTGTTTTATGTTCCACACCGTCATATCCCACTTAATGCAAGTTCAACTCTACAAGTAAATGTAATGTTTGGATATGTATAATTTACGTTTCTAGAAATAAGCCCCCCCACTCCGGAAAGTCCCCCGAATTGTTTTGTTATTATTCTTTTAAGGCATTATTAAAAACTGTATCCATGCTTAATCAACGGTCCTGTCCTGTCTCTGTAACGACTCTGACAGTTGATTTGTTATGTTATTGATGTGTGTGTGGTGTGCGTTTTCTAGTCATCGCACGAAACTGTTTTAACTGATAAGATGAAGCCAAAAAATCAAGTTATACAATGTCGCCACTTGATATGTTTTAGAAAGAATCCTCCACTCAAAATAAAACGTCTTTTTATGTTTTTTTAGGTCATCAGCAATACTAAAGTATATATGAAAAATACAATTAATGAGTTAAATGTATTATGCTATATGAACATAGTGCGAATTCTTTATTTTACGTCATCTCTGATGAGGCTGTATATCTGTATAATATTTTACTGTTGCCTACTTTGCAATGAAGTAGACGTGAACTGCCGTTATTGTCGATATATAAAAATAATTTGCTTTCATATAAATTGGCGGTCCTTTTTTTTCTTTTCTTTCAAGATTAACAAATATTTTGCAGTTTTCCTATTTCTGTCTGTACAGCAGAGAAAAGACAAATGCTTCTAAGTATATGTAAAATGGCTCAAAAATGCCAAATGCCTTTTAAGTGTGATTGCAATTGCAAAATAGGCAAACAATAGATCGCTGACATTTCCCCTGTGAATCATGAACGTCCGTGAATAAATAATATGAGTAAACTGCAATGAAACCCTCAATAGATCTATAATATAATGTTCTCAATATAAATATCGATTACGAATATTGATTATTTTCGTTATAATTATTTTATTTTAGAGCATACGTTTTCAGATACGTCCGTGAAGGTTTCTAATAAGCGCTGTCGGTCTGCCAGTTCGTTCTAAAAAGATTGAGGCAATATTTTTTATAATTAAACGCGTCGACACATCTTAAAGATATTGTTTTGTTTTTCATAACTTCTAAACAATTAACGAATATTTTATGATTGTAGAGTGAATCAAAGTGTAGTATGTGTTCTGTGTAATTTTTAATTCTGTATCGATCCAAATTCTGACATTTTAAGGGAGCTAATTTCCCCTCATATAAAAACTGATCTTGTCATAAACCCTGCATTAATATTGTGAAACAAGTAAACAAGAAAGAATAATTAAAATGTATAACAAAACTTGAATTTTTGTTGCATTTCTAAAAAATAAGTAAACTACGTTGTTTTCTTCTATATTTCAAATATAACTATGTCGTTTATAGATCGTGATAATTCTCTTTATACTTACCAGATGTAAAATGTAAACAGATGTGATAGTATAGAACCGGGTGTTATCTCCCAACACCAGAATTTTAAAAAATGGGTCTTGCATTAAAAAGCAAACAAAATCAGTTAAATAAAAATTGTTTTTTTCATTTACGTTGATTCTTACGCATTAACACCTAACGGAAAAAAGGATAGAACTAAAAATCGACCGAATATTATCATACAAAATATAAAAATGAAATAATTATTAAAACAAGTTATTTCAATTAGGAAATTCATTTTTGAAAAACAAATACCCACCGTGCCGTCGTCTCCATTCTTTGTTTGTCTTTTTCGTATGAATGAAGCGAAACTATTCGAACGCAAGGACCGGGATTGATACTTCACTTAAGTTAATTGGTCCTTGATAAATGTAGAGGAAACGATTCATACTGAGACAATTACTATTTATTTGGATACTGCTAGAGTGCTCCCTTTTGGGGATGAGCTGGTTTTCCCCCCCACATTAAAAACGGCCTTGTGTCTAATTTGCTTTCGTGAGCAAGCCAATAAATAAAACACCTGGCGCCTGGCCTTTGGACCGGGTAGTATCTGCTATGTAATTGGTCCTTGGTCAATGTAGGGGAAATCCGTCATAATGAGACAATTGCTATTTATTTGAATATTGCCAGAGAGACCCCTTTTTTGAGGGAGCTGGTTCTCCCCCCCCACATTAAAAACGACCCTCGTGGAATGTTTCAAAGCAACGCCATTTCTGTCATCCTTTTGATTGACTACTTTTAATTTGAACGCTTTAGACTTCCGGTCGCGTCATGGAATAGGAGTGAGACGCCAGATTTTCTTTCACTTTCTTTTCCGCCTTCGCGTCCCGGGTAAGAGCCTGCCTGCCTACTTCTACTTTTTTTGGCTAAACACACTTCTACAAATACCCGGGCAACGCCAGGCACCCAGGCTAGTTAATATATTGAGGGGACATTGGATTTATTCAAATCTGCCACTGGTTTACTCCCGCGTAAAACACTATACAAATAGCGTTTTAAAAAGGTTGTACGTTATCGTAATGCTGATGAACCCGATTAATTGCTCTTACTGATACAAAACAATTTCCATGTACATACTTTTAATTAAAAAAATAATAATTGATGTACATATATGTAGCTAATAATGTTTGTATATATATATATATATATATATATATATATATATTTGTGTACATATATATATATATATATATATATATATATATATATATATATATATATGCGCCTGCGTTTATGTGTTGTGTTTATCCATTCAATCCATAACGTTTTGTATTTTCCAGTTTTCCTACGCCTCCATCTCGCCGGCTCTAAGCAAAAGAGAAGTCTACAAGACGTTCGTTAGTCTTGCTCCGGCCGATTCTTCATATAACGCAGCGCGTATGCTCTTCATCAAACACTTCAACTGGGACACAGTGGCTACAATCTACGAAGACACGGAAATGTACTCACTGGTCAGTCGATGTATTCCTTTTTCTGTTCTTTTTTTTAATTTCCACGTTTTCTTTCTTTTTATATTTGTACTCGCATATTTCATTGGCGTTGCACGGGGTAAGTATCCCTCCCACCCTACCTGTAAAAAAAAGAAAAAACAAGTTACGGTTGTTAATGGAAACCACTGACGGAACAGTATAACAGTGGGCACTTGTGCCCATGACCAAAAATGAATGTACCATGGCGAAGTACTGCCGTATTTTATATATATTTATATATTGAAGCGCTTCGCTTCCAAATAATCGAGTATATTTTCTAATGATTTGTCCCGAAAAACATATTACAGAATAATATTAAAGGAAATATATAGAGTAAATAGAATTGTTGGCAAAAAATAAGTTTGTTTATTTTGTTTAATATTTTTCCGTATTTATCTTTTGGCATAATTAAATAAAAAACGCAAATATTTGAGACCTAACCTCTTCAATTTATTTGGCAAAAAATAATGTTTTTTTAGTTAGTTTAATAAATTCTGTATTTATTTTTCGGTAGAAAATAAAACAACGTTATCATCATTGCCA
Organism: Euprymna scolopes; assembly: GCF_053919585.1. Taxonomy (NCBI): domain Eukaryota; kingdom Metazoa; phylum Mollusca; class Cephalopoda; order Sepiida; family Sepiolidae; genus Euprymna; species Euprymna scolopes. The sequence goes on along the minus strand of NC_136484.1, from coordinate 69,206,750 downwards.
TAGTTGTCGTCGTTGTCGAAGATGTCAGTGGTTGCTTATTCAAAGCTTTTAGGGGAAAATTTAATATAAGAATCAGAAATATTTGGGAGCTAAATTCCTCAATCTATAAATACATATGTAATTTGTACTTTGTAAACATCACTAGTGGACACGCAGGGTGTTTTATGCTTAGAAAAAAGTTTTGTTTATGTTTTGACGAAGGCGTCATCGTCGCCAAAGATGACGGAGTTGTTTTATTTTACGTTATTAGGAACAAGGCCGATAGCCATTAGTCGCTGCTCTCGTGTAATGAATGAATGCGTGAATGTAGGATTGACATGAAATTCTTAAAGATAAACTAAAATGGCCGAAAAATGGGCTGAAATGACTTAAATAAATAAAAAGTAAATGACTTAGAATGACTTTAATGAAATTAAGGATGAATTGAATGACCTTAAGAATGACTTGAATGTCTTTGACACTCTGGTTGTAAAGTGGGTGATCATTTTACATTAAATTAATACAGAAAAGTGATCCGCAACTTTGTATCACAAAGTTACAAACATAAGTACAGCATGTAGTAAGAACAGATAGTACACATTTATCTTGGCCAAAAGGCCAAGAAAAAGGTATTTATTTGCTCCCCAACCGAGCAAATTAGGCACAAGGCCGATTTTTAATGTTAGGAGTGAAGGGGAAATGAGGACCAACTCCCCGGGGAGTAGGGGGGCTGGATAGTGACAATTGGTATGAAGGGTCGCCCTACATTGACCAAGGTCGTATATGTGGGGTTGGTATTTATTTGATCCCCCACCGAGCAAATTAGGCATAAGGCCGAGTTTTAATGTGAGGAGTGAAGGGGAAATGGACACCAACTCCCTGGGAATAGGGGAGCTGGATAGTAACAATTGGTATGAAGAGTTGCGCCTACATTGACCAAGGTTTTATATGTGGGGTTTCCCCCACATATGGTCTTTGCTTGCAGTATCTGCCGGAACAGATAATACACTTTTATCTTGGCCAAAACGTCAAGAAAATCTTAAAAAGCTCAGAACAGCATCTATTAATAACAGACCTTTGATCTTAATCAAAAAGGTCAAGCACAAAAGTGTTACTGGCAGACAGACCGACCGACCGACTGACCGACCGACCGACCGACTGACTTATAGAGTCGCTTGCACGCGACTAAAAATGTGAATGTAAAAACCGCAAATATGTGGAGACTAAAATGTCTAATATTCAAATACATAAGTAATAAGTCGTTTTCAAAAATTAGCAAATAATCGAGTATAGTTTCGAAAGATTTGTTCTGAAAAAAATATTACAGAATTTGATTAAAGGAAATATGAAGCTTCAATACAATTGTTGGCAAAAATAAGGTAGGTTTATTTTGTTCAAAAAATTTCCGTATTTATCTTTCGGCATAATTAAAAAAAACACACACACGCAACTAATTGGGAGCTAACCTCTTTAATTTAGTTAGCAAAAAATATTTTCGTTTAAGTTTGTTCAATAAATTTCATTATTTATCCTTCGGTAGAATAAAAAAACGCAACTTTGTCATCGTTGTTCTCGTCGACGAAGACGTCAGTGTTTTAGTTTTTAGGAAAAATCTTAATCTGAAGGTCACAAATATTTGGGAGCTAAACTGTTCAATGTATAAATACATTATGCGTAATTTTGAAGCATCACTAGTGGAGACGTAGTGTGTTTTATAGTAAATAAATTCAGTTCTGTGGATGTTTTGACGATAGCGTCGTATTCGTCGCCGTATTCGGCAACGGCGGCGTTGTTTTATGTTATAAGGAAAAATCTGAATGTAAAAGCCGTAAATACTTGGAAGAAAAAATGTCCAATATTTAAATACAAAATTAATGCGTCCTTTTTAAACATCACCAATGTACACGGTGTCTTTAATGGTATAAGAACCCAGTTTTGTTGATGTATTGAAGAAGATTTCGTTGTTGTTAATATGTCTGTTAGCGATGTCATATTGTAATCTTACTTAGCGTTCGTTTATGAAGCGTGAAACTGGATTTTGGAATACGAGGATTTTTAGAGCTCAGCCAATCAGAATAGACGGAATTTGGAGAGGGATACGTTATTTTTTATGAATCAGAAATAGGAAATATTATGTTATCGATGTATATATGAGCCACTTCCGAGCGGCGTAAGCACAATATCTGTGGAACATGTAGAATTGTATCCGGTGACAATTGGAAGCGGTGGTAGGACTAAATATTTAGAGAGAAAAAAGGGTTCTACCTTTGAAGATGTTGCGATTGTGATAGTTTCGCTCGTCGGATGCAATGTAGCATTTTAGTATTACGACATAATGTGTATAAAATGATGTTCGAAAGCACTATAAGATAGTGGTTATTAGCCTTGCTGTATTGAATTTGTATGTGGCATCTGATGTTGCAAACTACGATACTTTGGTCCAGAGAAGAATTTCAACATTCATATATATAGTAATATAGGAGATATGAATGCGGAAACACACCAACTCATATATCTATTATATTAATATGTTAATGCATAGACATATCTGTGTAATATATATTCAAGGAAAAGTCGAAGAATACATGGCCATAGGATAGAGGAGATTGTGTAATATCAAGATGCATGGTTTGACAGGAAGTAAAAATTGAAATCATATTTGCAGGTGCAACTAAAATGTGAGTAAATGGATTTTCTAGCGGCCTTATTCAAGTAAACAATGATGAGAGAGAAAAGAGTAACATCGTAACAATAGACGGGTATATGAAGAAGTTTTACCACTAAAGTCAACCAACTGTTAGTCAGCTTACTATCACTACTGTTTGGGAATGCTTATATTCAGACTTACAAATAAAGAAAACGAATTGATAAACAACTCCTATTTGTAGTTCTGTGTTTATTTTCAAGTGTGGATATACAATTTGCACACACACACAAACATCCACACACATACACACACATATATACATATATATATATATATAGAGAGAGAGAGAGAGAGAGAGAGAGGAGAAAAATAGATAGATAGATAGATAGATAGATAGATTCATAAGTTTATGTGCGTATATCAATTTTTGTGCCCATTGATATTTCCATCTATATTTATATAGTATGTTTTTTGGTCCCAACTTTTATTTTTATTTACGTTCTAAAATATACATACAGTAGAATCTAAGAATTTGGCATTAAAAATTATTAACAAAATACAGTAAAGAATAAAAAACACATATATAATTAAATAAGACTATAAATAACATTGTATGTTGGGGCAAATATCGTAATCAAGGGCTGGAAAACATAGTGTTATATAATCAGGTGGGAAACGTGTCATATGTTATATATAGTGCGCGATAAATATTCAAAACAGTTATATTGTATTGAGAGGTGCGGAGATATCGTTGTTATAACACTCGTTATAAACGTATAAATTGTATGCATGTTGCTTAGCCAGAAGATATCGACGTATAAACCGAGTCATATTGTATCAGAGAGTTGTTACAGTTAATATTTTGTATCATTTTTATAAGAGGAATAATATATGCTTCATACCTTTCTTTCTTCGAGAGTTCTTCAAAAGTTCTTCTATCTTCACATGCTGAGCTCCGTGATGAAACATAAAATGACCAACACCATCCAATTGGGACATCTATTCTTCCTTCTTTTGTGAAACTACAGAACAACACTTTAAATTTTTTAAATATAAATTTATTTCAGTTGTCTTCACAGACTCTACATTTCTTGTCTACATGTTTGTTCTACACAGCCTCGATTCTTGGCTTGAAGTTCGTCTATTCACTTGCGTGACTAAACTACAACTCTCGACTCAAAACTTTCCAGCTGACTAAAACTCCTAACCCCTTGACCTCAGTTCCGATGACGTAACCGATTAAAAGACGCGTCTCCTCAACGTGACCTTTCCACATCTGCCTGCCCAACGTTCCTGTTTACAATGCCTCCTCACGGGACAGAGTTAGACACCAGGGTTGTTTTTTAACGTAGAGAAAAGGAACAAAAAATAAAAATTGCCTCAGTCATGAAGGCTTCTTCTCGACTGACAAAGAACAAGAAATTAAAGTGCAGTATCTGAAGAACAGATACTACATTTTGATCTCAGCCCAAAGGCCAGTAAGCCCCGGCGAATTTGTTTATATTTAATCTATATATAAACATTTTAAGCTAAACACCATTGCTACACTTTATTCTATAAACAATAAATTACTCCCAATGTAAACTATTTTAAGAATACAATTGAATAGATATATAAATAGATAGAGAGATAGTGTTACGTACTGGTGGTATTATTAAGATGGCGTATATATTCTTGTATTGTTGTTCATGTTAGTATTTGAAAGTCTTAGAGTAATAGAGACTTAGTGTGATATTTAGAGGTTGTCTTACTGAGAGATAAGAGTCTTAGGAGTGTTTATATGTTGACTGCTCATATGTCTTAAGATGTTCAGGTTGTAAGAGATAGCATATTGGAGACATAAACAGGTATATATAGAGAGACAGGTCTGTATAAACGGGAGTGTTTCTATAAATATTGATACATATATTTCTTACCTATATTTGAGATGATGATTTTCACAAGGTTCTCATAACATAAATGGACAATACCTTTTCTGTTGAATCACATGAAGACGCAGATACACAAAGATGATGACGTCCTTTATTTCATGACCGGTCCAAGATTTCGCTTGAGGAATTCAAAGTTTCTTTACATGGTTATTTCTAAACCCCTCTCACTTCTAGAGGGTGTCTTGATTCTAACGGTGAATCGGTCTGAACCTCTATGCTTCTCTCCGACTCTTCTCCCAGACTCCCCGATTGCATCAAAAATATACATATATTGAGAACTCGTCACGTCATCGCATGATTAAACATGTGCTCATAAAGCACGTTGGCTAACATGCGTCACGTTGCCAAACTTAAAATAACCTCGAGTTCAGTAACCTATTTTTCAAATAACATTTTTACAAAATATGTTTACAATTTCAATTGACGATTAAATTCCTAAACAGAAACAAATTTCATTATTACATTCTTTTTCCATATACAAATACGTAAGCTAAACAATTGCATTTTCTTATTTCAATAACATTCTGTATTTATTTTAACTTATTATTGGAATTTTCAATTCCAAATCTAGCTTCGCAAATTTGAATCCCTGACTATCCTATTTCATATTTACATTTAACTAATTCCCTATTCTTTTACTTACATGAAAAGGGGCGGCCCTTTTATTATATAACAATAGATCGATAATAATTAATCACCATTTAGCAATATTATTTAACAATAGTATTTCACATAATAACCTGAAAAACACTAGCCTAGGGCCACCAGATCCCAGGGGTTCTACTGTTCTGTAAAATATATCTATAATGTAATCTAATATATATATATATATATATATATATATATGTGTGTGTGTGTGTGTGTGTGTGTGTGTGTGTGTGTGTGTGTGTGTGTGTGTGTGTGTGTATGTCTTTGTGTTTCTGTGTGCGTTTGCATGGAAAAATAAGCAATATGCAGATGTATAAAATGCGCATATTTTTATATATATTAGAATTCGTAACTGTTTGTTTGTAAACAAAAATAATATATATACATACAGAGAGAGAGAGAGAGAGAGAGAGAGAGAGAGAAAGAGCAAAATTTGTTGAAAATTCAGACTCGCGTTTTCTTTTTATAACCTTCGTTTATTTCCTGGATTTTTCCATTACAGCTGTTTCATTGATGAGTTGGCAATTTTATGATTTATATTTCTATAAACATATCCAGTTCCCACCAACTTCTTAGGATGTTTATCCATTAGATTTTTACAGCAAAAGGTATATTTAACATGCTGGACATCGTGTGAGTATATATTAAAGTAAATGATTGCAATAATTATATATATATATATATATATATATATATATATATATATATATATATGTATATATATATATATTTAAAAGAGTGTAGTCATCAACAATTGTAGGTTTTTCAGACTTTTATCATTTTTTAACATTTTAAAATATTTTATAACGCGTTTCAAGCCTTGTTCCGCTCTCTTCAGATATTTCTATATAAAGTTTTTTAAGGTAATGTCTTTTTGCAAAACATTGTGTTTTTGAGAGATATTGCAATTTCAGACTCTTTGTCACCAATAGTCGGTGAACTGGTCAAAAGTTCAATCAGTTAGAGTTAATTTCATTTAGTAGGTGGAGGGGGTTGTAAGTTTATTTGGAACATGTTTTTATAGGTTTTTATGATTTTCTTTCTTTTTTGATGTGTGTATATGTGTGTGTCAGTGTGTGCTTGCGTGTTAAGGCGAGGGTTGTGTGTTGTGTGTTGTGCGTGCGTGAATACCTGTGGGTCAAGATCTATGATTTTCTTTCACATCTGTGTGTTTGTGTGTGTGCGTATGTGTGCCCGCGTGTGTGCGTCCATGCCTATGCGTGTAAGATGGAGAAAGAGGCAGGATATCTAAATAGGTATAAGGTCGATTACATATCTAAACATACATACATACATACATGTATTCAGTCACCCAAACGCAAACACACGCACACACACAAACAAAATGGAAATTAGATGATATATACACATATACACACATACACATATACATACACACATATACACACACATATATATGCATATATACACATATAGATACACATATACACACATACGCATGCATGCATATATGCACACACACACACACACATATATATATATACACATATATACAAAAATATAAATGCAGGAGTACACATACATACACACTCCCACATATACATACACACACGCACTTACCCACCACCCACACAATTACGCACACACACGCACATACGCACTCACACACTACACCCATATTTGTTGAAGTTGTCTTCGTCTAGAAAGATTTTATTAAATGTGGGCAGAGTAGTTTGTTTTATTTCTAATTGTTTAGTTTAGGGAAATAGTATTATATTGGATATGGGTGCGCATGCCCGTGAATGTGTTCGCATACTTTATTTTGCTTGTTTTGATTCGTGTGTAAGGATTTACATTTGCATAAGCATGCGTGTGCTAAGTGCATTTTGTGTTTTGCCTATTTATGTGTATTGTTATTGCGATGTGTTTAAGACGGGGTTGAACTTCATTATGAAGTTTTTTTCTTGTGTTAGTAAGTAGAAGTGTTTGTCAGTTTGGAAAATGAGCACTATCTCGAATTTTCCTCCACTGCATGTGTGTACGTACTGTGACACATGCAGGTGTCTATTTTCTATGATTTTGATGTTGGATCGATGTAAGGCTACTCTATTAATAAGGTTTTTATTGGCGGCTATATAGGATTTATGGCATGCTGCACATATTATTACATAGACCACATTGTAGGTGCAGTCTAGGTCTTTTTTTAATTTGGAATGTTTGTATGGGGTTCATGAATGTATATATGTTTCCCTCTAATATTATGTTGCAGACTCCACATCGTTTTTTGTTGCATTTTGTGACTCCTTTTGTTGTGTCTTGATTGAGCTTTGGGTGACGTCAGAATTCGTTTTAGGTTTTTGGGTTGGCGTTTGTTTTTTATTATTCTTGTTGTTTTAAGGAAGTTGTTCAGTTTGCTGTTTTGGTTAAGTACGACGAGGTTTGTCGTCATCTCTGTGAAAAGTTCTGGGTTTTTCTTGTGTTGTGTGTGGAGAAGTACGTTAAGATTTGTTCTTTGTTTCATTTTTAGGGGTTCTCAAACCTTCTATTGGTATATTTATCGCTAGTTGGATCCCTTTGTCTATAAGTTGTGGTGGGTATTTTCTTTTTCTTAGATTCATTCGTAGTTCCTTGGGTCGGATTGTTTTTATCTGTGACTATGATACATATTCTACGTGCTAGGGTGTAGAGAATGGCTTTTTTGCAGCTTTTGGAGTGGTGACTTTTAAAGTGTAGGTATTGTTGGGTGTCAGTAGGTTTGCGGTAGATGTCTGTGATAATGTTATTGTCTTTAATTTTTATTAGTATGTTAAGGAAAGGTAGTTCTGTAGAGCTTTTTTCTAAGGTGAATTTAATTTTGGGGTAGAAGGTTTTGGAGTATGGTGTGTAAGTCATTGATTTCCCCCTTGCGGGTTTCCTCAGGATGAAGCAGTCATCACGGTATCTTTTCCAGGATTCTATAAAAAAAAATTAGTGTTGTGACTAAATGTTTGCTCTATCTTTTCATATAAAGTTTCTTCTAGGTATGCTAGTGTAAGGGTTGTGTATGTTGGTGGCATTTTTGTTCTCATTGCTGTACCTAGTATTTGAATGTAGTTGCGATTGTTGAATTTAAATGAATTATTGTTTAGGATTATGTCTATACTATCGATGATTAATTGTTTTTTGTGAATCTAAGGTGTAGTGTTTGTGTGCGTTCGTTGATCCAGAATATTATTGCTTCTCTTCCTAATTCATGGAGTATGTTGCTATATAATCTGCTAACGTCAAATGTAATCAATAGTGTCCCGTTTTCTACTGTATATCGTAAGGTAGTAAGACAGTGAATGCCATTCTTTATGTAGTTCTTGATTTGGTGAGGGTTGTAATAGGATTCTATTAAGTTGCTAAGTCTGCTTGTCGGACAGGCTGGTCCTGCTCCAATGGGTCTAAATGTGAAGTAACTAGGCGCTAATATATGTGAGTTTTGTGTATCGATGGCATGTTTTATTTCGTCGGATTTGTGTATTTTGGGTAGTCCGTAGAAGTTATTTGTCTTTGTAATGAAATTCGTGAGGAAGTATTTTTCTTTCTTTTTAAATATTTTGTTGTGTGTTTACAAAGTTTTGTGATTTTTAAATGGTAATGTTGTCTATGTTGGTACTAATGGGTTTATAGTAGTGTTTGCCATCTAGTAATTCTATAATTTTTGTTTCATAATAAGTTTGGTCCAGGATTACTAGGGTTCTGCCTTTGTCTGCTTCTTTTATAATTATGTCGTTATTATTACGGATCTTTTCGAGTTCTTGGTTTTGCTTATATGTGAGTTTGCATGTGGTTTTGCCTTTTTTTGAAGGTTTAAGTTCCAGAGATTCTCAAAGAAGGTATTTAGTTCTTTTTTATTGTTCTGTTTGCTAGGGAAATATGTTGATTTGTTTTTTACTAAAGAATCATCTCCGTTATATAATGTTTCTATTAGTCTAAATTTCCGTTCGAATTCTTTAAGGTCCTTTTTTAGTTCCGTTATGTTGCTTTTAGGAGTGGGAGAGAATTTGAGACCCAGCTTTAGTATTTCTGTTTCGTTTTTTGATAAGGTGTATGTGGATAAGTTGATAATTTTGGGTCTGATTTTTTTTCTAACCTGGAATTGTTGTTCCGCCAGGGATTCCTAAAAAATAGTGGGGATTGTTGTTTTGAGAAGTTGTGTGTTTTGGGGGTATGTGATGTCCTCTTGCAAAATAAGTGTTGTTTGAATTATTGCAAGGGTTGAATGTGAAATAATTGGATGGGTTATTATTATATGTTGTTTGTGTTGGATAGTTGTGTTCATAATTTGGATAAGTAGAGTGCATGAGTAGTAGAGTAGCGCATTTCCGCTCGTTGAACATTGTGTCACTTTCAGACATGATAGAAGGCTTCTATCGCTCTTGGGATTTGTACAAAACTGGCCAACTAATAGATGGTCTGCAACAAAAAAGAAAACTTATTTTGCTCAAACGGAAATGGAATCATGTCGTCTTTTCTAGGGCGATAATTATATCCCGTAACCCTGTATTCTATAGCTAAATGTCTTGTGAAATTTATCTGTGTGAAAAACCATAACAAAGTCCTTTGTCCCATCAATGAATTCATTAATCCTGACGCAGAAAAAATTTGAAGAAAATAATAGCTGAATTTTTCCTTTAAGATTTTATTTAAAACAAGTCTTTGTATATTCTTTTAAATGATTAACAATTTCTCAATCTAAATTTGCCGGAATATTTCCTCTCTTATTTCGCTTTTCTATGTAACAATTATGTGAAATTAATTTAACAACTTACTGAGATATTTAACAGTATATTCTTGCAATTATTTTGTTTGTTTGTTTTTTTTTGTTTTTAAGGAAATAGTATTTCACGGAAAATTTTTTGCGCGTTGATTTAATACATACCACTGTCTGTTCTGCTTAGATTCGATCCTCTGAAAACAAATTAAACTAAAAAAACAGTTATAAACAATGTGAATATCTTTATAAATGCTCTTTATTTTGCAATTAATTTGAAAAAATTATTTAGACAATATAACAATAAAAACAACCCCAATTAAAATAACAGAATCGAATTAAAACAGCGGCTCAAACAGAGTTGTCAGTGTAAAATTCGAAGTGTCTCAAAAAGTAAGTAGGGTAAAGTAGTAAAGAATAAAAAACATATTTATAACATTTAAACTAGGCAGAAACATCCACTATATGAGTATAGTAATCAGGTTGAGTGCACATAATTTGTTGTAAATGATATTTATCGTAGCTAACGAACAAATCAAATTCATAATTCATGTTTTTTATCAGCCAAATGGCTGAGTTTTTCTCAAACAAGTTGCAACTGATTTTTTTTTTTCGTATCTTTTTTGTTTTGCTTGGGTGTAGCGCATCCCTTTTGTGAGTGTGTTGAACACACAGACACACACACACACACTCACACACACACACACACACACACACACACACACACATATATATATATATATATAAATATATATATATATATATATATATATATATATATATATATATATATATGATTAAATGTTTGAATAATCTAAACGTGATGTACATTCATATTTATACCACAAGAAAATATGGGATAGAAAATGAGAAATGACTGAAAATGTCTCGGAGAGAACAAAAGTTTTAATCAGTTTCAAAGAAGATATAAGAACGAAATTTTTATATAACAACTGAATTCGCCTCTACTCAAACGAATTAGCATATAATTTATATGCTATAACCTCATTCTTTATGACAGTAACCAACGACTTATAAAAACTGCTGAAGCGATGTAATTGAGAGGAAAGTTTGTAATTAATAGCCCGGATCGTCTTGCAATACAATATGAATACGCCCTTCTACTCACGCCACCATTTTGTTTTTATCGATATTGACGATATTTATTGGAAGGTGCAAGTTCAATAGATAATTTTAGTACTTTTTGTAAATAGATTGTGCGATTTAATGGCTGATATTTCCAATTATATTGTGTCTGCTGTGCCCATTTATCGTATTTGCCTACCGTATGACTTTCGTGCAGAATGCACTTATAACATGACATGAGAATACATCCCTAATTTATATTGACTAAACTCATAGTAAATAACCATTTGGTATTAATTTATCCCAAAATTCGATCGGCCATGTTTTAGGATGGCTTGTTCTCTTTCGGTATGAAACATGACCCTGTGCCATTCTAGGAGGTCCACATTCCCAGGCTTTACTTTCTTGCCCTTTTATTAGTTATTAGTTTATTTTTGCTAATCTGATGAAGTACCCTTCATGGCAATTCCGACAGGTCTGTCCAGGAAATTTTTAGCAGAGTGCTTTTCCTCTAGTATACTGGCATTCTAAACTCGACTATACTGAACTAGTGTAATTTTCTCCTACTGGGAGGGGAATAAATAAAAACTCAAAGAAATATAGATATGTGTGATAACTGTGTTATCTTCAAAGCAACACCCACACTACTTCCAAGTTTTTGTGAAAATTGTGTTGCTATCCTTTAATTCACATAAGTCTCGAGTAAACATTGAGCGGTGGCATTTACTCCTATCAATAATTCATACCAGAGCTTTACTTGATATCCTCTACAGAGTTTATATATGGTTATATATATATATACATATATATATATACATATATATATATGTGTGTGTGTGTGTGTGTGTGTGTGTGCGCGCGCATGTGCGTGCGTGCGTGCGTGTGTGTGTGTGTGTGTGTGTGTGTGTGTGTGTGTGTGTGTGTGTGTGTGTAAGGAATCTGCAGAAAAAACTTAAACACATGCAGGAACCCTTAAAAACAAGAGTTTTCTCAGTTTCGTTCAAAAAGTGAATGATTTTTAATTTATTGGTTAACGGCAAACAAAGGAAAAAGAAGACGCATAACGTGTTTTTGTTGTATTTGCCCTGTCAACAAAGATGTAAAAAGAAGAAAATGCGAAAATTAAAAAAGAAAAAAAATTAATTTAAAGATTGATGAAATGCACCAAAAAAATAAGTGGCCCTTTTACAGGGATCGGATTTTTAAACAATAGCTAAGTATATTGAACGATTTTTACGAAAGGTTTTGTAAGGAAAGATCAGAGTTTAAGTTTTACATTTGATTGTAATTAGAGAAAGAATAACAACACTTGTAATGCACTTGCGATATAAGTAATTAATGTATTTGCTAAAGTGCAAGTGTAATTAATGTATTTGCTAAAGTGCAAATTGTGGATAAAAGTGTCCCTGTGCATGACTAGTGTGTTAGTAATTTTATTGTATTTTAGGTCTTGTTTATGTTCATAAATACATACATTTTATCAGCATATAAATGTATATATGTTTTTAAATAGTATTTACTCCTTAACAAATGAACTGACCATTATGGATTATGGAATAGTTATTCTACCCAACGCGATAAGTAACATTAACACAATATATATATATATATATATATATATATATATATATATATATATATATATATATATATATATATATATATATATACTACCCGTGACCCGTTCGGTCAGTGCAATCGAAGAACTGGAGAAAGATTTTCACCATGTTGCATAAAAACAACAGTTAAACACTGGAATAATGGTATAGGGAACTTTTACTGCAGCAGGTGTTGGGGAACTTATTACGTGTGAGACGTCAATCAATGCAAAGGAATACATTCGAATATTAGAAACAGGACTGTTACCAAGTATCCAGAAGCTGGGAATATCTCAGAACATTATTTTTCAACACGATAATCCCCCTGCACACACTGCTAAAGTCACAAAAAATGGTTTTCTGATAATTTAATTAATGTGATATTTTGGCCAGATCAAAGCCCTGATTTTAACCCAATCGAGAATATTTGGTCCATAATATCTCGTGCATTGGATGGAAGAACCTTTTCGAACAATGGCAAACTGTGGGAAGCTGTGCAAAGCGAATGGAATAGCATCTCATCTTCACAGTGTTCCACTTTGGTTTAGAGCCTGTCTAAAAGAATTGATATTTTAAAGAAATCAAAAAAGAATGCAATTCCATCCTAATATATAGTAAATGTCTTGTTCTGAGTTATTAGTCTCGTTTAAGTTTCCTTGTTCAATTGTTCTTTGTTCAATATAGCTTTTAGTGCAATAAAATATATAAAATTTGTATTTAACAAGCATAGTTTAAAAAAATAAATGAATACTAATTTAACTAGCATAGTTAAATAATAAACGAATACTAATTCAACTAGCATAGTTTAAAAAATAAATGAATACTAATTTAACTGGAATAGTTTTAAAAATGAATACTAATTTAACTAGCATAGTTTTAAATGATAAATGAATACTAATTAAACTAGCATAGTTTTAAAAAATAAATGAATACTAAGTTTACTAGCATATCTAAAAAAATAAATGACTACTAATTTAACTAGCATAGGATAAAAAATAAATGAATACTAATGTAACTAGCATAGTTGAAAAAAAAAATGAATACTAATTTAACTAGTTAAAAAAATAAATGAATACATATTTTACCAGAATAGTTTAAGAAAAAATGAATACTAATTTAACTAGCATAGTTTAAAAAATAAATGAGTATTAATTTAACAAGCATATTTTTAAAAAAATGAATACTAATTTAACTAGCATAGTTTAAAAAAATTAAAAGAATACTAATTTGATTATCATAGTTTAAAAAATAAATGAATACTTATTTAACTAGCATAGTTTAAAAAATAAATACAAGTTTAACTAGCATTGTTTATAAAAATAAATACTAATTTAACTAGCATAGTTAAAAAATTAATGAATACTAATTAAATAAGCATAGTGTAAAAATAAATGAATACTAATTTAACTAGAATAGTTTTTAAAAAATAAATACTAATTAAACAAGCAGAGTTGAAAAAATAAAGTAATACTAATTTAACTAGCGTAGTGTAAAAAAGTAAATGAATACTAATTTTACTAGCATTGTTTAAAAGATAAATGAATACTAATTTAACTAGCATAATTAAGAAAAAATAAATAAATAGTACTTAAATAACCATAGTTGAAAACATTAATGATTACTAATTTTACTGGCATAGTTTAAAAAAATGAATACTTATTTAACTAGCATAATTTTAAAAAATGAAGACTAATTTTACTAGCATAGTTTTAAAAAATGAATGAATACTAAATTAACTAGCATAGTTTTAAAAAATAAATGAATACTAATTTAACTAGCATATTTAAAAGAAAATAAATGGCTACTAATGAAACTAGCATAGTTTAAAAAATCAATGAATACTAATTTAACTAGCAGAGTTTAAAACAAAGATGAATACTAATTTAACTAGCATAGTTAAAAAAATAAATGAATACTTATTTTATCAGAATAGTTTAAGAAAAAAATGAATGCAAATTTAACTAGCATAGTTTTAAAAAATAAATGAATACTAATTTAACAAGTATATTCTAAAACATAAATTAATTCTAATTTAACTAGCATAGTTTACTAAATAAATGAATGCGATTTTAACTAGCATAGTTTAAAAAATAAATGAATACTTATTTAACTAACATAGTTTAAAAAATGAATACAAATTTAACTAGCATAGTTAAAAAATAAATGAATACTAATTTAACTAGCATGGTTTAGAAAAAATAAATGAATACTAATTGAATAAGCATAGTTTAAAAAATAAATGAATACTTATTTAATCAGCATAGTTTTAAAAAATAAATGAATACTAATTAAACTAGCATAGTTTAAGAAAATAAATGAATACTAAGTTAACTAGCATATTTGAAAAATAACTTAATACTAATTAAAGTAGCATAGATTAAAAACATAAATGAATAATAATTCAACTAGCATAGTTTAAACAATAAATGAATACTAATGTAACTAGCATAGCTAAAAAATAAATAAATATTATTTAACGAGCATAGTTAAAAAAATAAATGAATACTAATTTAAATAGCATTAAAAAAATGAATACTAATTTAACTAGCATAGAGCAAAAAATAAATGAATACTAATTAAACTAGCATAATTTAAAAAAATAAATGAATGCTAATTTAACTGACATAGTTTATAAAATAAATGAATACTAATTTAACATGCGTAGTTTTTAAAAATGAATACTAATTTAACTAGCATAGTTTAAAACATAATTGAATACTAATTTAACTGGCATAGTTAAAAAATAAATGAATTCTAATTTTACTAGCATAGTTTAAAAAATAAGTTAATATTAATTAGAGTAGCATAGTTTGCAAAAAATAAGTGAATACTAATTTAACTAGCAGAGTTTAAAAAATTAATGAATACTTATTTAACTATCATAGTTTTAAAAAATGAATGCTTATTTACCTAGCATAGTTTAAAAAATAAATGGATACTAATTAAACAAGCATAGTTTAAAAAAATAAATGAGTACTAATTTAACAAGCATAGTTTAAAAAATTAAATGAATTGTAATTTAATTAGCATAGT
This sequence comes from Euprymna scolopes, assembly GCF_053919585.1. Lineage (NCBI taxonomy): Eukaryota > Metazoa > Mollusca > Cephalopoda > Sepiida > Sepiolidae > Euprymna > Euprymna scolopes. The sequence goes on along the minus strand of NC_136484.1, from coordinate 69,191,129 downwards.
TTAAAAATAAATGAATAGTAATTTTACTAGCATAGTTAAAAAATAAATAAATACTAATAAAACTAGCATAGTTTTAAAAAATTAATGAATACTAATTTAACTAGCATAGTTTAAAAATAAATGAATACTAATTTAACGTGCATAGTTTAAAAAAATAAATCAATACTAATTTTACTAGCATAGTTTAAAAACTAAATGATTACTAATTTAACTAGCATAGTTTAAAAAACTCTGCGATGATTTTAATTTGCTGGAGTTTAGTAAAAATCATTTATAATCCCTGATCATTTCCCAAGGTTTAATACTGAATACGAATACAGAAATCAACAGGGATTTTTATAAACTAGAGAATGAAACTGATTTTACACTACAGAATATGCCAGCGTGTTAGTCAAACGTGACTGAATAAAGTGGTGTGTAACATATGAGCAAAATAGGTGAAAAAGGGAAGATAATTTGCCATCTAAACTGTTTTTGCTGCATAGATACAAGGAGTATCAATATAAAATGAAAATGTGTTTTAATTTCATTGGTACAAAGATTATTTATATAAAATGTGTTTTAATAGCGTTGCATAGAATACAAAAGTACACACTCCTGAGTTAAAATATTTTTAAAAAGCTTGATTAAAATTGAAAAAAATGATGAAGTAGAAATACTAGAAAGTTTATTCAAGTAATAAAAATATAACAACATATATATAATATTGTTATAATATCAATATTGGATAAAAATATAACATTGTAATTGGACTCGGAATCGTATTTGCAATATAATAATATAATCAATTTAGAAAACAATGAAAAAAAACAACTGTAATATAAACTTAAGGAAGTAGTCAAGAAAGTTTCTGCAGAACACATAACATTTGTTAGCGAGTTAATAACTGAATTCTTATAATAAAAAAAAAAGTTTGATATTTAAAATGTTTGCGATGAACATCTAAATCTTTTAGGCACGGACGTGATAGCAGTTGAATTAATGGGAAATTCCTATACATACATTTTTTTCAAAATATATAACCCTTAAATACTATAGCAAAATAACACTAATGTATATGAATTATTGTATATAATCTATGACTATAGATTTTAATTGAAGAAGTAAAGACGCCATTTTTTTCATAAAAATGTCTCGGCCCAATTATAGATGAATACGGTAAAAAATGAAATTAAGAGCGAGCAAAATAGTGTGATATAATTTATTCACGCATGAAAAATTGTCGATTTAGGATATTGTCTTCAGAAAACCAATTCACTCTAGCATAGAAAAGATGATGAGAATTTTGGGAGCCGACTTTATCGACAACTCTTAATAATATTTGAGATTTATGAACGTAGTGTGGAAATGTTTTGTTAAATTGACTGGTCAAAAATGTTGAATCACTGAGATTTTCCATAACTTTATTTTCAGTATCTTTAAACATTTTCTCAAAATTGTTTTTTTTTTAATGTAAAACGTATATTTTATTTCTTATTTATAAGCCTACCGTTTATGTAAACCCACTGTACCTGGCCATACGTTGCTGTGGCTTCGTGGAAATGAAAAAATGCACTCCCCTCTCACTGAAATCTACACCCGACACCTGATTTTTCTTTCAGCACGTTAATCTCATCGATTACAAAGTAACACACAGAGGTTTAAATAAAAAAGTTTTTTAAAATATTATTTTTATGAGTTTATCGTTGAGTTTTATATTTTTTCTTGTTAATGTGATAACGGGAATACCCTGGCAAAATCACCACAAAAATACTTTGAAATTAAGCTTGGGAATTACTTACTTTTATTTCACAGTTTATGTTTCAATGCCTAAAAAATAATATAGTTAATATGTATAAATAGTTAAACACTCAGATAACAGCACCTATATGGAATTCAGAGGTTGGGGCATGTTCTCCTAGTGTTTTTGTTCCGGGCAACTCCCTAGCTAATAAACGATAAATCTAATAAATATACTAACTCCTGTATCATTTCACTCATTACGTGTCATTATCTCTGTCTCCTTGCATATGACCCATCCGCATGCTTTTTCTATATGTATTACATATAAGAGATTATACCTCAGTAGCTATTAAGTTAGCTAGTGTTAATGTTGACAGGTATCACATTTGCATATGTCAAGAGAAAAATAATCTTCAAGCAGAATTATACTGTAGAATCTGAGGCAGAGGGCATAAAGCAGGGGCTAAACGTAATGGACAAAACAGGAATCCGAAAATAACGAATGACGTCCAGTTGTTTGGATTTAGAGAAGATTAAATATTTCATATCAGTCACGCGGTGGAAGCTATGCGAACGAGACACGTCACATGGTGCAGAAAATTGAAAATCTGACCAAATATTACTTCGATGTCTTTCCGTCAACCTGACTCGTTTGTTTAATTAGGAAGTTAGGGTTAAGAAGTGCGTAACCAGATAATATAAACTTAGTCTATTTCCCCTAAGTCTATTCTCTCTAAATAAAACCATGACAAAAACTTAAGAAAAGTGTCATCTTTCTCCATGAAAAAAAGTGAAATTCGCGACGTAAAAAAGAAGCATAAATATAAGCGACAAAGTAGATCCACATATAAATCTCCCCACCTACTCACGTATAAAGATTATGTAATAACATGTGTTTCCTTATCCTTGTCAATACGTCTATATCTCTGTTTCTTAATCATTCACTGAACTAATAAGTATGCTTTTAATTTTATTTGCTTACTTTGTGTTTATCTTTGTTATACACTAGTACCTTACGCCTGTAAGTAGAGATTATATTAACTAGTAGAAATTTCAGTGAGGGTTACATTGGTATATGGTAGGATAACACGGCGGCAAATGAAATTGCACTCACCTGCAGCTGACGTGACTAAAACGGATCGTCAAGGGTTACCCCCTTAGACAAAACGTGTAGACGTGTAGAGTGATATGACATAGAACTTACGTCACCTGTTCGAGAGACAGCAGTCGGCGTCAAGAAGCAAGATAGACGATATGCGTCTGCAAATGTAGAAAGATCTAAACGACGTCTGTGGTCTACGGTCTGCGTCTGTCAATCTCCAAGTAGAAAAACAAGTACGAAAGAATTAATTTTATCCTAAGAAGTCTCTCCTTCGTTAACAAACGTTCTCTCTCCAATAAAACAGTTGAAATATTCATTCATGCATGCGTCTCGATTTAAACAGAATATCACAATTTGACGCGTTACGGTCTACGCACGTATTAGCGACGCTCGGAAAACAAGACCATCACAACGTATGTATAAAATATATTGCTTTAGTCACGGGTGAAAAATAACCTGTGCACCCTACGGTTTTCTTGGAATTGACATGTGTTAACGCTTGTGTAACATTTAAAATGTTAAATCTCTATTTCACTCCATATAGCTTTAGTTATAATTTCAATTTTGTATTACGTTATAGAATTTCCTTGCTTTTTTAATGTATATTAAAAAAAGGCAAAACGTATATTTGATCATTGCATGTGCCATCTGCGGTTGTAAACCTACGGTATTTTGGTCCAGAGGTGAAAAACTGCGCCTCTTTTATTAAATTTAGGGATAATATTTAATGTTTTTATTTGAACTGTTTCAAGGTCATTTTTATCCAATCTATGTCATCAAAATAACAGAGCAATCCGGCGTTGTTCGGGCAAATGTATAACATATTTCTTTCCCGGTTTTCCTTCTCCCTGTAACATCGTGCTTATGAACGCGTGGGAAAATATCAGCAGTAGCGAAGGATGGCTATCTTGCGAAGAGATTAGCAGTTATCTTAGTAGCTCAAAAAGCCACATATGCAAATTAGGAAGTGTGCGCGAGAAGAAAAGAGAAAAATGCACTACGTGGTCAGGAGAAGCGAAGTGCGCGTCGAGGAAAATGAACATGTAAGCTCGAAGAGAAACGCGAGCCAGGTTTGATGGATATGTGGAATCGAGAGACTTCTTAAATTGTTTTCGAGACAGGAAAGTAACCGTAATAAAAGCTTTTGTTAAGAAAGAAGCTGACATAATTTTTGGATCTATTTATTTCAGTTTTACTTTTTTTAATTACTAAAGTAAACTGTAGCGGCAACGTTACATCCCCATTCTTTTTTTCATCTCCGCCAGACCCATTCTTCTCACTGGGCACACATTAAAAACTCGTTTTCTATATATTCCTCGAGAAATGCATGGCTTAAAAGAATTTACTCTTTCATTACAAAATCATTTACATTCCTTTAGTTTCTACATAAAACCGAATCTCCTGAATAAAACTGAAGAATTTATGGTTAAACAATGAATATTGTTTCAAAATTGTAAATATTATTTACTTTGAGCAACACTAATAAAGAAAATACTAACTTTGAGGGCATGTGTATTGTTTGTTTTTTTTTTCACTTTTAAGCAAACATACAAACAAACACACAGACAACTGCACTCTATATAATACATTGAATTGCATATATAATATTTTGATGCAAGAATGTATTTAATTTAAACACACAAATCGTCTAGTAAAAACATAAGATGAGATTCCTAATGTTTGCGCTGATCCGAGTATAGTCAGTATTATATTTTGCTTGAGTTATCAGAGACTATGTTTCTAAATTTTTCAGATAAGGATTAATTCTTCGTATTATTTGGATTTTTTGGATTACTGTTCTCATCGATTGATATAATATCCGAGCTTCTTCAGGGTTATCTTATAGAACTTGAACAACTTTCTGTTGAACACGGACAATTTTCTATAGAACTCAAGAATATTGTTGTCGAACTCTTGAACTTGCACAGAATGTCTGTCAAAATGTATAGCCGTTAACATATCGGAAAGAAAGGGAAAAATTGACAGCCCAGCCGCTGCTTAGATCTTTTACTCTCCTCTGATTCATTATTAAAACGTATATTAAAAATTTCTATTAAAACTGATATTAGTTTCCATTGCAATGATTTTACCTTGTGTAGTTTGTATTCCAATAAAAAGAATGTCCGTACTTATATGTTTACATATTTTATAAATAACCAGATAATTATAATTATCTGGTTATTTAAAAAATATGTAAACGGGCATCATGGGGTACTTGTTTGCCATGTATGCTAACATTATTGGAATTGGCCACTCTTGTGTGCCAGGTTTGAAGGTACCAATTTGAAAAGTTTCTCTGGCTGCTGCATTTCGACTGGCAATACAAGAGCCCTAACTCATTGGTAGCGCTTAAAGAGGTTGTTCTATTATCAGTAGTATATCGGGATTGTTGTAGTACCATATCGCACATGAAAATGGACTCTGCGCTCATATGCGGTGGGAATTCTCGAGGCCACATTCCTGTGGACGATGGGTCGGATGGTGGTCTACGTGTTTCATGATGGTGGCAATGCACATCCTAGCATCCCTCACCCTACTCTAGCATTCTTCACCCTAAACTCAAACAATAAAAATTACATTTCAATCAAAATAACGACCAAACCAGACACGCACTTGAACAACGCTTCGCCTTTTCTCTTAGACGAGATAGAATCATTTTAATATACAAAATCCCCGGTTATTTTAGTACAAAGTTAAACTTACTTGCACCCCTCTATCCTTTCTAACCACTTTAACATATTTAGCTATTTTCCACTTTTTCGTAAGGACTCCGAGAGACACATACATCAGACGGTCAGGCGTACATGTGCTTTTGACTAATTCTACAACATAGCGTTAGCTGCTTATTTTTCTTTATCGCTCTCCGTCGACTCAAGACTGCACTGTAATCAATCACATCTCTGACAGTATACATGTAGCACTCTCCCTAGAAACTAGCACCCAAATAAAAATATTTGGTGGCTTTAAAGCAAGTGCTTATTGTTACGTGTACCCCGAATATTGATCGATGTCACAGAGTTTGTTTTTGTTTATTTTTACTTTTATTTTGTTACTTTTCAAGATAGTAAATATACGTAAATATTAGTTTTCGTTCAGTCTATTTTATTCTTTATTTTTATTTTACCTTTCAAAATGGAATAAACGTTGAATTACCTTGATACTTATCACCTCCGTTATATATATATATATATATATATATTTATATATATATACACACATACATATATATATATATATATATATATATATATATATATATATATATATATATATTGATAAGTCTATTGATGAGTATATTGCAATTTGTTGCAACGCACTTTATCGGAGTGAACTTTACTCCCCTTCATTACAAGAAAAATAGTTGCTGAATTTATTTCTCTCCGCACAAAGTTCGTTGAGTTCAGTTTCGACACCTTGATTGTCTCAAAAGACGATGGATAGCCTCTCTAAGAGTGGGTGTGCGTGTAATTAGGAGGCAAGTGTTATGCAGTCCCAACCACAACTTTCGTGAATCGGCACCGCTTGAAGCCTAGGGCGACTGGAAGTAATGTCAATATAAGCGGAGAGCACATACAACACCTTGAATTCCTAAATCTTCATTAATTTTAGTACTGACTAGGCTCAATCTTGCTTAACTTTTGTTATGCTTAGGTTGGTTGGTCGGTTAGTTTTGTTTTACGGCATATCAACCCTTTTCAGGTTATTTAATGCCGAATCCAAAGATCTTGGAGAACAATTTTTTAATAGGGTATATTTGTTTTTTTTTATCAAGTCGGTTTCTATTTAACCCATAGTTGGGACCCTACCAGGTATAACCAGTCCGCGTCAGAATGGACCTGGGAGCAATGGCAATCAAAGGGTTGTTTCACACTCCCCAAATCCCGTAAACTGGGGCCTCGCTATCGGATATAGTTTAAGGTCATATCCATGACCGGTGATGCTTTGATACGAGACGTAATCTTTTCTACCCTCGGTCAGTAAAAGAGAAATGTTTAGACTGCGGAAAAAGAAAGATACGTTTGATTTTTTTTGGCGGAAAAATTTCATATGCTTTCAAAAAATTAACCGTGCGCTATTTGACAAATTAATAATCATTACAATTATATTTTTTAATTGTTTCTTTTTATGACTTGACATTTTTTTTTATTAAATTGCTCTGAAAATGGCGTGTGCTTTTTAGATCTCTGCGGTTTTTGAATAATCACTTCCATATAGAGAATGGTCCAATTTTTTTTTAATTAAAAACAAACAATATTAGTAAAATCGAAGGCAAAACGACACAATACATACTAATATGTTGAAATATTTTGTACCTCAAGCTTAGTTTTTGGTAAAATTCGGTTTAGTTTGATTCATATTTTGTGGATACACAAATTATATGTAAAAATCAGAAGCTCACATTATTAATGCTGGATTCCCTCAGGGATCCATCCTGGGCCCAACTCTATTCCTGATCTACATTAATGATCTTCCAAATCACATTCTTACATCATTTGTAGACATTTATGCTGATGACACTACCATTTATGGTAGCACATCTAAGACAGTAAACGACCGAATTCTCTCCGATTCTCTCTCCTCTGATCTTGAGCACGTGGTACAATGGAGAAAGGAGTGGTTGGTTATGCATCTAAAACCAAGCTTTTACCTTTACATCATTAACACTCTGATCCACATCTGACATCAATTGAAATGAATGGCTCTCGTCTTCAGGAGGCCTCAAGCTTTGACAAGCTTCTGGGCTTGACCGTTACTCCTGATCTTAAATGGAACACATGCATCAAATCTGTTGCCAAGGCCGCTGGAAAAATGGTGGGATCTTTCTATCGATCCAGTAGATATCTCACTGCTGATGCAATTATCTATCTATATAAGAGCCAGGTACGTCCAAAGATGGAATACTGCTGTCACATCTGGGCAGGAGCTGCTAGAAAGGACTTGTCCTGCCTTGATAGAGTTTAAAATAGACTTCGTAGCCTCGTAGGAGATGTCCTTTTCTCTTCCCTGCAACCTCTACCTCATAGAAGAGATGTTGCGAGTTTGTCTCTGATGTATCGTTATTTTCATGGAAAGTGTTCGACTGAGCATCAGTCTATGCCCCCACCCCGCCAAACTTTCACAAGAAACACTCGTCTAGCTGAAAACACTATCAATAATTCCCCCCACTCTTTATCTGTGCCTAAACCTAAACGTAGATTCCATAAACAAAACTTTTTTTCTAAGAACTGTACGCCTATGGAATTGTCTTCCGTTTTCCTGCTTTCCGGCTGACTACAATATGGTTGTCTTCAAGTCTAACGTAAACAAGTTCTTGATGAGCCGTTCCATATAAGTTAACAAATTTACCGAATTGATTACTATATTGTCCAATTTCTACTGTACACTCTTTAACCTTTATCCTCGAGTGGCCTCTTGGCCTTGATAATGTGGTAATGCCTGTGTAAAAAAAATGTAAATATGTATTTTTTCACTGTTGATATTTTCTATTGTTCGTTACAAACAAACAAATTGATATTTACCTGATTATTTTTAATTTTTAATTGGAAAAGAATAATATTTTATTTTGTTTTGTTTGTTGTCTAATAAATTTATGGTACTATTAAGGAATAGGAATCAAAGAATATTTCAGTAATTCTGTCATCAATTTCGAGTTTCATCGAACATTTCCAAAAGTTCTGTTTTTAATGTATAGAAAATCAAATAGAAAAAAAAAAGAGCACTTCGAATAAGGACAAAAAATAAAGATTTCCGCAGTCTAAGATTTCAGCTTCACTGAACTAAAAGAGAAAAGTTTAAGTATTCAATAAGAACAGTTAAAAATCTGTAATGATAATTGTTAACGTATAATCGATAAGAAATCTAAATTATAAATAAATAAAAGCAAACTGATTTAGTTGGAAATATAATATCTTCTCTGACAAATAATCTTTTATAAACAATATTTAAAGAAATTATAAAGTAAACTATTGTAAACGTGCTGTAATATATTCTTTATATTTTGAACGCATAATCTAATACGTTTTTATTAATATTTTATATATCGTAGCGATAAATTCCTCACGTGAAAAAAAAATAACACTTTACCTGTATCCAGTGCGTCTATAGATATAGCTATCTTACGATTAAAATGACCACTGAAAATATACGAAAGTATAATTAATATTAGCAGAAAAATATAAATCCTTACTAATAAACTTAGAGCGCCATTTTTGGAAGTAGTTTAGAAAAGTATACATTACTCCCTATTCTGGAATGTAATAATGTTGCTTACGGAATGTGGTCGACGCAATTTAAGATATAGATCTAAGGAAATAGTATATTTTGTGTAGAATGAATTGACCCTAAAAATTACCGAAAAGTTTAGTGATATATGCGTATAAACTATAAGTAAGCTTTCAGGAAATACGACTATTTTGTATTCCGGAATAACCATGTGTTTAATTAGTACCACTTGAAAATGACATCTGGTGTGATTGGTGGCGGTGTTATATCCTTTAATATCTATATTGATACTAAGTAAACAATAATATAAAAAATATACAACTTTCAGATAGAGCGGCGTGATTAAATCCAAACAAAATGAACTAAAGCTACAGGATACAGCATTGCAGTTGTCCATCAATACCGGAAACACATTCAAATGCATTTCCAGTATAACTAAAACCCGCGGTGCAGTATCTCATCGTGTAATATCAGATGGTTACGATAATTAATAGTTTTAACTAAAATGGTCATCGCTCAGTCGTGTTTCGCTTTTGTTGGCCAGATAATTACTATGTTTCTGCTAAGTGGAATCCAAAGATTCTTGGCATCTTCAATAATATCAGCAACTTCAGTATCACCAACCTTAACAACACAAGTGATATTGAATTGTGGATCGTCTCGCGTTTGAGGACAAAGAAAATTCTATATCTGTTAACATCGCATGCAGAAGTACGCTTACATTTCACAAAGTTAAACAACAGAAGTTATTTCTGAAGATGCGTTTCTCAGTGATTACGTTTATCGATTAAACTCGATTTCTCATTCAAACAGACGCGAGAGATCGATAGACCAAACATATGTAGAATTTGTATAGAAAGGCTTGCATGTATAAAAGATGTTTTATTTCCATATAAAGTGCGCGAGTTAGCTCTAATTATTGTATCATGGAAGGATCATTATTTTGCTTCAGGAAGTGGCTCTCTCCGAGTTGTATGTTTTGAATAATTGTCAGACACATCTTAAAATTATGTAGTGGTGCAACATGTGAAGTGGTTTCACTCAGACTATGCTTTATTAGTGTGATAGTGTGACATAATCGCTTAGCGATATGCAAAATAGACTAAGAATGCACAGGCTTAAGTAAAATCTTCTCAGCGTCTAGTGTTCTTCCAGAGCGCCTCTGCTGTTCAAAAGAGTCTATGGACCTTTGTTTGGTTGAGAGGTGCCTCTGCTGTACAAAAGAGTGGTTCCACTTCGCATGATGTGGCGGCGCCTCGACTGTACAAAAGAGTGGATTAATCTTCGCTTGGTTGATCAGTTCGACTTGACGCTGTAAAAAGAAAAAACTTTTCTTTCAAACGTACCAAGAAATAAATTCACATCAACACAAGTGATTAATACATGCAATGCAAATATATTTTGGAGACCTTTAAGAAATTTATATAATTACGATTTTCAGTTAAAAAAACAAATTTTGGTTATAAGATGGTAGTCACACAACACAATAATCCGTATATTGTTTGTCTCTTTCTTCTCTCCTTTATCCGGATGCTCCTCTATCCGGTTATGGTTTACTAGGATAATAAAAACTCCGAAATAATAAGTCATTCTAAGCGTGGGTCAATGATTTTCTCTTCGTTTTGAATTGTCTCGTTTTTGTTTTTTTTTTATTATCTTGAATCTAAACCATGATTATCGCTTTATTGCAAGGCAATATTTTTTTTTTAATGTTAAACTTATTATGAAACGCGGAGAAGTGAAATTTTGTACACTGGAAAAGCATAATGAGGTGGCTTATCTCCCTGATTTTTGTGGAATTTGAACAAATATCTTGAAAGTTTTGCTAATTTATATATTTTATAGCAATTTGAAGTATGTAATACTTTATTGCAAGTGTTTAAAAATGTACATTTTTGTAACAAACAATATTCTAACTTCATATTTCTATTTATCTTTTCTTATATCTATCTTCTATTCTATCTATCTATCTATCTATCTATATGAATAAAATGAACTCATTTTTCTCATCTGAGTTTGACCTTAATAGGATTACAAATCAATACATTACATGTAAATGTAATGTGCACAAACTGCAGCACAGGATCTGAGATGTGCAATAGGCCTATTACCCTTACACTTCCTCGATAACCGTACATTCCTATACTTTTTCCGGCGAAAGTTCACTACTAAAACCGGTTATAATCAATGGAAGTTGTAAAATATTTTCTCTCAATTAAATTCCTACTACTCCTGCTACCACTTAGCACCGCTGAGAACGCGTCCACAAGGAACAGTAGGATTAAACACCCATTTGGAATCGTAAAGGTTTATTAAAGACATTTTTCCTTTTTTTTCTATTTTTTTCTTTCTTTCCTATAAAAAAAAAAGAAAAAATGAATTACGGTCCGATTAACATTATCTTTTTGCCTTTCAGCTTTTTTTTTGTTTTGTTTGTTTGTTTGTTTTTTACGTCGAACGCAAACTGCGTGCGTACTCGGATTTTACTTTCGGTTTTGACAACTATGAGATTTATTTATTAGTACTTCCCACTAAAAACTTATTATTAAATACACAAACAATTTTTTAGTTACAATTCATTATTCGAACGATACCGTGAAATTACTTGCATTTCACTTAAAAAATAAAAATAAAATAACGCGCTAAACGTCCGATTAAGATTAGATTGTTTTGTTTTGCATTTCATTCTTTGCTAAAGAATTCCGTACGCGTTTAAATTAACATTTATGAATGCTTCTTCTTCATTAATGATAACACATTTGCTACATACTGAGTTTCCCACAACTTTTTTGTATCTGTGTTTAGTAAGACAACCCCTTTCGATTTAATGTACCGTTTAGTCGGCTCGAAAAACAGTCTTTAGCTGTATGTTTCAAACATACACCTGCTGGCGGACACCGTTCATTACGTTACGTTCGCGAAAGTCAGTTCAAACTAAAAAAAACTCTGACACTGTTTTAGATAGTTTTTAACTTATTTTCCCAAACTTAACATATTCAACAGAGTCCGCGACCATTTCTCTTCTCCAAATGCAGACATACACACTGTGTTCTTCGTGATGATTAAACGTTTTACATTAAATAAAAACACTAAAATATCAGACCATTACGTACTGCAAGAGTACCACTTCTTACATTTTCGCATTTTATTTTGTGGGAATCGATTGCTATACTAAGAATATAAGAAACATGCATTTTCTCTTTTTATTAGACTTTTTCATCACACCAAATTGCGCCACAGCAACGCGTGGCAGGGTAAAGCTAGTCTATAATATAAATCTCACCTGTCTGTTTAAATGTGTGTATGTACGTTTGTATGTTTGCATAAAACTTTCGACAGAGGCGACGGATTTTCACGAGATCGATATCGTTTTGAAGCTCGACCCTTCGGACGACAATTAACGAAAAATTGGATTAAACATTAATTTCTTCACCCTCAACTGGGAACTTTTCTACAGGGAGGGGGCGCCTTTTTTCGCCGATACTTTCGAAAGTCATATTCTCTTTTCAATTGACTAGCCTTAATTTAAATTTTCGCCACTTACAGTTTGGCGATGGACGCAACAGCAAAGACGTCACGTTTTTTTTCACGTTCTTTTCCTCCTTTGCTGTACGGGTTCGAGCCTGTCTGCCATACTACCACTTTTTTTCTTTTTTTTCTCAACACAAACCTCCAAACACCCGGGCAACCCCGGCCACCAAGGCTAGCGTGAAATAAATAAGATATTCAGTAACAATATTAACCAAGAACAAGAAGAAACTTCACATTATTTTGTTTAAGGAAATATTTGTTTATCCACATGAATTCAATGCTTCAAAATCACTTTGTCAACCGATTCTATTAATCAGCGGGTTTGAGATGTGATTCTATAGGACACTCCTAAAATCTTCCTCCAAAGTTCATCCTTCGACAAAAATTGAACACGTCCTTCATAAACTTTCATCTTTATTATTGACTAGAACTACTCAATTGGTTGGTTGGTTGGTCTTTTTGTTTTACGGCATATCAACCCTTTTCGGGTTATTTAATGCCGAATCCAAAGACTTTGAAGAAAACATTTTTAATAGAATACATTTGTTGTTTTCAAGTCGGTTTCTATTTAACCCATAGTTGGAACCCTAACAGGTACTACCACTCCGGGTCAGAGTGGACCTGGGAGCAATGGTAATTAAAGGGTGGCTCCACACTCCCCAAAGCCCACAAGCTGGGGCCTCACCACTGGATATAGTTTAAGGTCATATCCAGGACCTGCTCAAGTGGGTCTATATCTAGAGAACAAAGTGGCCATGCATCAAATTTTCTTCACAAATGCTTGCTGACGTAAGGTAGGATGTCGTACCTTGGCTGAGAGAGATGGCGCATTGTCGTGCATAAAAATCAATTTGCGGTGACGCGCTAATGGAAAGTCATCAAGCCATGGTGACAAATGCTCACCTAAAAATAAAATATAGCACTGGTTTGTATTTTGACACTTTCTTGGACTCGAAATGGTCCAATTAGTTCATCGCAGATTATTCCAACCCAAAACATGACACCTCCACCTTCCTGTTGAAGACGGGATCAATGAGGGGTAAAGAATCCAAGAGGGCTCCAAACTTTGGCCCACCCATCTGGTCGATCAAGAGTTGCTCCGGCTTCATCGATGAAAAGAACATTTTCAAAGCTGGTTTTCTGAGCCCAAGCCAAACGTTTTTCCTTATGAGTTTGATTTAAAACAGGTCTTGCTATGGGCTTAATGTTTGTTGCAATTTTTTTTTAAGAAATAGCCACGTGTATTTCGGGACAAGGAAGGTATTCCAACCTTGTTTAATGTAGCCGGCGAATTTTTCTAACATCATGAACATAAACTGACTTTCTTTTGTTTTTGTCTTTTCTTGGTTTGATGTTTGGATTTTCCACGAATGAAGATGATGTTCTTCGATCTCCTCGAAGCTCCTTTGCTAGATCTATGAGAGAAAACCCTGTAAAACCTGCAGCAACACATTCCTTTTCATTAGCTTTCTAGGAATTTTAGGAGACTTGAAAAAAGTGATACACACTAAAAAAATTACCAGAAAATAGAAAAATTAGCATAATTCTCAAAATATTTGTTAAAATTCCACAAAAATCAGGGAAATAAGCCACCTTTTTATGCTCTTCCAGTGTACCAAATTTCACTTCTCTGCGTTTCATAGCATTTCAAAATTTTAAATACTGACCTGCAATAAAACGATACACAGGGTTTATAGGTACTCTACTAGCGTTGACTAAACAATTAAGCCTCGGTACAGAAACTACTCTTTAAGGACAATCATTTTAAATAAGGAGAGTGATTATATGCTTGTTCCAGCGTTATGTCCGTCCGTATTTAATGACTACTTTCCACTTGATTTACGCAAAACTAGTCACTGAAAGTGTGGTTGAAAATCGAACAACCATGCATTTATCATGAACTTTTATTACAAAAGCACAATTTCAGAAGATAGCAATTGTCAATCATCAAGACAGAGGACGAACTTTCAATTATTTCTGTTAGTTTCATATTTAAGTAAAAAAAATCTTTTCGTGTTTGTCATTCATTTATTTATTGTTTGTTTTTGTTTCCGTTTCCTCTTTATTTATTTTTTTCGTTTCCGTTTCCGTTTCCGCTTGCTTCCTGTACGTTCTCCTATATTGTGTTTTTTTCCTTCGAGTTCTTGCAGTTTTTGTGTAGAAATTCGGCGATAATACTTACTTTAGAAAATATTAATGCTCTATCCTCAAATAAAGATGTAATGCACAGGAATCTATTTACAAAAACAAAAAATTATTCTTAAGAAGAAAACGACGTTTTTTTCTCTTTATCTAATTTTTATCCAATATTCTCTAAATACATTAATATGTATGTAATGAGACAATTATGAACATGAATTAGGAAAATATCGTAGAAGTTTGGGGTGGTTATTTCTGTGTCCAAAATCTCATCAATTTATCAAAATAATTTCTTATATGTTTCTGAATTTTGAAGATGCGCATTGAGTATTTGAGTTAATGGTGTGAATGGGGTAGAATTTCGTTATTTAAGTGGACTGCTTAACAATAACTGTTTGACATTTAACTTGACGTCCATTTTGTTGTAGTTAGCAGGAAAGCAGATCCGAGGTACAGAATACAACAGGCGGGCAGTTTTAGAAAATAATCTTTTTTCATAGAATTTGCGTTTAGACTAACGCGCAGATAGAGACCGTGCAAAATTGTTGACAGTAGTTGTAGCTAGATTAGAGTTGTTTTTTTTTGTTTTTGTTTTTGTTTACGGCATATCAACCTTTTTCAGGTTATTTAATGCCGATTTAGTGTTGTAGATCTTTTGAAAAGGAGACCATGTATTTAAGTCGGACATCAGCCATGAAAAGGCCAATAAGGTGAAAAAAGACTTACAATGCTTCTTTTATAAATTAGACGTTGCAATGGGGAGAAAAGACCTTACTTTCTAGGTTTTGAAACTGGTTTTGAAACCGTCAAAGTTGAAAAGTTGAAGAAGCTGTATTTTCACGACATTAAAAAACAACTATGTCTAACTTCGTCTGCCCGTTGTGGTAAGCATATAAATACTTACGGACAAAGCCTCTTCTTTTGATACTATTGTGCATGTAGAAACGATTATATAAATATTATAGGAATACAACGAGAATAATGAAAGAAAACGCTTGTTCGACATTGGCGGCGTCGACAAAAATAAGTTGATTTTTCTAAAATGCCCTTGCTCTTATCCTACTTCAAAACCTTAAGATTAACCCAATATTTGATTTGCTTAACCGCATTATATTTTATTCGCATTCCTCCAATGAAGGTCATATCTTAATTTCGTTCGCCTGCCAATTTTTATATTTTAATCTTATTAGGCTTATCAATTTCGTGCCGTCAGATGAGTTCCAATCACACCACACACATATATACACCGCATTCTTCTTTACCAGCAAATGACGATTTTAACGCATACACATATCTGTGCATGCGGTCTGTTATCATATATCTACACAAAACCACGTATCAACATACACAAATTTATACATATCAATGTACAGATATAGCGGCACATATTTTACGCAAACAGCATATACACATATAACTCCCTGAACAATAATCATAAATACCGTTTCTATATTACGCTGGAATCACATTATATATATATATATATATATATATATATATATATATATATATATATATATATATATATATATATACATACATACATATACATGCATTTTGCTAATTCCTGCCCTCTGATGAGAAGAGAGTATTTCTTCGAAACTCCGCGGATTAAGGACAACCCGCTTATCTTGTGCTTCCTTTTTAATGTTTTTAACTCTTTTTCAAGATGTGTTTTAACATGTTTTATTAATCATTTGTTCATATATATATATATATATATATATATATATATATATATATATATATATGGGGGGTACAAATATATATATGTGTGTATATATGTGTGTATGTTGTTTTGTAAGCATTCGAAAGACCCTAGATTGAGCAGAAAAAAATTTAAGTGGGGTTATACGTCATTCCGACAGTCACATGTGCAAAGCTCGTGAATAACGCGTGTTAATATGAAGGGGCAATTTTTCCCGGTCTTTATAATAAGTGGAACAGTTCATTTTTTCGGTAGAGTTCACACATTGCATATCTATCTATCTATATATATATATATATATATATATATATATATATAGAGAGAGAGAGAGAGAGAGAGAAAGAGAAAGAGAAAGAGAGATATTGATGAGACCATTGCAATTTATTGCAGCGCAGTTTATCGTAGTAAGCTTGACTCTCCATCATTACCAGAAAAAATATTATAGTGAACTCCTTTCTCTCTGTACAAAGTCCATTGAGTTCAGTTTCGACAACCTTATGTAGAAACAAATTTATGGGGTTTCCATCGGTTGCCCCTTGGGCCTTATTCTCACCGATATTTCGGTTGGATTTTATGAATTAAAACTTTTTTAAAATTATCATATAAAACTCCTGCTTTATATTTCCATTTTGTTGACAATACTTTTTAGTCTTTCCTTTCTCGAGATCTTGCTTTAAAACTCTTTGCATCACGCTCTAACTTTTACTATGGAGGTTGAAAACTATAATTCTCTCCCGTTTCCCGATGTTCTGATCGAAATATCTAGATGCGAGTTTCTTACTTCTATATACAAAAAACCAACCTTCATAGACTTATATAATAAATGGTGTTGATTTACACCGAAAACTACTAAGTTGATGCTGATTTAAACGTTAGCACATAGGGCTTTGGTCATCTGTTTCTCCATGTCGACTAAATGTTGAAATTATTTAAATTAAAAGAAGCTTAACGGCTTCCCTGAATTCGTCATTGATAAATGTATAAATTTCAAAATTAATCGTTTTAACAAGTGTATATCATTTGGCTTTTCTAGATGTCCTGTATGCCTTAAATTTCCGTGGGTTGGAGAAAAATTTGTCCCTATTATAATTCAACTTAAACAGATTATAAACAATCGTTTTCCGTCTGTGCTACCCCGTATAATTTTCAATACGAAACCTGAATTTTCTTATTTTAAAAGTGATAGTTTGCCTCACACAAAACTTAGCAATACTATATCTAAATTCCAATTCCAGTGTGATGCTGTCTGTGTGTGGCGAAGCAGCGTTCATTTTCAAACATGAATAAGGCAACATGTACTTAAGGTTTCTGTAATTTAAACAAATACAAAAATAAACATAAAATAAAATTCTGCTAAACTCTACCCACAATAATTTACATTCCGCGATAGACCAGCATTTATTGGATAATAATCCAGAATGTTATCTGGCGTATGAGGACGATTTTTATCAATTTTGTTCCGGGACCGATCTAGTAATGATTTTAAAATCCTCGAGTCGGTCTCCATCTCACGACTCAGGCCGTCTTTGCCGGCAGACGAATATATATATATATATATATATATATATATATATATATATATATACAAATATATAATATATACAAATATATATATATATATATATATATACAAATATATAAATATATATTGAACTATATTATTTATATATATACAAATATATAAATATATAATTTATATATATACAAATATATAAATATATATTGAACTATATTATTTATATATATATGCATATGTATATATATTTATATATATATGCAAATATATTTATACATATATATCTGTACATATGTACAATTATATATATATGTGTGTGTGTGTGTGTATGTGTGTGTGTGTGCAAATTCTTCACGGACACACCTATATGCCCAACTCCGACAGAGAATATACAATTCTTCTTTTTCTGACAACTTGCCCAGAAATGTGCTCATCCTCCGGTCTGTCTCTATTGGGATCTTCCGGTCACTCAGTTCTCTCACTTAAGATAAAAAGAAAATATAATAAACTCGATCGTAATCGATACTCTAAGGGCTGTTGGCATAACTTCTGAACAGTTATATCAGATATAACTCTACACTTTATGTTCAAAAAGAACGTGTCCTCTGTAATATCAGACATGACTGAATGGTTAATTATCGGTATAAACCGCTTTATACCCTCCAAGAAATTCCAGCAAAAGCCTCAACCGCCAGCTGTGGTTTTCCCCAGAAAGTACCGCTGACATTGCACCCGGAATTTACTATTTCTATTGCTTCCAATATAATAGATGTTGTGAAACTAAAGCTAAATTTAGGTCTGCCAGCATTGTAAAAGAGTAATAAAGAGTGTTAGAGGTTCGTATGCTCTGTGCATCAAGTTTAAAGTAGCTGAGCAACGGCTTGGTTCCCACCAGTTTTTGTTAATAACAACCAGAGTCCTGATCAAAAGTGTATTCTCTATCATCATCAATAGGCCTAAGGAAATTTCGTTAGCATCTGACATAGCAAAACTCTTTGTCAAGAACGTTGCTGCAAATTACACCATTTGCGACCACGACCGCCTACCCCTCGTACTTACTACTGTCACTAAACACACTATGTAACGTGACTTACGTGATGTTGCCAAGCTTATCGAAATCCTTGATTCATTGAAGTAACTTGCTCTGATGGCCTTCCAGCCATAGTGTTCAAAAAGTTGCAACCGAAATTAGCTCTCATACTTACATAACTTGCTCAGTGACATGCAATGAGGTTTCAGTTCTGCTAGATCTAGCTGATGTACCAACTGTTATATCAAACAACATTAGTGAATCTCTCGACGGGGACTTATTTTCTAGAGCTATAGCCCTTGATAAGCGCTTGATAGCTTTGGATAGAGTATTGCATAAAGGTGCACTTTACAATATCGCTTGATATGGAATATCTGGAAATGTCTTCTCAATTATTAATTACTTTCTCTCTGAAAAGCTTATAAAAGTAGCCATTGATTGGCAGAAAGCAGAAGTTTATAGTATAAATGTTGGCATTTCTCAAGGTTCCATCCTGGACCCAACTCTCTTTCTGATCTACATCAATGATCTCCCAAATTACATTCTTAGATGATTCGTAAACAGTTATGCAGACGATATTTATGGCAACACTTCACAGACCAGCAATGACCAAGATATTTCTCATTCTCTTTTTTCTGATCCTGAGCACATGGTGCAAAAGGAAAAAAGGCTGGTTAATTTTAATGCATCGAAAAACCAAGCTTCTCCCCTCCCATCATAATTGGTCTGGCCCCCTTCACGCCCCAATGCCCCAATTGAACTGAATGACTATCGTATGGGAAAGCTCCATGTCTTGACATGTCTCTGGGATTGACCTTCACTCATGATCTGAAATGGAACACATACATCAAATCAGTTTCCAAGATCGCTGGACAAATGGTTGGATCACTCTACCGTTCTAGTAGGTATCTCACTGCCGATGCAAGCCTCTATCTTCTATCTGTATAAGAGTCTGATATGTCCTCAATAAAGTACTGTTGACACACCTGGGCAGGAACTGTTCGTTGCGCCCTATCCTGTTTGATAGATTTTAAAACCGTCTTAGAAAACCAGTAGGTTATACAATTTTCTCTTCCCTGTAAGCTTTTTCCTACAGAAAGGACGTTGCGAGCTTGTATTTGCTCTATCGTTATTTCCATGGCAAGTGCCACATCCTCGCCAAACTTTAAAGAAAAACACTCGACTAACTACAGCGATTATGTACGATTTCCCCAACTCTTTATCTGTGCCTAAATATAAACGCATATTTCATGAACATAAACTTCTTTCCCCAGAAATGCCTGCCTGCGAAACATTGTTCCGTTGCCTGCGTCCCAGTTGAATACCATCTGTTAGCTTTCAAATCCAATGTAAAACAGGTTCTTGTTTAGCAGCCCTCATAAATAATCAAATTCTATCCAATTTACACTATTAACGATTATTACCGAACATTACATTACCACCTTACATGCATTAACCCTTATCCTCATGCATTGATTAGTGGTGACTCATAATTAAGAAAAAAAAATACTTATCTATAAATATGCAGTTAGGATTAATGCGAGAGATATTTCTTATATTTTCCCGATTTTTGCTCGAAATTACTTTTATTAAAATGATTATTTTTACAGTTCATTATTCAACTGTTTAATATGTAACATTAATATCTATATTTTATACCGTTATTTAATAATATATTTTATATTCTGTTTCTTGGTACTACTGATTTAGTAATATTCAACTAAGCAATATTTAAGAGATATAAAAATGAATTTATGTTATTAACGATGGAGTCCATAGAAGTTTATTTTTTCATAAATGATCGCACTTATACAAAACTAGCCTGGATGTTCGGCTTTGCCCGGGTGTTTGAAGGTGTGTATTGAGCAAACAAAATATTAGTAGGCAGGTTCAAGCCAAGGACGCGAAGGCGGCAAAGAAAGTGAAAGAAAATCTGGCGTCTTACCGCTATTCCATGACGCAACTTGGAACGTAAAATTAGGCAACGTAAATCCAACCAATACGATGACTAAACGAATTAATGTTTTTGGCCAATTTTTCGATATTTGTCGTTTAAGACGTCGAGCTTCGAAATAATACCGTGAAAATCCGCGGCCTCTGTCGAAAGTTTTAGGCATACATACATACATACATACATACATACATACATACATACATATCTAATACATGATGATTGCAACGTCTTGTCAGACGAGTGCCACTTCCTCAGATACGAGCCCAAAATGACTTCCATCGCCACATGACCATTTTAATAGACAAATGCCTGAGGGAGTATCTATACACAGATGATGTTACAGAGTCTTAGCTTTGTACGACAGCTAAGTCTCTCTCTCGATTCAAAATGTTGATATCCAGCAACAAGCAAGAGCAAGATAGCCAGCAACAAGTTAAACTGCAGACCAGCTTAATACGGGCACTGGTCTCCCGCTTTATGGTTTTTTAAATTAGAGATTTGCTTCTCCTAGAAAGGTTGCCTTCACCACGGCTTACGGGAGCCCTCTCCACCCCAACGCACACATACATACACACAAACACACACGGTGCTAGTTGGCCGTTGACCCCCAAAAATGGTTCATTCGCCTAATACATACACACATACATACATACATACATACATACATACATACATATCTAATACATACATTTAAACAAACAGGTGAGATTTATATAATAGATGAACATATTTAATGAAGGTCTTTTTTAAAATCATCTTCTTATTTTTCATATCAGCATTTGGAATCGAGATTTGTTTGTCCTGACTTAAACACATTCCTCCGATCGTTCAATGAAATTATGTTCTAAATCTACGACAAACTAAATTATATTTCGCTTTCTGTAACAGAATGATATGAGAAAAACTTAGTCGGTACCTAAGCTTTATTTGTTCTGCTACCCGCCATTACATTAATCGCAGCGCACGTATTTCTCGTTGACTGATTCATGTGAGTCGGACGTAGATATTGATTATCTCCATTTTATATCGGAGGACACTCGGAGACGATAAACGGTCAGACATGTAGGTTTCATTCCAAGCTAAATCGTGACTCTTTACGACACGTGTAAACTAAGTTCAGATATTAAATTCGCAATACGATATTCCATTGTCGACCGGATCTATTCACACATACATAGATTTCTAGTGTAACAATACATGCGCTCACATATTTTAATATGGATAGGCAGAGAATATAATGATTTCGCTCAACATAAGTCAATGCTCATAAATTAACTGCTGTTTAATGAAATCTATCCGTAATGTTAGATATTCGAAGTAAACATATGAACTATATATCCATTAATCAGTTATACATATTGAGTTTCATTAGATAATAGGAAGTACTTTACACAGAAAATCAACAGAAATTTCTGAGGGTCGAGAAACTTAGTTATGATAAAAGAAGTACATGATACCAATAGGCGAAGATGGCGTCCTATGTGCGAAAGTGAGAGAAGTTGTCTATACCACAAATGGAGACATTTATTATACACACACGCACACACGCACACACACACACACACACACACACACACACACATATATATATATATATATATATATAATAAATTCCCCAGCCAAACTACGTCGCAGCTCACAATAGCCATGACAGTCAACGAACCGGAAGTCCAAGATTAGTGTTTAGCCCTAGCTGGTACGTTGTTTGGCTGTGGAATTTATTATACAATCTCTCACATTCTGAAAATCATGTATATATATATATATATGTGTGTGTGTGTGTGTGTGTGTGTGTGTGTGTGTGTGCGATAGAGAGAAAAAGAGACATTAAATAACAAAGACAATTCATGTGGACATATTTTAGTTAGTATCATTTATAAACTTTTTTAATACTTTCTTGGTTTGTCTAATGTAGCTATCATAGTTACTGTTAACAACTTTCGAATTCGTTTGGATCCATCGTCAGAGATAAGTAACACTGAACTGATTTTAGAATATTCATAAAAATGTTATGCATATATACATATATATATATATAAGCCAATTTATATATATATATTTATATATATATATGAGCTAATTTATATATATATATACATACATATATATATATATATATATATATATATAGTAAGTTATAAAATATATATGGCGATTAAGCTACACTGAATATTCCGCGTTTCATCCACTCTAGCACTCTTCAGGCTTATGCGCGAATTTTGTGGTTGTCTGTCGTGTGTGTGTGTACGTGTGTTTATAATAATAATAATAATAATAATAATAATAATAATAATAATAATAATAATAATCATAATAATCATAATAATAATAATAATAAACCAACTCCGGACAACAACAACCATACTAGAAATAAAAATAAATATACCAATAACGAGCAAGATAAATGAAACTGTTGACACCGCACACTTTGCCCACTTCAAAATAAATGTCTAACAAAAAGCGTAGTTTACCAGGTCACAATATTCGCGGAAGAAAACCCAAATAACAAGAAATATTACGTAGGTATAACTTCCTTATATTTCAAAACTCGATATTATGACTACAAAGTACATTCAACAATAAAAAACACCGTATGGAAACAACGCTAGCAAATAAATACTGGGAACTCAAGGAAAGCGGACATTCGCCGGTAGTCGAATGGAAAATAATAAGACAAGCTACCACTTGTAGAGACCTAGACGACCCATGTAGATTATGCCTTCATGAAAAATTTGCTATCCTGTACTTTAAAGAACCCCAATATCTATTAAACTGTAGAAGAGAAATAGCGAACAACTGTGTTCACAGGATAAATTTTACTCTAGGATAGCGATACAACATAATTTTAAAACTAACAAAAACAATAGAAAATAAACAAATAAATTAAATAAACATGAATATACATAAACGATCACATATATATGTATGTATGTATATATATGTGTGTGTGTACATATATATATATATATATATATATATATAAACTAACATAAAAAGCCTAACCTAGATTTAAAACAGGTCAAGAAACTAGATGTCCAGGATAAATAGAGCACACACAAAGGAACAGGTCAACCAGAGGTCAAATAGGTCTTGTCCGGTAAGTGCAAGTTCATTGGCTGATAGAAAGGGCGCGGTAGATACTAGAAGGCTGATTAGCTTACTAAAATCTCAATAGAAGGTGCGTATATAAAAACGCCAGACAACCACAAAATTCGCGCATAAGCCTGAAGAGTCCTAGAGTGGATGAAACGCGGAATATTCAGTGTAGCTTAATCGCCATATATATTTTATAACTTACTAACTAGCTCTACCTACGTATTGAGCACTTTTGAAGTAAATACTTAAACTTTACTCATAAATTTATAATTTCGTATATTAATGTTATGTGAGTAAATGAAGTAGTTATATTATATGTATATATATATATATATATATATATATATATATATATATATATATATATATATATATATATATATAGCTTAGAGAGTAAGGAGAATAGAGTAAATTCAATTTCATAAGAAGAAACTTATCGGAATAATATAAAACTGAAAACATTTCATTGCAGATTATTTAGGAAACAATAAGAGTGGAAAATGAAGTCACAAAAACTATGTATTAGTTTCTATGATAGAAACCGTATACACCTTTTTACATTACACTTTGCATAATACGCTCCTCTTTTATTTTAGAATTCGATAAAATTCCCCGTCATAAAGTCAATATTTTCATTGATTTATTTCGTTCCTGATAAATACCACGCTAGGCGTCGCATCCCCATTATGTTACCTTTTCTACTCTTCTGATGAGAAGCATTAGGCTTCGAAATACCTTGGTATAAAGAGTCCCCTCTGTCCCCCAACTAAAATTTTGTATATCTTTGGTAAATAAATGAACCATCCTATATTCACCAATATATAGTTTTTGTGACTTCATTTTCCACTCTTATTTTATATTTATATATATATATATATATATATATATATATATATATATATATATATATATATATTAGTAAATCGCTTGTTATCAAAAACGTTAATACTGGATGTCACTTCTTAAGTAACATGAGAGTTAATGTATTTAAAACAAGTAATTTTCTAACATATATCATGAACATGTAATTGTTGTTCGTATATCACTAATATGTAATCTAACAATTTACTGATTTGCTTGAAATTTTGCTCAGATACATATGTATTTTATATATCACTTTTTAATCATAACTACATTTTTATTTAATAAATTGTTTTTTTTTTCCTTTGTTAAGAAGTATGCATTTTATAATAAAGAACTTATCACCGGTCACGAGATAACTATAGTTCTTCAAATTTTTCCCTCATTCCATTTCTTTTATTGATTGACTAGACATTTTCTTCCCTTTCTTTAAAATGTCACTCTGGTTGTGCTTCAATGATAAAACACTGAACTTTCATGGAAATAACAAAAATGTCTTGATTTGTTGTTTTCACATTTTATCGAGTTCCTGTGCTATTAATTTCGGACATTAAAACCAACGTAACTTCACAGTTTATAACATCGTTAGCAAAAAATCATTTTGTTTACTATTCATTTTCGCCTTCAAACATAACCACTATTATTATTATTATTATTATTATTATTATTATTATTATTATTATTATTATTATTATTATATAATACTGATAAAGCTGATAGTACGATGTAAATTGTTGAAGAATTATTTTTATTAAAGAAAACTTTCGATGAATTGTAAGAAAATGAAGACGCTACTATTTTATTATATACACAAAAGACGTTTGTTTCCACTAATTGTTGTGGGGTACAAATCACCTCTATTTCAGAACTAAGTGAAATCAACCAGTCATATGAATACCACTGGTTTCAGCAACTAAAGGGGGACATTCATACCATGTTTAACCGCATACTACGAACACGTTCCTCTCATACCACTTCAGTGGTTCTTCTATTTTTTATGATAAATACATATTATTTATTATTTTATACACTTTACACTACTTATGGTTACTTTTATTTGTAACCCCTAGCACGGGTCGGCAACAACTGGCTTACAGGGGCAATTCAAGAACTTCCCGGATCAATCTACAATAATTGCTAACAACAACGAAATGACGAATATTCAGGCAACGAATTCACTCTAAAAATAAAACAGCCATTTGAAAACAACATTTGACAACCAGAAGGATTCAAGAAAAAAGAACACACGCGGATATTCGAAATATTTTTTCCTGCATTCGGGGGAAAGTCGAAACTTCAAAAGTATTTATTTTTCAAAAGTTCGGTGAAGAACGGGAAAACTACTTGTCTACGCTGGAAAAAAAGACAATATTCGAGCGTAAAAATCCACAAATACGGGATAAAGAATACTTCCAAAAAGGACAACAATTCTTGCCGAAAAAGAATTTTACAAAGACGTCGTCAAAAAGCTTTATCTTGCTGTTAAAAAAGCTACTATTAGAATAGTATATTATATAAATGCCATAAACTTTCTTTCACAGATAAGTAACTTTTTTCTTTTTAAGAAAAAAAGAGAAAACATTTGTAGGATCAATAAGGAATTGAAGCCAGTACCTACACCTTACGAAAATTGAAAAATGACAAACGAAATCTACTGCTTTCTGTATAAATGCAAACGCCGAATTATTTTCTCATAAAAATTGCCATACGAGGAAATAAATATATGCAAAATATTTGTTAAATAACCAGGTACGAATTTTGTAAAGGTTTTTCTATAGAGTCGGTACTCTAGGAGAATTAAATCAACGAATTGGGTTGTTTTGTCATATTAAGTAATTGCATACCATATAAACAAATAGTTGTGAATAAGTCTGAGCTTTTAAAATTCCCTTAAAAAATCGTTCGAAAATATGGAATCTATGTTTGCTTTACGAAGTATTATTTTAATATTACGCTTAAGTGAGGATTATAAGACGTATTTAACATATTATATATATTTATTATGAGATACTAGAGTATAATATGCAATACATTTAATATCATTATAATACACCGTTTCAATAAAAACAATTCAGATAGCATATTTATATTATACAATAAGAAAAGTTAACTAAAATTATAATAGCTTACTGAATATATTGAAATGAAATGTAGATTATAATTGATTGAGATAATATATCATTATAATATATATAATATATATTATAAAAATTAAATAAATTTGTAGTATACAAGTCAAATGACTGACCTTCTTTTGTTTTTCTAGACAAATTAAATTCCCTAAAAAATTCTAATGTAATGGAAAGGATATATTGAAGCATGAGTTGGCCAAAAAAGCGCATCGTATTTTTATTAACCATAAGTTCAAAGATAAGGAGAAAACTAAGGCAATTTACAACAATGACGATGAGAAAAATGTGAATTTTTCCTTCTACGCTAGTATGCCTTCAATATCTAGTCTATTCTAATCATTTGCCTTAATATATATGAAGTGAATAGTATCAGTAAGTAAAGAATTGCCTTTTAGAAAGGTTTTATTAACTGTAAAATACACGTACGCTCTTGAAAGGATCGAGCGGGAAAATGAAACAGAGGGCGCTTTTATTATGAATGTCAATCCCAAGGGGGATAACTCTTAACAACAAATTAAATCATAACAATATAGATTTGGGTTCATGTAATCTTACTCATTTCAGAAAACTACAGACTTTACGACATCAATCCGTACATAATATGTTCAAAACTGTTCATACGTAAAAGAGAACATTAGGATCAATGCCGCCTAATGCCTGATAAAGCCGTAAACTCTTGATATAAGTTGAAAATGATTAAATATTATATTAGACTGATTCAATACACTAGAAAGAACAAAATATTAGTATTTATGGAGACGTAAATCCGAAAAGTTAAAAAAGAACAGTTCAGTTGAAAACTATGAGATTGACTTAAGTTGACATATTGTTTTATTGATCGAAGGTTTACTTGTCACGAAAACAATTTCATGTGAGACGGGAGTTGATGAGATTCCGCAGAAAATATTGATGGATTAACAGAAAACTTTGTTGTCTGGAAGCATTCAATTACTGAACTATATTGATTGGTTTCAAGTGGGGTTATTTTAGAGTTACTCGTCAAAATGTCGACTTGGGTGTTTTTACACCTTCTTTGAATATCATAAAATGTACTCTAGATATTTTTATAATCATAAGTATTATTACTAGTAGTATGCGTGTATGCATGTTTTCAACTTCAATGAGGCATCCGGAATTCAAATGGCTATTGATATTAAATTCTAATCGTTTCGTGGCAGTATTTTTATAGTGAGATGATTATATGGTGAGATGATTAGTTCATGTAGAAACGAGAACATTTCCAGTTCAAAGTTTTGGCTAGAAAATTCAGATGACCTGTAAATGGAAGTTACAGAGTAAAACATAAGTTGATATACAATACTTAGCAGAGCTAATAGTCATTCTTTGATTTCGAACTATGACAGATTCTTTCGTCATAGGGGAATGGATCGAATATGTAAATCATTATTATTACAAAAATTTAGTATTATTGAATTATGTAAAGAATGTTATATTCGTCGACAGCAAAAATCTTACGAAAATATAAAAAAAGAACTTAAGTCAGTTGTGAGATTGCATGTCTCAACCTGACAATGTAAAGATAGGTTAAAGTATTATCTAAGTTTTGATTCTCCATGTTATATGAAGATAAGGAGTGGAAACTAAAAATTTTAAATATGTATTAAATAAGACTGAAATTTTGTATGGTACTTTTGTCAAGGACAATAGATCTGTATATCAAATTTTGAACTTTGAACATTTCAAAGCTAAAATTACATACGATTGGGTATCATTGGCCAAGTAATGAGTCTTCATGATAAACAGAACCAAAGTTACTGTTGAGTGGGATTTTAACATTTTCTATTACATTGACCATTATCTTGAACGTTGATCTATATATTCCACAATGTAATTGGTTATTATACATTCTGACTATATTTAGTGTTCTGTCAAGTGATATGAACACTAAGTTGTACACAAACAAAATTGACAGAAAACATAATCTCCTTGGAGGAAGTAATAATAAAATTATCATGACCCAAAGCGAAATAACATACGGAGTTGTTTTTAATAACCACGATTCTGAAATAAACACTACTGTGACTGCTGGTATGACGAATAAAAACAACCCCACGCACATTATAACTCATGCTGCTATGAAGAAAAAGGGAGGGAGAACTTTGTTGTTACTACCACGACAACTATTGCAGCGCTGTTAGCAAATGGAAACGGGTAGTGACAATTCTGATTAGTTAGGTACTTTGTTACTCTGACGGTCGAGTGTTAACAATAATTTCGCTACTAGACTCGCCAGACATATTTGTTGAGTTCCAAAAAAAATCCTGATATTAATGCAGAACTTTGTATGTCTTGAATTTCTATCGTTATTCATAAGTATAAGTTAGATAAATGACAATTATATCATTTATATCCTCAAGGTCACACTTGTAATGAAAGGCTTCTTTATTTAAAACATTGTAGCATTCTGTGGAATAGTTTTGAAGCCTATAAGTTGTTATTGTTATACTCTTAGAAGTGGTAAGACCAGTTGCAATAGTAGTAAATACTTTCCTGTTGTCTGCAGCTATGACTGGCATAGGGTGTCTCAAAGATAGATCAATTGAACCGAATGACCTTGGCGCCGATAAATGAGCAACAGATATATTCAAATGTTATAGATTCAGTCAATATCAATAAGGATAACAATGATAATGCTTCTGATGCTGTTGAATTCTCTTTAGAAATGATCTGAAAAGGTTAATTGGATTCATGAAATAATATTGATGTTAAAGAAAGCAAGGCATAGTAATGCGCATGCAATATTCAGCTTCTTTAAATAGAGAAAATTAAAATAGCGCTATTTCTGCTGTACAGAAATATTTACTCAAGTTTTATGGCTGTCATGGGATGCATTAAATCCAAAGAATGCTGGAGAGAAAGATTATTGTTTATCTCTAATTAAAGCTATTGGATATAACGCATGCATTGGTCGGTTTATTAAGTGAAGTGAAAATCAAAACTTACAAATATATCATAACACACACACACATATTATTATACGTTATTCGTCATACGTTATTCGTCGTCTACAACTCATCAGTGTGGCTGAATCTAGCGAGACTCGAAATGGGACCTCATGATAAGAACCCTAAACATTTACTACCGGACCATCTTGCACGTCTGCTGGATTATCGCGTTCTTTTATGTAGATATCGTTTATTTGTCTTTGTTTGCGATGTTTTTCAAATAAATTCAATTATTTATACGAAAGTGTA
Organism: Euprymna scolopes; assembly: GCF_053919585.1. NCBI lineage: Eukaryota > Metazoa > Mollusca > Cephalopoda > Sepiida > Sepiolidae > Euprymna > Euprymna scolopes. The sequence goes on along the minus strand of NC_136484.1, from coordinate 69,160,901 downwards.
TTTTTACCTAAATTAGAGTTGGGAATAATTTTCCCTTTGACCAATTTATCCAAAATTTATTCTAAAACTATTATAAACAAAAACAAATAAACGACATCTACATAAAAACCGCGATAATCCAGCAGTCGTGCGAGATGTTCATGTGGTTGAGGTTTAGGCTTCTTATCATGGGGTCCCGATTTTGAATCTCGCTAGATTCAGCCAATCTGATGAGTCATAGACGACGAAACACGTGTCAGTGGATAATTATATTTAAAAAAAAAAACTATATATATGCCGCTCCCTATTTGAGGGTACCAAATTGGTCAACGGGAAAATTATTTCCAACTCGCATTTAGGTAAAAATGCACTTTCGCATAAATAATTGAATTTATTAAAAAAGTATCGCAAACAAAAGAAATAAACAACATCTATATAAGAATATGGTATATTTATGAAAACCAAGCTACGCGGGAACGTTAGTGTTTCACTCTGACTAAAACTATTTAAGGCGTGTCTTTTTAATAATAATGGATATACTTTATTGGTTGATGGAAATTAATAGAGACAGTGATGTAGAGATTTAATTGGTTGGAAGATTGTAAAAAATAATTGTATGTTTCTACTAGTATATTAGTAGAACTTTGTCTTTGTGTAAGTGTGTGTGGGTTCGTTCTCTAATGACTCGGAAACGGCTGAGCCAGTTTTTGTTTTAAATGTTACACGAAGTATTTATGCATTTGAGAGTGTTCTTACGTGGGTTTTGTGACTTAATGGTTCTGACAAATATCAATATTCCATAATTGAATAAAATTCGATTAAAGAAATGCGTCCGAGTTTAACCAAAGTTAACACTTTTATACAACCACACAGCACAATTGTATTTGAGAAGTTTTATCAATGCACAAACAGAAAGACTCAAGCTTATAAAATAAACGACAGATATTTTATAAGACAGTAGCGTATTCGAAATGAGCTTCTTTTTACAGTAAAATTAAACCATGTACATGTTGTACGTTTAAATTTAATTCAAGTGATTACGTAAAACCACTTTCATAAAATCAACCAATGGTACATTTATAAGACAGCAGCGCGTTCGAAATTAATGTCTCTATTTAGAGCACATTGAAAAATGATGTTTGACATTTGCATTTAAAATTCAAGTGAGGCCAGATAACTTTATAAAATCAACAGCAAATTCTCTATAGTGCAATGTACACTACAATTTATAAGTCACTGCAGGGAGGCATGTGAATCTTCCTCCCGATACACTAACTAGCACAAGCGTTCAATGGATTTGATTAAAAATGGGCGATGCCACCGATTTTGATGACAAAAAAGTATGAGAGTGTGGACTATTTGTTTATCCTCATTCAACACCGAAAAACGTCGTTTCTCCCTATATATATATATATATATATATATATATATATATATATATATATACATATATATATATAAAGTAAACAGAAAAATAACAACAAAAAATAGCCTAAACTCATGCTTAGAATATGGCGATGTTTTCAGTTCTTTCTTCTTTTAACGCCTATATTTACTCTTACCACGGATTGAGCTCTCTCACTTCAGATTTTGTAAAAAAAATATTAAATTATTTGCATATATATATATATATATATATATATATATATGTATATATATATATATATAATACGTGTGTGTTTGTAATTTTTGTGGTTTTGTTCTGATGTAATAAAATCATAGCGCGATAAACCCTCTTTAAAATGATATATAAAGTAAAAGGTTTTTCAGTATGATGTATTCCCCTTTGATAGAATAGAAGACGAATATATGCATTTACACACAAATATAGGCATATCCATACGTATACTCGGTGTTTATGTATTTTACTTAATAAAGATCGATAAAATAGTTATCTACGAGCACGGATTTCGTCATCTATACCGCTCATTAGCTAGACTGAATGTACTGAGTTTTGATCACACGGATGAGCCGTAGATACGGCGAATTACGTGTCCGTGCATAACTATTTTTCTAAAATAATAATAATAATAATAATAATAATAATAATAATAATAATAATAATTATTATTATTATTATTATTATTATTATTATTATATATTTAGGTTGGTGCTAAACAATTGTCGTTTTTTAAATTCAACATAATGTCAAAATACGACATTATTTTGCACCACAACGACATTATTTTTGCATATATATATATATATATATATATATATATATATATATATATATATATGCCATACATACAATATCCTGCCGAAGGTGATTTAAATGAGACGTATGTACACACAAACTGACCACATGAAATTGTCTGCATTGGCCCTAACTGATAAAAGACGCCATGAAAACGTTGGCTGTCATAATCTATATTGCAAGTGAGGTGAGAATAAAGTGCAAAACATATGACACTTGTAAAGTTTAGATTTCTTCACTGCGGTAATGTGTGTCTGATAAAAAACATCTAACAAGCATATCAATAACACAAAATATTATTTCGAATCAAGAAGTATGAAAAAAAATAAATATATAACAACCTAGAACATATACGAACGGAGGTATGTATATGTCTTTCTCTCACTCTCTCTCTCTCTCTCTCTCTCTCTCTTACTCTTTTTGTTCAGTTCGTGTAGTCATCAAAAACAAGGGAGAATATTACTGTTTCTAAATTCATGCCAGCAGTGGAGAGTGTTTTATCTGTATTTTTCCCGGAAGATCTTGGATCTATTAGGTTGAGCTAAAAAGGTCTTGTGGAACTTTAATTTTGATTTCAAATGATGTATTTTAAAATAAGTTTTCGTTATTATATTTTATTATGATATATTTTAAATAAGATTTCGTAGTAATACTTTACTTTATATATTATTTTAGAGCATTTATCTCTCTATGATTAAATTACTATCGTTTTAATACAATTATCTCTTCTTTTCAGAACGTTTAATACAAGTTGGAAAAAAGCAAATTTGCGCAAATTCTTATTTCAACTCAAGCTAGACCGAAAAGCTGCTGAATCAGCTCGCGATATCAACAAACCATTTGGCCCATGAACCACTACTGGATGGGGCGACGAGTGTCTTGAATATTATGAGCGTAGTGGTCGGCCATCGAATGTTGACAACGATAAATTGAAAGCGTTAGTCGAAATCAATCTACACACAACTGTTCGAGAATTTGCTCCTGAATAAGATAACATAATCTGTATAAATAGGTACCTCACGAATTGAACGACAACCAAAACAATATGTCGTAATCAAGTATCGTCTTCTCTTTATTTACGCATCAAGAACGTCCCGTTTCTCAACCGAGAAAGAGGGTTACTTATGACAACCGGTGACGCTCAGCTCAGGAGTTAGACGCCGACGAACCTCCACGACCCTTTCCGAAGCCAGATTTGCACCAAAAGAAACTCATGCTGACTGTTTGGATGTCTGCGACCGGTTTCATCTATTACAGTTGCTTTGGATGCAGGTGCACAGAGAAATACTGTCAAGAAATGGATGAAATGCGCCAGAAACTTCGACAGCAACACCCAGCATTAGTCAACAGAAAGGACCCAATTGTCTTCTATGACAATGCCTACCCGCACGTAAACCGACCCAGCAGAAGTTGCACTCTGCCTCACTCGTCATATTCTCCAGACCTCTCACCTACCGACTACCATTTTTTCAAGCATCTCGACAACTTTCTGCGTTAGAAATTTTTACAAATCCAAGCGATATCAAAAACGCAATCAGTATTTTACGTTACTGGCATTAATACACGCGTTCTGCATTGGCAAAAGTGTGTTGATTTTGATTATGCTTATTTCGATTAATAATTTGTTTTTGATCCAAGATATATATTTTTTTTAGTTTTAAAATCACAAAAACTTTCTTGTAAACCTGATATTAACATGTGTCTTTTCGCAATTTCGTAATACATATCAAATAGAACGCACACATTTAAATATGGATCTAAAATACTGATCAATCCAAAAGCTTATGTTTAGCGACATTAACCCCGGGCACGTTAAACTGGCTTTTCTCTGAAAAGGTAAAATGTCTAAGGAATAACAAGCTGTGCCCAGTCGTATGTCAACATCTGTTAGGTTTGATAACAATGGTACTTTTTTGCAGTTCATCCAAATAGGTTTGCATCGTATTTCCAATTGGTCGCCCATCTAGTATTGATCATGCTCGGCGTTGCTTAACTTCGGTCTCTAAACAGTAACCTATGTGTTTACGTGATAATGTCGTATATTTGCTGAGATGGGAATAAAAAAAACACTTAAGCATAATGCAATTCGGTAATCAAAAAATTGCCTACTACTTTAATCCGTTCCTATACGGTTCGTAAAAGTGTCCGAATAATACGAGTGATTAATCCTAATTCAGAAACATAGAGTACAGATGTTTTTCGATTATTTTTCACTTAATTTCAATCGTCTGGCCAAAGTAAGTTTAAACTTGCGCCGAAAAATTTCTCCATCACAACATGCAAAACAACTTCTGACACCCGCGTTCCGTGTAGCATTTCTACCAGACAAGCGGCAACTTTAGCCTTATATTCCGAAATCTATTTTATCATTCTTCAATACATAAAAATACAAAAGTTATTAATTACGTTCTATTTAGTTCTTTAGGCTTAGGGTAAATCCGACCATATACAGCTTCAATATTGATGCAAGTTCAAATATCAAGTATTTTACGAGTTCTCCTGTGCAGCAAACATACTGAAGAGATCTAGAGATTAGCGTGCTTCAAATAGAAGGCCTACATAAACTACATAAAAAGTAGTTAGGCGTCGACAAACCTCCACGACACTTCCTGAAGCCAGAGTGACACCAAAAGAAGGTCATCCTGACTGTTTGGTGGTTTGGGACAGCTTTAATCTATTACAGTTTTTTTTTTTAATGCAGGCGAAAAAATTACGGCGCCGAAGTACTGCCAACAAACGGATGAAATGCATCAGAAACTTCGACAACAGTGCAGCATTAGTCAAAAGAAAAGGCACGATTCTCCTCCACGACAATTATTGACCTCACATTGCTAAACCGACCCTGCAGAAGTTGAACGAATTGGGCTACAAAACTCTACCTCATGCGCCATACTCTCCAGACCTTTCGCCTACCGACTATTATTTTTTTAAGCATCTCAAAAACTTTCTGAGTGGGTAATGCTTAAAAAACCTAAACGATATCAAAAACGCCATCAACGACTTCATCGCCACCAGAACGCAAGATTTTTAAATTACTGGAATAAATATACTTGTTTTGCATTAGCAAAGGCGTGTTGATTCCGATGGTGCTTAATATGTTTATCTGAAATTAAAAGTTAAAAACCGCAAGAACTTTCTTGTCAAACTGATACCCGAATGTTCATATACTAGATGTTATTTTACAAAATATTTTTTCCATAACGATATCAAAAATCAATTTCTTTCTAATTGAAAATATCTATTTCTCTCCCTTTAAATGAAGATCCTCGCTACTCTGCATGCAATCATCACAAAAGGATAACTAATCACGACGTAGAGAGACGCCTTACAGAAGTCGCACCAGTCATACTCTGTTCTTCTCAGTGCAAAACAACAATTCGTGTCATAAGGGCCAATTCATTATGATAAATATGTGTTTTCAAGACGCCGGATATTTTCAGAAAGGGGACAGATTTATACCAAATGACTGTATTTAGTGTCTGTCTACAATTGCGACAGAAGGACTGTCATACCCTCGTGAACAACACAAGCAGTGACTGTTTGAGAATTGTCACGGTTTTATCAGTTCCAAGATCTCTCCACAAGTCGCCTGATTTTAACCACAATGACTAATGTGTAACGCGTAGATAAGAAACGCAGCAACCATACACCCTACAACTCCTGAGTTTTTTTTTCTGTTACAATGGGAGCGTTTAAGAGGTAATATATTTTTCTTGTGTAGTTTTGAAAGAACCGAATAATAATAATAATAATAATAATAATAATAATAATAATAATAATAATAATAATAATAATAATAATAATAATAATAATAATATATGATTCTGTATATTAAGTTTTTTCCCAACTTTTCCATTCATCGGGAGAACTTAAATGCCGCCTTCCTTTTTCTTTCTGATAACATGTCAGTGTAATAAATTACGTTTCTTTCTGTTTCCGTTTTAAAAAAAAAACTTTAAATTAAATCAACAGTAAACCTCAGATTTGCAGGTGTAATTCTAAAAAACTAATTACATCATTAATTAATTTGAAAATTGCTATCAATTGTTCGTTACTTTGTTCGGCCATTTTTTTGCCTGTTAATCGATTTACCAATAATTGAACGAAATCAATTGTAAAATGTTGCGGATGTTTGAAAACCACGTAGCCAGGAACTTCAAACAAAACACAAAGTTGTTTGCCTTCATTTAAATGACTAAAATTTTTATGTTATTTTTATTTTCTGTTTGTAAATTGCTATACATAAATCCGTTTCGAAAGTAGTTCTATGCCTCTAAAGCTGTATACACGATTGTATACAGACAATATCCAATATTATGTATTTATAAACATGACACCGTTGAAGTCCACAGTTATCGTTTATTTGCATAATTTACTGTTTATAAAATTTAGCTTGCAATAATACGTTTATAGTAGGTTTACTACTATTAAGCTTGAATTTTCCTTTTCTTATGTTAAAATAATTGTTCTAATTAGTTCAATATTCTGTAATTATATGCCACAACTATGCAGATTATTTATTAAACAGGTATAACTTTTATATATTTTTAAAAAATAACAGTTATGAATTACTTCTATTATTCAGGCTACTGTTCTCGTTGTGGATATATTGACAATGTTACGGGCTAATCGTCCTGGATTCCCCAGAGGCATTTACCAAACTCGTAAATGTTTCTGTCGAACTTAGAAATTTGTATAGAAATGAAAATATTATTCCTATGTTTTAATATTATTCGCTTCATTAAATTTTATTGGTTTTACTTTTGTTACATTTGAAGTGTAAATAAATATTATAGTGTAGGTAAAGTGTCCATTTTTTGAATAATAAATATTTTCTGCAAAGAAAGTTTGTTGTGAGAACTGACCCAAAAATTGAGTTCATATTTTTTTTAAGTTTGTCTAATAAGAAGTATATAAGTTCAGTAATAATATTTTTGAATAGCTGTAACATTTTCCGGTATTATTGAAATAAATGGCCGTTTCTTCAATGGAAAACTGATTGACCAATTTATGGTCAAAATTTAACAATTAGTTAACGGAAGTTGGCGAAACTACCTGACTTCCGGGAGAAAAAATAAAATACTTCTTCTCATCGACTGAAAAGTTAAGCAGGTAAAGCAAAACGTTTCCATTTGCAGACGAACCCTAAACGGACTACCTCTCTCGCTATTCGTCGTAGAGCAGCAAACATTCGTTAAGGTCCAGATATCTCTCACCATTTGAGTAAATACGGTAAGTTCTGTGTATTAATAAACCTTTCTTGAAAACTTAACATCGATGTTCGAGTGGTTGTATTCACTGATGATTAAAAACAGATTCCTGACAACGATAACGAGTGTATAATGGTTTATACGCGCCAGGTACAAAAAAGGTGATACAGCTACAACGATATTTAGATAATATTAAATACTATTCTAAAAGTAAAGATTTTACATGCTTAAGATTAGATCATGCTTAAAATTAATTGACCAGAAATTGTTGCTTGCTAGAAATCTAGTTTGTTTGATGTCGATACTCTCTATACATCTATACAAATATCTTCGCATTGACATTAGTAGTTTAAAATAAATTGAATGTGTAACGAAATGTAAGAAACTGAATATCACGCTGTTGATGATGTTTCTGCGAGTATTTTTTTAGTTACATAATTTTCAATGGCAGTTGAGAATTTTCTATTCTTTATTGTTAGGAAGAACAGAATAGAAATAACGATTTGATCTTCTATATTTCACATAGGATTTCTATATTATACTGGTTTCTTTGCATCACTTTTGAGTCTAAATAACATAAATAACTTTAATTATTTACATTCAATTCATGGATTCGACAATGGAAATACCGAATTGATTATTACGAATTCAAACAGTTTGAACATTCAAATAAACATTGGCTTTAATTGATACAATTTGGAATTACTAATTTATGTGACATATTTCTCTAAATATATTAGCTAGAAATGACAATAATTTTACGGGAGTTTTTAATATCATTAACCTCTCGAGGTAGATTTTCTTTCAAAAAATATATTATTATTAACCGTAAAGTATACAGACACATGGTGAATGCAACAATAGAAATGGAAAAAGGGTCCTGTTAGTAACAGATACATATTTCGCTGAAAACCCAAAATCAATGAGAGGTTCAAAACACGGTGTATAGGATAGATAGTTCAGATCGCGATCGGGCCCAATTCATCCAAACAACTATTTACCAACAAACAATTATATGAACTAGTTTGTGTTGTATAACTTCTTCAAAGTCTGTACTGCGATAGTCTGGCAGAATAAATGTCGAAAATATAGAGTGAGTTTATTTTTCTCGGGGATTTTTATTCTTCACTTTATAATTGAAGCCCCTATAATAATACAGAACGAAGCGCCATAAATAAAAAAGTAAGTTATGCATACAACTGTGTTTCCCAAACTCTCCTCTATACGAGACTTGGTTCGGAGGTACAGAATACATTTGACAACATGATCAACTCCATTATTTATGAATTCGACCTCTGCTGAAAACAGACAAAACTGACTTATAGCGAGGCACTGCTAACCTTTGTGCCCCATGCACATACCTCTTATTCTCATGATGTTTCATTAATGCATGAAAGAAAACCCGATCGCATAAGCAAATGCGATTGTCTGTGAAGAATCAGATGATCCGGATGATCGCAACGCATTCATGGATCATGTTAACACAGAATGACTAAAAAATCAATGTAAGAGAACTAACACCTTGTTGTACATTTTTCACTTCATTAAAAGTTATTATGTTTAAAGGCAATAATAACACATTTAATTGTCGCCGTCTTTACAAGAATCATCATTATATCGTATCATGAGTGTTGAAATGAACAAAACAGGATGTGATAGCTTAGATGTTACAGTTCATTTTAAAATAAATTCCAAATAGATGTCTCTAAAATTCCTGAAATGCGCAGGTTACAGTGTAGTGAAAATGTTCACCTAATTTTTGGGTTTTTTAAGTATCGCTTAACACCGTATGTTTATGGGAATCTCAATCGAACCTTTCGTTGCAAAGGTAGATTTATTTTTACATTGTTGGATATATTCTTTCTTTTGTTTTGTTAGAAGGTGCTATTAAAGAGCAACAAATTAAACGCAATAATAATAAATGGAATTATATACAAACCTACTATTCACGTATGTTCTTCGAATTGTAATGATGAAAATGTAAATGATGCTAAATTTATGCAACAAGATATACTGTGACACTTGGTAGCTGAGCTGTATATTCTGCGTTTAGTGAATAGCTCGTAACTGGTTTGTAGGCTTCTCATTATCTTACAATATTATTTGGAGAATAAATCTTTAATATACAAGCTGATTATTAAGATATAGCAGACGACATCCCCATCCGAGTCGCGCAATCTCAGTAGTTTTTTTCAAATGTACTCATTGATCCCCGTCTTTTACACTCTTTATTGATATATATTCTGTTCACCTCAAACATTTATCAAATCATCCTCTCTCTGCTCTATCAATATCAGCGACTTTCACCACACAATATTGCAGACGTTTATTATTCTAAAGCGTATATCTTTCTGTAAAGATCAGATGTGCTTTTTTTATGCATGCAGCGTAATCCCCATTCTTTTTTCTGAAAGGTAGAATAGTAATCTTTTGTTTTTCGTTTTATCATTCATAGAAGTCATAGGATCCAAAAGACATGCAATATAATATATTTTAATATGTCCATCGAGGGTGATGGTTTATTCGTATGTAAGAAAGACAGTGAAAAAATAACGTGAGAATTGAAAACAATGGCTGAGACTCGTTTGAGTTAAGTTTATAAAGAGGACGGCTATACAAGAATTTGTTCAAAATAATCATGTCGTAGTCCTTGTAGTACTATGTTCCATAAACAAGTATTTCTTTTGAAGAATGTTTGCTCATATAAGTTCATTTAGTTTTAGGTACACGGATAAAGAAAAGAAACATTTACAGTAGAAAAATTATTACTGTGGATGTTTTACAGGGGGATGCATAAATTGGAGCTCAGTCGGGAACCGACCATGGTAGATTACGAAGAAGTTAGAAAAACCTAGCAACTAACCGTCTCTTCTGTAAAAAAAAAAGGCTATTAACGAAAAGAAGAGATTATCTCTACTAGATTTCGATGTTGGCTTTCTATTCTGCCAAAGCAAGATAGGGGACTCTGAGCGCCACCACTCAAGCTGTGTCAAGCGTAGTTCATCTATGAAATACACACTAAAACGATAGAATGATTCAATGATTTTTTTTAGCGACTTTAGTAAAATATTTGATTTAAGACTTCCATTTGAGGTCTGGAGTGAAGCTAAGTCGTAAAAGCCTATTAAAGCAGATAGATTCTTTAACGAGAAAGCCATTCATTTTAATTAAGGCAAAATGAGCATCCGAGCGTTGGTGGTGGAAGGAGCGAATCTTTGTTTTAGATATACTGAATGTAATCAAACACCTTATTCTCTGTTGCACTACGTTCCTAAGTTTTAAAAGAGAAAAACAGTGTATAAAGCTATATTATTTCTATACAAATATCTATATAATGGAAGAATTTTACTTTTATCAATTTCAAAAATGATAATAAATAGATTCTTCCTATGCGCACCTTTTACGTCTTCCACTTACAGTTACTACTAAATGCTGTCCATATCCTACAATATATACATTTTATCCCTGTTTAACAATTTTTATTTTCTCCTGTGAACGTACTTTCTCAAATAGGTAATCCAACTTAGAGATTAGCATATGTTTTTCACTCTGAAGTAAATCTACCCTCTTTCGTAAGCCAAAATCACCATTTAATTTTATTATTAGGTTACATTGTTTCGCATGTAACCGGTGTATTATTTAACTTTATGCATATATTAAGTAATATAGGCATTACGGTTACAGATCCATTTAACAAGAACGTCCTGATTCTTCACGGTTTAATGGAATAACTTACCAGTTCACACTACAAATTAAGATGACATGCAATTAGTTTTATGAATAGCAGATCATAAAAAACGAACACCTCGACTAAAACCGATTTGGTCGATTTTGCCTACAACTCTTATATAATAAACTATGTTTTTATCGTCCTATCAAATTGACTCCCTTTATTCGATATTCAATTAAATACAGTTACTAATAATCTTTGCCCATCCGCTTACACTGCACCTACGAGCAGTTTTAACATTTATATAAAGACCGTTTACATACTTGATTTGCACGATTATAAACAAAAACAAACCTATTATATAGTGGCCAGTATAGAATCGCAAACGAACCAAAATAATATCCACCGAATTTCTTTACTTCCTTCAGAACATACTTTGATTTTAGACGTCTATAGACTACCTTACAAATTCGCCACTTTGTTTTCACTCGAACATAAGACTGGACAATTCAAAACAAAGCAAAAATATCGGAATACAATTGTATTATGTTACGAAACTAAAATATGAAAATACGGAACGTTACATTTTGAAGGATAGGATTTTCGAGTTAAATTACATTTGACGGCATGTCTATTTATTACATCAGGTTTATACAGATAATTGAACATGTTACTTCTTTCCTTGGTAGGATTTATGTTTAATTTAGTTTGTTTACGATACTTGTGTTAATTACATTGTTAGAAACCTAAAACCAAAAGGATCCGATAGGAAAACTCGTATAAGGAGGACGTTTTTCATTAAAGTTACAGTTACACGTTTTTTACATACAAAAAATTTCGAAATAATAATATCCTAATAATAAATTTGCTGGGGTACGTAGAAGAGTAATTAATCTTTCCTTTGGTTACATTTATTTGTTGTATATTTGTTTTTTACATTTATTTGTTGTATATTTGTTTTTTTTTTTACATTTATTTGTTGTATATTTGTTTTTTTACATTTATTTGTTGTATATTTGTTTTTTTTTACATTTATTTGCTGTATATTTGTCTTTTTACATTTATTTGTTGTATATTTGTCTTTTTACATTTATTTGTTGTATATTTGTCTTTTTACATTTATTTGTTGTATATTTGTTTTTAAAGCAATTTTTCGTTTTGCCCCTTTTGTTCCCTATATCTTTTATAGAAAGTACAAATTATTTGGCAAAGAACTAACTCCTCATTTTCGGAATGGCTTTCTAAATCATAACATTATTATTCAGCACGGTACATAATTGATGAAGGAAGGAATGCCTTCTTTGCTTATATTTTAAGGCCGTACGAATTTAATAGGCAAAAAAGTAAATTCTGATTTTTTTGATTGGGGAAGCTGGGTAATATACATTAATTTTGAACACTACGAAACACAGTCGGTTCTTAATGTGGGAAAAATCCAGCTCCCACAAAAGGAGAAAATACTGGTTTATAAGAAAAATAAAGTAAACATTTTTTTAGTCTAGAAGTCATTGATCTAGGACAAAATAACTTAAGTGTAACTATTCTTCGTTTCTAGAAAAAAAAAAACAATGAAGAATCTATCGCTAAAATAGTGTCTATTTATAAAAGATGGAGCGAGGGGGGAGTAAATACGAAAAGCTAAATGTTTCTGATTAATATAATATTTTATGAGTACAATATAATTCCTGAAACACAAAAAACAACAAAAACAATTGGTTTCGGCATTTCTCAATACTGCATTACATACTTCATACAATTAGCATTTCATATTTCTGTTTAGTGTGCGAGTGGGAGGATCCGGAAAATTATTTTTGTACTTGATGCCCCCCCCATATTTATATAATGAAATATAAACAAAATATATTACACTCTCTCAGAATTTTAACGTTATATATACTGAAGTAATATTTATCTTAAATTATCGTGAATTCGTAAATAAACAATGGAGGTGAATTCAATATTATCCTTTTGAAAAACAACATACTTCCTATACATAATATGTTGAACTCTTGTGAAAAATCATTCTGGAACTAATTAAGTTTTAAAAGATTTAGATGCTTTACATTCTATTCGTCCGAAATGTTTCGTTTTAAACATATCACTTTACAAGCAGGTTCTCTTTGTTTTCGTATTATTTAATATTATTTCTATGATTCATATTTTACGCTTTTCTCACATCCGTTTATAAACAATGCTCATAAACAGACTCGTCAAATGCGTACAAATGATCACATCACCAATTTTATGGCAGCCACCGGAAATCCCTACTGATCACTTAATACAAAAGAATACAATTTCATTAATTTACGAGACTCAAACACGAATTAGCACGGACCCACGGCTCATAAATTATATATTTTAGAGTATTTGCATGTGAACACAAGTAAATTAATTTTAAACATGAATTCATTAAAAATATAAGCTTAATATTTTTAGTTAGCGTATTTTTAATTCCACTAGGCAACGCCGGGAAACAAGATCTGCTAGTAATAAATACTTGTAGATGTTTTGTTTTTTTAAATGTTTACGTAATATATAATAGAGTCAGTTTTCACCCTTATATCTGCAATTACTAGCTTTTATCATATAAGCTACATAATACAAATCTGTTATGTCAGTCATATCAGGCAATTATTTTTCTAAGCGATTTTGATTTTTAATATTTAATTTGGATCGATATACTATTATGGATTAATACTATTTAAAGTAAGAAGACAGAAGATTCTATTCTTGCTCTCTAATAAGTAGTTCGAGTTACTCGAAACTGGGTTTCAAACCTTTATAGTCACATTTAATGTGACAGTGGTTTGATAAATTAATTATTAAGTCTGCAGACTTTTAAAAATATTATATAATATATATTACGAAATGCAAAAAAATAAAATCTCTGCATGTGTTTAATTTTAAAGTAATAATATTTTAATTTAACTCGGTGTTTCTAGTAATCATGATTACATCGGCCTTTACTTTTCACTAAGATAAACTCTCAACTGAATGTAAAGAGAAAAAGAGGGAGAGTAAGAGAAATAAAGAAACAGAGGACAGAAAATAGCCAATTCTTTATTTATATTATAAATAATGTCAACCATTCTTGCTGAGCTAACTGTATTAGTTAGAGCGTCTTACTCACAAAATGCTTGTTGGTTCGATCCTGGCCCAGTATATAAATATATTGACTTTGGTTTTGTCTTCAAATGAAGTTATTAATGGAAATTTACGCTTCTTTAATATCAATTGGAATTTTCTTATAATCGATGTAATTCAATGAAATTGAGACTAGCGGTAGCGGGTTCGAAACCTGTTTAAATTATAGAAAACATGATTAACTAATTGTGCTGAATAATATATTGTTGTTTTAAATAAAGAAGTGAATTCTTTAATTGTTTCTTGTTTTAAATCATTTTTTCTGATTGATGTTTTTTTCGCGTAGATATGTCAGCAATGAAATGCTGTATAAATGCTTCTTTTGTTACTCGGATGCTTGTATTAACGTAAAATAGCTAGTTTGTTAGTGACCAGGAAACAGGATGTGAATGCAGGGTGGCCCACTTAAAAGTAGCCCAGAAAAAATGTAGCAGTGAGGAGGAACAATTTTATTGTTTAAATTACATGTAGCATTGTTTAAATTGCCTATAGTGTTATAAAAAATTACTGAGAGTGCTCCTGGCTGAAAACTGATTTAAAAGCTTGCTCTTTATATGAATGCACTTCATGTAAAATTTCAAATGTTTAGACTGAAAATTGGCTGATAAATTTGGTAGAGACTGCGGATGTCAAATGTTCTTTTAACTTGGACCTTTTAACATTTTAAAATTAAAAAGTTTGATCCATGTCCAAGTAACCTACATCTAAAATTTCAAGTGGTTCAATCCAAAACCGGCGAAGGAGTTTGATAGAGTTTTCAAAAGTCAAATCGTTGAACTTTCACCCCTGACAGCCATATTTCTGGCCGAAAACCGATTAGAAAGATTTTTCCAAATCTCAATACCTCTTATGTCAAATCTTGTGTCTGTAGACTGAAAATTGACAGAGTAGTTTGCTAGGGAAATGTACACACACAGACAATTTCACTTTTATAGATATATAGATTACTTACCAGGTTAGAGGTCCAGCCATCTACTTTGCTTTGACGGATCGGAATCTAAATTGGAATTGTGGCAGGTGAAATTTCTGGGGTATTTAAGAATACGAAAACTACACGAAGTTATACAATCTCCACCAGAGAATCCTAACGACCTGGATTTATGGAAAAGGACGCCACTGTTTTTGCAGAAATGATTCAATGCTTAGACGATAAAAATCTGTTTCTGATTATAAGAGATGCCTTGGGTGATGGATGTAAAGCGTTGAACATATTAAGAGAACATTATTTATCAAAAGAGAAACCGAAAATTATATCTACATATACAGAACTAACAAAAAGTAACGAAGATGAGACTATTTCTGACTATGTTATAAAGGCAGAAACAACAACACATGCATTAAAATTCTCGGGTGAAATAATAAGCGATGGCCTGTTAATATAAATGACGCTCAAGGGATTTCCAGTGAAAAGAAAGTATATTCTTTTCCGTTGGTTTTACCACCATTTCATATGTATTATTTGCAGAGAAAGCTTTCAATTCGGATTTCATAACTTTTTTTTTTTTTTTTTTGCATTCTTGGTGATTTTCTGAATTAATCACCTCATTCTAAATTTCTGTTGTGATTTTCAACAAGTAACAGTAATCCATTTCGTAGTCTTGTGTTGTTTCAATTTTTAAGAATTTTTAAGAGGTCTGGTCCTTTTCGCTCCCTTAACGGGCATCGACGTTTCTAGTTAATATTCATGTCAGTAGTTTTACTGCAATTGTCGTCATTATTAATATTTTCGTTGTGATTGATGAAAATACTAGGCAATATTTCCTCGCCTTTTTCGTCCACTGGATCGTCATTTTTTAAATTCAATGCATTATTGAACTGTACACATCTAACTTTATTTTATGGCATTTTGGCCTGAACAGTAGATTAAATAAGCCGGACTGCTTTTATCGTAACCTACGAAAATATCTTTTTCGCTTTTCATATTTAGTTTACGGGTATTAAATAATTCTGCTGAATTATTGTTTTAAATATATGCAAAGCAGTTTGAACCAATTATATGCATTCGGTTCAATTAAGGTTTTACACCACAAAACGCTTTATACGGGATTTGCCCAGTCTTTTATTGAACGATCTATTTCTGATATACGCCACTAAAGCGTACGCCCATAAACTATGGGCTAATTTCGATTTGATAAGTGCACATCTTTCCATCTCAAAATAGCGTCCGCCATGCTCTTTCAGCAGTTCCATTTTGAAATGAGGAATACGGCGCTGATTTATCGTGTTTAATACGATGGTTAATTAATAGACGTAATAGAGTCTTTACTAGAAAATTCAGTCCCATTGTTTGAGCGAAAACATTTTACGGACCCGTACAGGGCGATGTTAACTAAATATTTCTTGGTGGCGAGAATAGTGTCAGATTTGCTTTTTAAGGAATAAACCATAATTAAACCTGAATAATTGTCAAAAAAATTCAATGCATACCTTAAGCTATCTCTTCCCGTCAGATATATCGGGCCTGCCAAGTCATAGTGCACTAAAGAGAGAATTTTCGTGGCCTTTTGTCTGGTGTTTTTCTTATATATTTCGCGATTTTCCCCTGTGCATAAACATCATAATTCGGGAGATCGTCTAAAAGTATTATTTTCATGCATTCGACTACATTTAGTCACCTTTTAATATCAACTGTATTGCAGTATCCCAGAATTTTATGCCAGTTTTCAGAGTCGTGACAGGCAGTTTTTGAGGGAATCATACTTTTTAAAATATATAGTCGGCCATTTTCCTTAATGTCAAATAGTTCCATTTGAGTATATCAATTTTGTCTTGTTATGGCCAAACTTTGTTTTCGCGCCTTGTTTAATGGCGGCCTATACGGAAAATATGTATTGCTTAAACATAGGTAGGAATAGAGCATTTTTAAGAATACAGTTAAAAATTTCGCCTTTATTATTTTTAGTGATACGAGGGGCGTGCAATAAGTAATGATCTGATACACTTCCAGTTGTCTGATCTAGCTGAAGTTTTGCATGTGCAATGATTTATATCTCTACGGGTTATGTGGCAAATTACAGCTCTGAACTAACTGTGGTTTCTGTTTTACAGGTGTTTGAACTGAGTCAGGTGTGAAATGGAGCCTGTTGAATGTCGAGCAGTGATCCGGTTTTTGTATTTGAAAGGACGCACACCACAGGAGACTTTTGATGAAATGAAAGAAACTTATGTTGATAATGCCCCATCATATGACCTTGTAAAACGCTGGCATCGTGAATTCAAACATGGCCGGAAGTCTGTGGAAATAGCTCCCAGACCTGGTCGCCCCCCTTCTGCCATTGATAAGGCATCTATCCGTCAAGTTGAGGCTTCCATTTTGGAAGATCGGCGCATTACTATTCGCCAAATAGCCCAAGGTGTCAAGATTAGTACAGGATCTGTGGAAACTATCATTCATAACCATTCGCATATGCATAAGGTGTCTACCAGATAGATTCCCAGGTTGCTCACACCATTCCAGAAGTGAGAACGCGTCAAGTGCTCGAGGGTGAATGTGGAGATGTACCAAGAAGATGAGTCAAAGTTTTTCAAAAGACTGATTACACATGATGAAACCTGGGTCCATCACTATGATCCAGAGACCAAAGCCCAGTCAATGCAGTGGAACCACTTGGACTCACCACCTCCAAAGAAGGAAAGGGCGCAGCCCTCCGCTGGCAAGGTCATGCTCACAGTCTTCTGGGACAAGGACGGAGTAGTGATGACAGATTTCCTGGCAAAGGGTAACACAATTACAGGAGTCTATTATGCTTCAGGTTTGAGGAAATTAAGGGAAGTTATCAAAATAAGAGGTCGGGCAAGATCAGCAAAGGTACCCCCCTGCAGGACAACGCTCCGGTCCACAACTCGCATGTTGCCAGATCCGAAGCACGGGCGTGTGGCTATGAAATCCTATGCCATCCTCCCTACTTTCCTGATTTGAACCATCTGACTTGAGCCTCTTACCAGCCATAAAGTTTGTTTTTTTAAAGGAAAGCGTTTCCAAGATGTTGCAGCCTTGATTTCTGAAGTCACGTCGTGATTGGAGGACCAACCTGGGGTGTTCTACAAAAACGGTCTTCAGAGCTGTATCAAACGATGGGAGAAATGCCTAACTCTGGGCTGTTGCTATGTAAAGAAAGACTAATAACTGTGCTAGGTTTCGTTGCTCTACTGCTATGGGAAGTGGGTCAGGCCCATTACTTATTGCACGCTCCTCGGTTTTTAGTATCGCCTCTTTTACAGGCTATATCATTTATTTGACTACCGTCGGCATGTTACACAAAACGACTGTGGAATAAAGTTAAAATCTAAATTAATAAAACCATATTCCTTGGTGATAACATGTGCTGTGGCGCCACATTATACAAGAAGATTTTTACCGTTTGTCGTATTGTCAAAGCTACGTGTGAATAGAATTGTATGTTCTTCCTCAAAGTTCTCAACGTTTTCGATGGAGTCCACTTTTGAGCTTTGATATTGGCATTGGGAACTTTTGTGATGTGGTCGTTCGCAATAATAGCAGATAATTTTTCCTTTTTCTTGGGAAAATTACTTTTGAGGAAAAATTTGCGGTGAGATGTGTAATTTGGTATCGTCGGTTTTTGAGAAGCATTTTTGCACTTCATGATATTGCTAGAGTTATTATTGTTCACGAAAATCCGACTCGTCTCTTCGTAACTACGCAATGCCACTTTAAATTCACTGGATGTTATGGGTTTTGTTTTTTCGTTATAACAGTTGTAACTGGTTTAAAATCGGCCGGAAGTCCCTTGAGCGTCATTGATATTAACAGGCTATCGCTTATTATTTCACCCGAGAGTTTTAATGCATTTGCTGTTGTATGACCTCAATGATTTCGACGATCTCACTTATAACTTGCGGTTAGGGCAATCAACCTATTCTGGCTTCAATTAAATTCGTTGTCAACCCCCGTCTTCAAACGACTAAATCGTGACTGCATTGATTCTTCGCCGCCATCTTTATTATTAAGAATTACTCAATACTCGAAATCGTGACTGCATTGATTCTTCGCCGCCACATTTGTTATTAAGAATTACTCAACATTCGAGATCGTGACTGCATTGATTCTTTGCCGATTTGATTTACTACTGCCATCTTTGTTCCATATAATGTCTCAACACTTAACAATTATAATATTCTTTTACTCTATTTCTTGAAAATACATTTTACCAGTTTACATCGCAAAATTATTTGTTTTAAATATTGTTGGAAAAAAATCACATCTCCTTACTTTTAGGCCGAAATAATTGTATTAATTTAAACCAGAAATGAACAGCGAAAACTATATTCAGTCATCTGTAATATTAACAACTATAATATGATAGATATGAGACTACGGAGCTGATCAATAATGCAGCAATAAAATATATATGGAGTATTGCATATTCCGGCATATAACCAGTAGATTCCTCCACAATCATGGTTTAAGGATAATGTCAGAAAAGATAAACTTGTTATCGATTACAGGATATTTTATATTTCATAACATGTTAAAATGATTTAATTTTGCCATTAAAAACTAAATAGGATAAACAAACAAAATGTTGAATTTAACTTATGGAAGCAAAAAAAAGCAATATTGTCTTGCTTGTTTTTTTTAATTTATACATATCGTCGGACATGATACTAATTGCTGATATTTTAAAATAAAGCGCATCAGAATTGTTTTGAGAAAAATTGTGTCGTAGTGCATATATTCTTAAACGGGAATTTTCCAAAAATATTTGTGTTATTGACATTTTAAAAAATCAAACGACCTCCCAATTCTTAATCTTATTTGTCTAATAGAAAATAAAACTAGTTTTACCATTTTTGACTGATGTTTAAGATCCACCAATTTCCTAATAGGCTAATTCTGGTACCGTGTTGGAGAAAATGTAAACAATTTAATATAATAAATAAGTATCCGTATAAAATATTATAGACCCGCTCAGGGACAGATACATTCCTAACTTTCTGTATCTATATGGATTAATATATTTTAAAATCTAAAGGTTTTCTTTGTCAAATAGTTAAAAGAAAAATCGCATGAATTAATTTGCACGTAAATGCAAACAATCAATGTTGAACAAACTTGAAATTCCAGTTTTCTCAACACTTTCAAAGCATACATTTCTAACTGTTATTTTAACAAACAGCTGAGAAACGTTTGAAATATTATAATAATTATAAAATAAAAACATCGTAGTGATGATGCATACACTATAAATCCTATTCAAAGTATTTTCCTTTAAGTGCGCGTGAATAACGAACAAAGCGATTTTATATGAAACATTAAGAGTGTTTATTTTTCTTGGCTTTTATAGAAATCATTATGCTAATAGTTGGAAAATTCAATTTAGTTTAAATAAGAGTTTAATATTCATAATTGCATTCAAATTCCCCTCCCATGCAATCAATAGGATATATGGGTTTTAATTATTGAATCCAATTATATGATGATGCAATTAAAAACAAAAGCCTATAACAAGATCAACCTCATCATTTTGGTGATAAGATTCCACGAATTACGTTTACGATAATATTTTGTGATGGCATTCTCGCAGTACATGCATTAACAACAGAGGAGAATTAGAATACATAAAAATATTGGTATCAATCCACTTTATAACCAAACTAGCAGTTTAGTCCGGCTTTGCTCGGGCCCTCTGTACTATTCATGACTTTATATGCATATATATATATATATATATATATATATATATATATATATTAAAAGGTTTGACTCATGTTCAGGTAACTTACATCTAAAATTTCAAGTTTTTAGACCCAAAATTGGCAGAGAGGTTTGGTAGAGTCTGTAAATATCAACTCTTTCAACTTTGCCGTCTTGGCAGCCAACTTTTCGCCCAAAAACGGATTAAAAAGCTTGCTGCATATCTAAATACCCTTTTATGTCAAATTTCAAATGTTTAGACTCAAAATTGGCTGAATAGTTTGCTAGAGACCCCAAAGGTAAAATATTTTAAACTTTGACCTTTTGGCAGCCAAATCTTTGGTCAAAAACCAATTAAAAAGTTTGTCTTATGTCTGAATACACTTTATGTAAAGTTTTAAGTGTTTAGACTAAAAATTGGCTAGGTAATTTGGTAGAGACCGCAGAGGTCAATTTTTTCTTAATTTTACTCCCATTTTGATCCCTTAACATATATTGTTTTGGGCTCAAATTAAATTAAAAGTTTGATTCATGTCCAATAACCTACATCTAAAATTTCAAGTGTTTAGCCCCAGAATTGGCGGAGGAGTTTAGTAAAGCTTCCAAAAGACAAATCGTTGAACTTTTACCTTTTGACAGCTAAATTTCTGTCCAAAAACCGATTGAAAAGATTTTTATAAATCTCAATACTCCTTATATCAAATCTCGAGAATGTAGACTGAAAATTGACAGAGTAGTTTGGTAGGGATATGTACACACACAGGCACACATAGACAGACAATTTTACTTTTATAGATATATAGATATACAGCAATTTTGTGCGAGAATCTGTCGGCAGTTATGTAGGCAACTGGAAGATGTCGAAGCAAAAACTGTCAGATAAAGCATTACACTTCCGGCCCCAGTTCTCAAATTTAAGAATGATTTCTTAATTATAAACAATTCTTAATGTAGGGGAAAGGGTAATTTTAAGTTGATATAGCGTGTTGAAAGTCATTTTGAGTTTTTATTTAATTTCGTGATTTCCGGCCTTTATTTAAATGTGCCCTGATAACGGATTGTATAATCGCTTTGTCATATTCCGGTTGCTTGCGTAATCTTCCGGAAGATGTCAACACCAAATTGCCTGAAATTGGGTTTTAAGCTGAATGAGTTCTTATATATATAGAATTCAAGTCTAGAGACATAAATATACATTATTTTGATTAATATGTGTGTACGTGTAGCAATAAGTGTTATAATTAAGCTAGTCAAAGACTCGTTTTTTGTTTCTTTTTACTAACTTTGATTCATACATATTTTGAATCTCAATTAAGATCAAACAGGGTTAGAAAATACAAAGCTAAATATTAACTCTATGTCTTTTTTTACTATTAAGCTTTTGTTCTATGCGCATCGTAGTTGGTATTGTTTTGAGACGTTGATCTCCACCCGTGGAAAATATCACGATGGGATAAGCCATTGTAAATAACAGTAATTCGACTGAGAGAAAGAAGCAGCACTTTAAATATAAATAGTTGTTTTTAATGTTATTTGTAAACACACCAACTGTTTTAGGAAACGAGACTATTTAAACTTTACATGGTACGTAAGAAATGCCAAACAGTATTGAGAAGAAAAACTTTCTAAATGCTAATGGAATCAAACCTAAATCGATTAACAAAACAAATTCACTATATATATTTCTGTCTACGAATCGGCCTTTCATATGTTTTCATTTCTTGCTCTTTCATTGCAAAACAATTCGAATTATTTAAGCAAAATATACGCAGATATATAAGTGTCTAGCAGGCATATCCGATGTTACCCGGGAGTGAATGCGGACGCTATGTTCTTTTGTTTTCAGATTTTATCTGTTACATTGTAGAGACGTTATGGCCGTAAGTAGAGATGACGTTATCCATAGTAAATTTCCATAAGTCTTTCAAACTTATGTCAAGATAAATTAGTTGCAAACAGAAGTGTATCCAGAGAACGTGATACGAAGTTGAAGCAAGCAAGATATCAAACTCTGGTGACAAAATGACAGCTGAATCATAACGATATGACATAACTTCAAGTTTGTGAGCATGAGAAATAACTGTTTTCGAATCAGTCACTCCGTTCGAAGCACTGTTAGCGGGACGCGTCCAATAACGTAGGAATAATCTCAGCTGAATGTTACCCCGATCCTCTGTCTGTTTCGTCGGTCATTTTATAAGAGTAAGTTAAGGAATTAAGAGGTAAATGATTTTAGTTATACAGTGTCTCTTTCCTAAGTTCAGTATCTCCAATAAAACCTTTAAGAAAGTTTAGAAAAAGTTTCCTTGTGCAATTTATGCACGAAAAGTGTATTTAGTGAAACAGTGACAATGCAGATAAATAAGAGAACAGCGCATAAACATACGCATCCTATGTATAAAGTCTTGTTTTGTTTTATTTATCTTAGTTTTTCGTTTTTATAACTTGGAATTTCGAATTATAAATAAAATAAAATAAAATCTCACGTTTGCTCTATGTGTCCGGTGTCAGAAATGATCCCACAATATTATCGTAATTACTGTAATTCAAAATTATTTTTTATTATTAGATTTTTCAAAAGATTTAATTAAAGATCTCGATATATATTAAGTTAGGAAGAAAGTTCTTACGGAATTTTGAATTTTGATTTCAAATGATTTATTTTCAAATAAGTGTTCGTTATAATACCTATATATATATATATATATATATATATATATATATATATATTATTCTAAAGAAGGTTAATCGCTCTATCTAATCATTTAAATTACAATCGTATTAAAATAAGTGTGTCTAATTTTCAGAACGTTAAATACAAGTTGGAAAAAATCGCTCAATTTTCTTATTTCACTTCAAACTAGACCAAAAATCTGCTGAAACAGCACGCGATACCCAAGAGCGATTGACCCAGGAACCACTACTGAATGAACAGAAAAATGGTGGTTTAAGAAATTTCGTGGCGGCTACGAGAGCCTTGAAGATTATGAGCATAGTGGGTCGCCATCGGATGTTGACAACGATCAATTAAGAGCCTAAGTCGAAGTCAATCCTTGTACAACTGTACGAGAACTTGCTTCTGAATAAGACTTAACGTATACGACGATTTCCAACCACTTAAGAGAAATTAGAAAAGACAACAAAACTTAATAAATCGGTGTCTCACGAATTCCACGACACCTAAAAGAAATGCCGTTATGAAGTGTCATCTTCCCTTCTTTTACGGAACAAAAACGATCGGGTTGTGAATTGTGATTAAAAGTGGGTTTTTGACGACAATCGGCGAAGTTCAACTCAGTGGTTGGACGTCGATGAAGCTCTACGACACTTCCCGAAACCAGAGTTGCACCAAAAGAAGGCCATATTAACTGTTTGATGGTCTGCGACCTGTCTGAGCCATTGCAGTTTTTGAATGTAGGAAACCCCATTACGGCAGAGAAATACTGTAAACTAATAGATGAAATGCATCAGAAACGTTGACAACACCAAGCATTAGTCAACAGAAAAGGCCCAATTCTCATGCACGGTAATGCCCACATGGACGTTGCTAAATCGGCGTTGTAGAAGTTGTACGAATTGGGCTACGAAAATCTGCCTCATCTACTCATATACTCCAGACCTCTCCCCTACCAACTACCACTTTTTCAATCATCTCGACAACTTTCTGCGTGAAAAATGCTTCCAAAACCTAAGCGATATCAAAAACACCTTCAACGACTTTATTACCACCAAAACACATGATCTTTACGTTACTGGCATTAATACACTTGTGATGGAAAAATTGTCTTGATAGTATTTTGATCAATAAATTTTTGTTTGAGCCGAGATATGTTTATCTAGATTTTAACGTTAAAAACCACAAGAACTATTTTGTCAACCTGATAGTCTTATTGTTAATTTCCTCTTCGGCGATAAACTCATAGATGCCATAATTACATGAAGTTTGTTTTTTTAAGTATTTTTTTTTTTTAATTTGGCTAAAAGATTTCATATACAAGTGTATTTCTTTGAATCATTACATATGTTTGATAAGTACGTACTGAATATTATTTTAGTTTCTTTTTAAAATATATCCCAGTTTGCTAAATAATTTTACCGATATTGACTGGACCGCTATAATGTCATCTAATATAACAACCTGTTCTTCCGGATATTTATTAAATTATTTGTAAATTCATTCAATTTATCTTATTTTGCTAAGGAAACTTTATATATAAGAATTGCCTTGTTAATAAACAGAATGTAAATATGAATACATTCAAGAAATGTTTAGTTATTACTTTCCATTTTGCGTCTATTTTTGTCATTGCTTTCCTTTCAAAATGATCTGCAAAGACAGATATATTCTTACTTTGATGTCATTTATTAGAGAATACATTTCGAAAATGGAAATTGCAATTGATATGATTATAACGTTAAGAAAATAGCGTTAAACATTAAAAAAAAATAATGATTATTTATGCAATAAGATATCAAAACCAAATTACTAGTCTTTAATATAAAAAACATGGTTGTCTACGATGTTTTCAACTCGACGTCCAAGAACTCGGATTATACTGCACCTGGGTCTAAAACCCTCTCTAAGCATGAGTAATTGAATGGATAACAATGTACAGACTATATGACGACGTATCAACTTATACGGTACAATCACGTTGACACACCGGTTCTCGCCAGCTCACCGAAGTTAAGCAACGTTGGGCCTGGCCAATACCAAATCGGTGACCATTCGGGAAGGCGAGGTGCTGTATGTGCCGTGAGGTAAAATACCAGGTTGAGAAACTGGCGCGGTCTATCCTTCTCTCGAAGTAGATGGGACTCTCTTAAGCTGTGGCGGGCACCCCATCTAGTGATGACGTCACGAAAAAATATCCTTGATAGCCCTGGGAAAGCATCAAGTATTTAACTGCTGACAAGATTTGAATTACAATACAAACTCGTGTAGTGAATTCAATCTCGGTTACGGCAACGCTGGATGGATGATGGTTCAACTTTATGGAATAAGTCATTGAGACATGAAGAAGCAACTAACTCATAAATTTGAATAAAAATAGGTATTTTCCACATCCATGCAATGCCGATTTAAAATACTCACATTAAAAATATATAATTACGCGCTTGTATGGGCGAAGTAAAACTATTTAAAAATGAACTAAAAAAAAACTTCATATATACTACAAGGATCTTCAGATTGAGGTTGTAGAATTATTCAATCGAGAGGTGACGGCGTTACGTGTGGCATATAATGCCTATAAATATTTCGAGATTCTAGAAGTGGCTTCATCAAATGAATGCAGTGAAAGAGGATTGGGGGAGAATATCTGCAAGCAACAGAAAATCCCGAAACCAAATTAAATATGTAAAGATAATAAAAGAAATAAATACGTCGGCGATATCCCTATTAAAATACTGTTGACTTTTTATAATCCGAGTAAATAAAAACTAAGGCACTTGAATCAAAACTAGATAACAAATGCTTTTAGATCTGATGGATAATACTGATGATTATTCTCAACAACCGTGAAAAGAGATATATGATGGCTAATATATAGATAATACCATGTGGAAAATATGATTAAAAAAACTAAAAAAATGAATAATATAAAGTACAGAAATGCTGATTGTCGCTGAAAACATGCAATAGAAATGTATGAGTCAAAAAGTAATCAAACTGAAGGCAAGAAAGCGAGAAAAAATATGTGGAAGGATTAAAGTTACATAAATATGGTTGTAAAAAAGGGCACTTGAACAGAGAAACAGGATTGCTACTGACAGCCGCACAAACACAATTAAATCGCATTATAAACACTAAGATAGACAAACTCCAGGAAAATAGATAATGCAAAAAAGAGAAAAGAGAAAAATAGAACATGCAACAGCTACATAAATAACCTGTGAAACTAATAGAAGAGGAGATATACACCAATAAAAAAAGATAAATATGTCCAGGAAAAAGGACACTTGAACATAGAAACTGAATCGCTTGTGACAGCCGTACTGAAACACCACAATTAGCACGAATTATAAAACAAAAAAGACAAACACTAGAGAAAATCACGAAATAAAATTAAGGAGTTGATATTTTAAAAGAAAAGATCAGTACCGCTTGATGAAGTCTTTAGTTATTCATGACTATATACCGTCATATTGTCATGATCGTGGGGCGATATTAAAAATGTTTATTGAAATATAAATAAAAAGTATATATATATAAATATATATGTGCGTGTGTATGTGTTTTGTGTATAATGGTTGAATACATTGGTTTCCTAGAACTAAATCCAATAAAACCCGCGTGTTCAACGGAGGACCGAGCTGGTTTATAGTCTGTTTATTATACAAACATTATTGGTTACATATGTGCATAAATGTTTCAATGTATTGGTCTTATGAAGCGATCCTTTTGAATTGGGATTCCACTGAAACATGTATGCACATATGTAACCAGTATTTCTTGTATAATAAACAGACTACACACACAAACACACACACACACACACACACACACACATATATATATATATATATATATATATATATATGGTGACCGCCACTTCTTTACAGAAAGCGGCCAACCCTCACGATACGATGGCGTGTGAGTGAGTCCGCATATGATTCCACATAGCCCCACCCGTCCTGCACAGTTTGCCGCATATTCTGCAGGATAACCTTGTTGGTGACCGCCCCCCTCCCTCCCGTGCTCCCAGTTCGTGTCCCGTGTGCGTAGTTCCATGACTCTTGAGGCCTGCCTTTGACAGGCACACCCTGCCGCATATCCCGCACGAGTACGCGGGGTCGAGATCAAAGTCCTCTGTATCCTCTCGCTTTCGTAAGGCTCGCTTTATAGTGGCGTGCTCAACTCTCAAAACCTCAAAATTCTCACAACCCGCGTAGACGTAGCGCCTCCAACTTTCCCGGTCTTCAGCTATCTCTTCCCACCTTGTTATTTCTATGCCAAGTGCCCGCAGTTTTCCCTTAACTACATCTTTGTACCTTTTCCGAGGTTTGTGATTGGGTCGTTTTCCACATTCAAGCTCCCCATAGAACAATTGCTTAGGTATCCTATAATCCTCCATTCTCACTACGTGACCCGCCCATCGAGTCTGGTTTCGAAAGACTCGAGCCTCTATGCTGAATGTGCTCGCCTTCTTTAGCACCTCTTCATCGGACAAGAGAGCTTGTTTGGTGACATTAAATATCCTGCGTAGGCATGTCTGGTGGAATCTTTCCAGAGCCTTGATATGACAGCGATATGTCGTCCATGTTTCCGAGGCATATAGGAGGACAGGTAGTACACAAGTCTCGTATACCTTTATCTTTGTTTTGAAGGTCAGGGCTCTGTCTGCCCACACTCGTTTTTCGAGATTACCAAAGGCCTTACTTGCCTTATTGATCCTTCCTAAGATTTCCTTATCGAGGGTTCCGTCGCTCGATATAGTACTGCCAAGATATACAAAGTCATCAACGGTGCCCAGTTTCGTTCCATTTACACAGATGACCGGTTCCTCGTAGCGGCTGTTTGGAGCTGGGGTGAACATTACCTTGGTTTTCTCCAGGCTAATTGTGAGGCCAAAGGCAGTGCACGCGCTGGAGAAGCAGTCCATGATGCCCTGCATATCTTCTGCCGTGTGTGCGACGAAGTCTACATCGTCAGCATACAGCAGCTCCCTGACAAGTGAGTGAAATGTTTTCGATCTGGCCCTGAAACGAGTAAGGTTGAATAAGTTGCCCGTTGTCCGAAATTGAAAGAGCACTCCCGTTTCACAGTTTCTAAATGCGAACGCGAGTGTTGTTGCGAAATAGATTGAGAACAAGGTTGGAGCTAGAATATCTCCCTGTTTAACCCCGTTGTCGATGGCAATGCCCTCTGAAACTGTGCCGTTTAGCTGGAGACGCGCTTTCATGTTTTCATGCAGTTGTCTGATCATATTTACGAAACCAGGTGGACATCCATGTTTCCCCAATATTATCCACGGGGCAGTTCGGTTTACAGTGTCGAAGGCTTTTTTCAGATCTACAAATACCTGGTATAGAGCTAGCCTTTGTTCTTTGCATTTTTCCTGTATCTGACGGACTGAGAAGATCATGTCCATTGTGCCACGCCCGGGTCTGAACCCACTTTGGGCTTCGGGCAGTACTGAGGGGCAAATATATTCATTTAGTCTGTTTAGTAGGAGTCTGGCAAATACCTTACCGACTACCTCCAACAAACTTATACCCCTGTAGTTCCCACATAGGACTTTTTGTCCTTTTCCCTTATACAGTGGGATTAGTATCGCGTCGATCCAATCTTGGGGTACAGGAGACCCAGACCAGACCTTGGATATCAATCGGTGTACTTCAGCTGTAATTTGATTGCCCCCATATCGGAGAATCTCGACAGGAATGCCGTCCAGCCCCGGCGACTTTCCCATATTTATCTCGCTAATAGCTTTGCTGATATCATGTTGAGTCGGGTGAGCCAGCATCTTTTGTCTGATTTCCTGCTGTGGCAGATTCCTGATGACTTCCTCATCAATAGTTGAGGGGTTGTCGAACAGATCTCTGAAGTGTTCTGTCCAGCGCTGCATGATTTTGTCCGGGCTCCTATTTAGCGACGCCCCATCCTTTGATCTGAGGGGCACCATCACTGAGGATTGAGGCCCAAATACCTGTCTGATAAGGTGGTACATAGTTTTTGCATCTTTGCTATCAAACGCCAGTTGCACCTGGTTGGATATATTCTTCCACCATTTATTCTTCATGCTTCGTATGTTGCGTTGTAGCGATGCTTTCGCTTCCTTGAACTCCTGCTTTAGTCTCGGCCAGTCCCTTTTGGGCGCTCCGAGCATTTTCTGGAGTGCCTTATTTTTTTGCTCTATAAGTTCATTGATGATGGCATCATTTTCGTCGAACCAGTCTTGATTCTTTTGTTTCATGACACCTAGTACTTCACAGCTGACACTGTGTACGGTCGACTTAAATTTCTCCCATGAACCATCGTAGTCCGCACTTCCGAGAGCGACTTGTAGTTCTTTCTGCACGGCCTTGGACTTTAGCTTACCTGTGGCTAGTCTTTTGGGTGGCTGCGCACCTTGTGACCGGAATCTCCTCCTAATGTGGAGTTTCAGCTTGGCTCTAACAAGCATGTGATCCGTTCCACAGTCTGCACCTCTCATCACACGAACCTTGCAGACATCCT
Source organism: Euprymna scolopes (assembly GCF_053919585.1). NCBI lineage: Eukaryota > Metazoa > Mollusca > Cephalopoda > Sepiida > Sepiolidae > Euprymna > Euprymna scolopes. The sequence continues at coordinate 69,130,865 of NC_136484.1, read as the reverse complement.
GAATGTCTCTTCTTCTGGTGATAACATAGTCCAGGATATGACCGTGTCCAGAGCGAGGATGAAACCATGTCGCTTAATGGGCGGCCTTTTGCTGTGAGAACGTATTGCATATCACCAGCTCAAATTCAGAGCAAAGCTGTAAGAGGTGAAGTCCATTCCTATTCGTCTTACCCGTACCATATTTTCCCAACGGTGACCAAATCTCATGGTCATTTCCCACTCTAGCATTGAAATCCCCCAGCAGTATTATTTTATCCGCTTTCGGGGTTGAACATAGGGCTGCTCGTAACTCCTGGTAAAATGTAATGGTGTCTTTTTCGTCCCTGCAGAGCGTGGGAGCGTAGATGGAATATACGCTACCGAAACGATTTCTCTCTATGGGTGCTCTAAGGTACATAATCCTATCAGACGGCGCGCATGGCTGTTCTAATCCTTTAACTAGTTCGGTTCGGATGGCAAACCCCACCCCACCGACCCTCCTTTCCCCCTCCGGTTTTCCCTTCCAGAAGAAAGTGTATCCACCTCCCACTTCGGTTAGCTGATCTTCACCACTCAGGCGGGTTTCTGCCAGAGCAGCGATATCAATCCTATACCGCTTAAGTTCCTTTGCGACGATAGCCGTTCGTCGCTCAGGGTTAGAAGAAAAAATATCGTGGTCAATAAGTGTTCAGACGTTCCAGGTCGATATCATGAGTCTTTGTTTGTTCTTTTGGGTATTTTTCCTGATTTAAGGAACAGCCGCCAACCGCAGTAAGCTGGCCAGCTCGGAGATGAACAGGCAATTTTTGGGTCACCTTTTCTAGACCCCTCCCTATAGAGAGGGTGAGCAGTGCTGTCCTCAAAAGGGCTGCTCAGACACTCAAGACCTCGCCGAGGCAAGCTGCTGTTCATTCAACACAACAACGAGGTTAGATGGGTCGAGAGTCGCACACGTGTGGAGTCATGACTGTCCACTTTCAGCTTGTTAGGCCTGTGGACGTCGCCATTTGTCAATCGCCATGTGACTTTGTAGAGGGTTGTCTGTACAGAAGATTACCGTGTTTTACGCTTGTACGACACGTAGAACACGCTCTTTCTCCACTAAGCCAATAACCAGTGACAGGCTAAGCAAGATGACTGATTGGCAGAGTGGAGTGCAGGTTTACTTTCAGAGTGTCCTTCTCCTAGACAGATGGCCTAACAAGACCTACGGGTCCATCTCTCCGGGTGGGCTTAACCAGCGCCTGGGCACTAAGCCAGGGATTTCTACGGCCCCGCACGGCAAATTTTTTTTTTTTTTTTTTTTTTTTTTTACACATATACACATATGTACATATATGCAATGGTGCTAGTTGGCCGTTGACCCCCCTCCCAAAGAAGGGTTCATCCGCCCTTTGAAAGGTCTTGTTTTTAATCCTTCAGGGAGACTAGCCACCCTCCTCACCAGACAAGCTGGTGGGGGAACCGGTTTAGTCGCCGGTGGCCCGACCATGTGGCAGGTAGTACTGGGTTACATGGTACCAGTAGAATATAGCATGACCTGACTATAGAGCGTGTTCTACGTGTCGTACAAGCGTAAAACACGGTAATCTTCTGTACAGAAAACCCTCTACAAAGTCATATATATATATAATGAACACCGTCGTAAATATAACCATTTCCGTTTGCATATAAACGCTGTATATTTTATATCAATCCCGCAATATTATACGTTTAATTTTTCATAGTTCTAAAAAATAAAAATTAGGGCACCTGAACCAAAAACAAGATAACAAAATATATTGTACTTGAAGGATAATGCTGACGATTTCTTTCCTAGTGTCAGTATAACTTTTGGTATAATGTCAGACCATTTACACATAGATTTATTGTATCTAATTTCAATCATAAGGCTTCTGCTGGTCCATGGCATGTAGTTTACAGGCACCTGCCTCAGTTGTCGGAAAGCAGGATATAATTCGTAACTGACCGATGAAAATAAAAATACGTCACCCGTATATAATTGATTTACTTGTAATGGTCGAAAATGTTCCGATAATATAATTTGATGCCTTCTTGCGCGCATGGACGAAATTACTATTTGCGACTGATTATCACCCAAATGCAATATCTAATCTGTTTATTAAATATACGCATGTAATACCCACGAGATTCGCTAGACTGATATCAAGTTGGTGTTAGATTTTAATCGAATTTTATGAAATTATAGTGGATTATATAAAGTTCTCGAAGCCACTGGGAAATCTCAATTTGAATAAATATATTAAAAATACAAAACCAGGGAAACCAATAAGCAATATTCAAATAGTTGAGCTTTTAAGACCGGATATCAAACTATTAGCCGAGAAAACCATATGTATATCGCTAGGGATGAAGGAGAAAACAAAGGAAAAACCAAAAGAATATAAGAATTACGGAAAAATAAACCAAAAATAGAAAAATAATTTTACAAAATTTGAAATAATGAAAGTTCATTTCTTCAGTCTATCTATTATATAGATATATATCTATTATATAGATATATATCTATATATATAAAGTAGCATCGTTCCTCTGTGTGTTCGTGTGTGTGTGTGTGTGTGTGTGTGTGTGTGTGTCTGTGTGTACAACTCCCAATGACCAAAAAAATATAAAGGCATATGTGTGTACAACTCTCCTGGTCAAGAAATATTAATGCCCACGATAAGATACTTCTGTCAAAGGAGACATTATATTTCATACGTAAATTCTATATATAGCATTCTTCAAACCACATCTACAATAAGTGAGTTACGTCATTAGCATATCGCATTAAATTAAATCTATTTAAATAATTAGCTCGATGATATTACATATTCGACATAATAGCTTTGTTTTAACGGTACTAATAAAAATATAATAATTATTTAGTTTATTTAAATTTCAATTTATATTTGATTTAATTTTATCTGAAATCTGAAATTTTTATTGGATTTATTTTATCTGAAATCTGAAATCGTTTAATTTTATAAACAAGAAAACCAAAGGGAAAATAACTGTGATAGTTTAATTGAAACATTGTTTTAAACGGAGCACGTTATTAAATTATTTTCTGTAATAAATTTGTTTTCATTTTGAAATATTCTTCTAAGCTGAATAATTACTTTTTATTTTTAATTCGGAGGTAATATTTTTTTTTTGCTTATTCTTAATTTTTAAGTAACCTTTTTTATATGTTAGAGAAAAAGGTAAATATGAAGAATCACTCCACCCTCGAAAATTCCTTTAAAATTACCACTTTTTCAGGTTTTCGGGGGCGCTAAAAACGAAAATAACGTTTAAAATTAAGGCAAACGAGTAGTTTCCAAGATATGTTAGTTTCAAAAAGTGGGGGACCACTTTTCTATAATAATTTACCATAAATGAGCACTCACTTTGTGGCCACCATTTGGGGGAGGAATTTTTTCCACTCTCGGAAAATCTTTTAAAATTACCACTAACGTTTAAAATTCCAGGAAACAAGTAGTTTATAGGACATGAAGAAATGCACCCACTTTATGGCCACCGGCTGTAACCGTCACAACATCCCTCGCCCCTATATCGCTTCCCACCAAATGTAAACAGAATATTTTTGAAATATTAAATGGTCCTTCTGCTCGGTTGATGTTGGTGCGTTACTTACGTTAAAACGGTTAATTACACTGCAGAAGCACCTGTTGAAAAACTATACAAGTTCTATATCGAATATCCCTTCTCCAAAAAAAAGTATATAAACAAGCAGCCCCTCTCCCGACCAAAATGATAATCACAAAGTGGGTGCTCATTTTACGTTTAAATTATTATAGAAAAGTGATCCCCCACTTTTTTGAAACTAACATTTCTTCATATCTTGGCAACTACTCATTTGCCGTAATTTGCAACGTTTAGCGTCCCCGAAAACTTTTAAAAGTGGTAATTTTAAAGGAATTTTCAAGGGCGGGGTGATTCTTCATATTTACCGAGAAAAATAATTAAAACTAATGTCCTCATTTACTTGCATCCCCACGAGGGCAGAATTAGTCAGACACAGGGCCAATTTTCCATGTGAGCAAAATCCATCATCCTTTTTTGTTTCTTTATAAATTTTAATCGGTGTTGTCTAGAATTTATTATAATAATTATACCATAGCAAGATTTTCTTTATAATTTATTAATATCTTAAATTAAAAATGGTCAAATTTACGATGTGACCCTGCGTCGTTTAACTCCTAAAAAAATTAGGACCTGCTTTTTGTGGCCTGATACGTTAAGTAGTCTTTATAAATAATATGAAAGGAAAAATTTTGAAAAAAAAAATTAACATTTACCGTGGGGGATAACTTTTCTATATAAATTTAACGTAAAATGAGCATCCACTTTTTGTTTCTTTTGTGATGGTGGGAGCGGAAATTACATTTTAAACATAAAATAACGATAACTTTAATTAATTTTTATGAGACCAGTCTGTACTTTCACCTAACAATTTTATAAACAGAACGAACAGCAAAATATGACAAATTCATTTGGGGGGGGGACGATTACATTAGAAATATAAAATGACGAAATATTTCATCTAATTGTTTTTGGATTTAATTTTAGGTAGATCTTTGCTTTTTCTTTTTTTTTTGCGATCGCACGGGCATTCGCTGCTATTTTTATTGAAACAAAAGTTGTAATGATTTATTTTGAATTATTTTTTGGGGGAAGGCCATTTCCAGTGCTCAATATCCGGAGAATAGTTTCTTCTCTTTATAGCCCTTCTGCCGAAATATCTGGTGGAGAGGGTATCACATACTTCTTCTTGGGGGGGGGTGATTACAGTTACCTGTTTTTATCCGTTCTTTTATTTTTGTTGTGTGGGTATCCACGTCGCACATGATGAAAATGATTAGTCTCAAGGTGTGTTTCAAACAGAAATATATGTCAACCCAAGCAAAGCTGGGTACCCATGTTAATATATATATATATATATATATATATATATATATATATATATATATATATTATATTAAAATATTGCGAGCGTGAAAATAATATTCTGAATATTATCATTCTAGAAAAGAATAAAAGTAAAATAAAATATTACAATGAGGAAAATGTGAAATTAAACTATTTATATATATATATATATATATATATATATATATATATGTTTTATATAAATGGGTTAAGAAATTCCAACGAGAGAAAGATGTATATTTTAACCCCTATATATATATATATATATATATATATATATATATATATATATATATATATATATATTGTAAACTAAAATCTTATAACATCTAATGAAATAAAATTTTAATTTGATTTTATTATAATTTGCAAATGATATATTTATTTAGAACTAGCAGGATCCTTTAACCGGCGTTGCCCGGTGGTAACATGCCTACCCTCCGAGTAAAAAATTAAAGTACAGCTGGTTTTATTGTCGCCGATCTCCCAATATGTTCGTGTTAAGTAGCCGACCCCAACCTCCTTATGTTAAGAACGGCTTTCGGAATAGACACCCCAAACCTCCCCATGTTAAAATCGGCTTTCGGAATGGACACCTCCAACCTCCCTTTGTTTAAAACAACTTTCAGAAGAGACATCCCATTTTTGTGAGTGGGGGTGGGGGTCGTCAAAATATTTTCCCTAAATGTAACTTTGATAATCGCTGTCAGGATTCTCACACGCAAATATTATGAACGAACAACAAAATTTGGTGGTTGAAGTGTCGTTTGGCTCGTGTGTACTAATCTGGCGGACAGGGTATTATTCAGGGCATGGTTCAGGGTACGGTATTTTTGTTGGCAAGACTGGAGTTTAGGTGCCAAAATACTCTTAATCCTCTATCACTTAAAAGGAGCTAAATTCCTGTAGTATCCTGTACGTTACCATGTAAACATGTAGACGGTATTTCAGAAAGTGAAATAAGCAGGAAAAAGGAAACAATATAAACAGAAGGTTTTCCTGGAATGATAAACAATTAATTTTATTTTAAGAATATATACAGAATTGTGTTTATATTATAAACATTAGAATAAAATAGAACCTTTTATAATTTGAAGCAATGTAAACCAATTCAAATTTTAATATTAGACAACAGAAAAATAATCTTTTTACAATTTTGAAAAGAATACTGTTGGCAGACATTTTTCAATATATATACCTAAAAGAAAAGAACATTAGGAGAAATTAGGTAAAAACAATTTATTTTGTTTTGTGACCTATTTTCATTTAAAACAAAGCATTGAATATTAGATATAACTGTTTAAAGTACGCACACACATTTTGGAATATATATACTCAAAAGATAATACAATTGAAAATACAAGACTCGAGTTTCGCCCTCATTCATCCTTGTGAGCTGCGATGTTGTCTGGTTGTGGAAATAATTATATATTCTCTCACACATTCTGAAATACTAATTTTCTCGTTAGGATAGGCTTGCTCTGATGACATCACTAGCGAGTATAAAACTTCTACAAGACATCAGCTTGAGTTAAGTCTGATTGGGATGATCACATCTCTTGTTCGAGACGAAAGTAGGTTAATTCCATTGCCAGATTTCGTTGCGATTTGCTTGATCTATTATGGTTTTGCTCAGTTGGTAAAGTGCTTACCTCGCATGCAAGAGGCTCGGATTTCGAATCCTAAGTTCAGATGTGTCTAACTGATGAGCCCAAATGAGGGCGAAACTCATGTTTTGGACTTCCCATTTGTTGGCTTTCATGGCTCTTCTAAGTTGCGATGTTGTCTGGCTGTGGAAATAATTATATATTCTCTCACTCATTCTGATATAATATAATATATATATACATATATATACTATATAAAATTCACTACGTATGAGTTCCTTCCACATGGGTTCCGAAAGTGCTGAGCCTGTCTTTTGCAAATTTCCCATAAAGATAATTTATATTTCTGACAGTATTCTCAGATATGTTTTGTGTAGGAATTATCACACAGTATCAAAAATCGAAAAAATCTGATCTTAAAAAGTCTTTCATCTATTATAGATTAAAAGGAATTTTAACAGGGGAATATTTTACGTTAGACCAGTGTAACGCTAGGCAGTTAAACTTAAAATAATCCCCTGTAAAATTCTTTTTTTTATAAGGGAAGAAAGACGATTTTAAGATTGTCAATCCCAAATATCAGCTGACGTGATATTGTAGATAAACATAGACGAAATTTGATGAACGACATTATTATTATTATTATTATTATTATTATTATTATTATTATTATTTATTTATTTATTTATTTATTTTCGAATGAACTCTCTGGGTTAATTATTCTTCGTAATATATACTATTCCATGGAAATTGAGTCTATAATAATACATACGCAATTTAAATACATTAAAATATAATGTTTAAGCATATTGTAATAATACGACCATCCATATATATATATATATATATATATATATATATGTATGTATGTATAGAGAGAGAGAGAGAGAGAGAGAGTCGCGTTCTTTTCCGCCATCTTGAATTCACTTTTGACTTTTGTCTTTTGAAAAAGAGAGGTCCCTTTCTCTCGAAATTAATCAAAGTTCCATACGACCCACGGACTTTACATACATCGGACATACCAGCAACTTGGTTATAAATAATTATACATTGAGGTGAGGAAAGATAGACGAATAAAGGCTGCACAATCCCTTACTCAAGCACACCCGTCTACATTTGTTTGTTTTTCTTTCTTTACTTTCATAATTCTGGTCTTTCCCCGCATTGTCTTTGGCTTAAAAATAAAATTATATATATATATATATATATATATTATATATATATATATATATATATAATATATATATATATACATACAGAGCAGAGATTAGTATTATTAGTAGTATTATGATGTATATATTACAGAGTAAAGTCGTAATAACTATCGTTAGGACTCATTCGTGCGTTGTTATTCGAACCTAATACCGTCGATCATTCAGCGTATTTATTGTGCTTTCTCTGATCCCTTTTTATTAACTAATTATTCTTTCCATTCTAGCATAAGAGTTTTTCTTACATTTTCCACATGTAATAATAATAATAATAAGAAGAAGAAGAAGAAGAAGAAGAAGAAGAAGAAGAAGAAAAAGAAAATTATATATATATATATTTTTTTGCTTAACTAGTCTTAATGGGCGTTTGTTTCCCTCAGTTTATTCCTTATATATTTTAAACACAACAAATGCATGCTAAAATCCTTCTATTTGAATGTGGACATATTCATAAAAACTTCATTTTAATTGCTTTATTTAACTGTAATTTAGAATTTACTCTAATGGCTTCGCTCTTACTCACTTTCTAAAATTTCAATCGTCTTTAACTGTATGTTATTTGACTTTATACTCTTAGTCATGTCGTGCATTATTATCGCCCTGTCTCTCCGTTCTCTCTCTTTCTCTCTCTCTCTCTCTCTCTCTCTCTCTCTCTCTCTCTCTCTGTCTGTCTCTCCACCTTTTAAACAGTCAAATGTTAGATGACACAATAAAATTAGTGGAAAATGTATTATTAACAAGAAAAATATTATAAATGCTATTAATCCGTTGTTGGAAAGCAAAGAAAGAAAGATATAGATCAAGAGTGAGTAAAAAAAAAGTAGTTTTTTTTTTAATTTTGTGTTTTAATTTGTCTAAATTAATCGGGTTTCATAAACGACCTTTTTTCTTGATACAAGAAATTTAACTCGTGCTCAATTATTGACTCAACTGATCATATTTTTCTATCACACTCACACCATTCACATATATGTCTAAGAGAGATAGACAGAGAATGACGTTGCATAGATGTATTGCTTTATAAAAGTTATATATGCTTTTTATGAGGGACAAAATAAATAATCCAAACAATACAGCGCTATATAACGATACATTTCGACTGACTTTTGTATTTCGTTTTTCAGATAAACTTCAGAATTACTTGCTCATACGTCGCAATAAAACATAAAGTTGCCATTAACTATGATATAACTAAACAACCCACTTTCTTTTCACTATAATGCAGTGAGAGAGTGGGTAATTGAAGATGATGAGTTTTTTCACTTTTTTCATTTTCACTTCACTGAAGTTGAACTTTGTTTCAAGCTATATTAGTGTTCATGTAGGGACACTCTGTTTGATTTCTTGATTTTGGCTTCAAATTTGATGTCCACCATTTTTTTTCTAACCGAGTCTTAATACGTTACGACAGAAAAAGTAAATCGATTGGAAACCGCCTGAAGCGATGTAAGTCGATGACTTGAAGAAATCGAAACTGTTCAGCCACACTTCACAACCAATCGGCTGTAAGTGATAAGCATAACGATCAAACAATACTAGTTTAATGGACGAATAAAATGTTCTGTTGATTTACCTGGCCGCCATTTTTAAGCTACAGAGACGACGAATAGATTTGATTTTATCGAGGGTAAAAAATGTCTGTTTTGTGAAGTAAGACGGAAATAATAACAGCAATCAAAAGAATAATTTCAACGGAGAAATATAAATGTTTAATTCTAAATGCAATTAACATTAATTATAGTAAACGTTTTATATATAATTATTTCGGTGATAACACATAACATTTTCATATACCGTATGGATAGTAATCTGTAAATACTCGAAACAGCTTAAGGTGTTATGAATGTGCATATTTATTACATAAACAATTTCTAATAAGTTAATATTCTGGAATATAAATTTTGATTTACGTTGGTATATTTTCTGAAATTATACGCAAAACGTTTTTCGATTACAAAAGATCTTATGTTCCTGTAATGCAGAGATATGGTACTACGTTTTGATTTTAGTCAAAGGCTCAAGAAACCATGAAAAGTAATGTTGTGTATTGTAGGTAGACATTTTTAAATGAAATGAAAAACAATTATTTAATATATGACTATGCTTTCTTTTAATGTGGAAGTGGATATTACTACAACTGCCTCTTTCGTTGCGTGACGTCATAATCACGAAAGATTTTTTTATGAACTTCTCACCTCTGAATCCTTAACATTATCGCGGAAATTAACTGTATCGATGAAATCCGACGATATGGAAAATAGATTGGAGGTGGAAGGACCTGTACGCTCAACGTTTCTCCCGATTTATGCGGGCTTTTTTCCAGAGAGATTGTCATTGACGAGAGGGTCGGAAGATTTGGGGCTATATATAATGATGGTGGATAGCAGCATGTTTTCTTTATGTAAATGAGGTGTCTATATACATATATGTATTTTATGATTAGAGAAAATAATAATAAATTGGAGTAACCTAGCGTACTGATTTGAAAGATTGCGTTTAAAAATAAAAAAAAGTAATAAAATAAATAAATGGATAAAAGGAGATGAGAAAATAAATTGAGCTAAAATAAGATTTAAAAGATTGCGTCTAGAAATATAACCGTGATAGAATTAATAAATAAAAATAATAAAATGAAACGGGATTACGAGGGTTTTTTTTTTTTAAATTAGAAACAATTGAATTGGGATGAAATTCTGTATTAACTTGAAAGATGGCGTCTAAAACTAAGAATAGAAAGTAATAAAATGGCATCTAAAAATAGACGGTGGTAAAATAAAATACAGTAAATAAGTAAAAAAGAAATAATAAAATTAAGTGAAATTACGAATGGATCTTATATATATATATATGTGTGTGTGTGTGTACTATTTTTTTAATAACATATTTTTGTTATATATATATATATATATATATATATATATATATATATACAGGGTGTTCATACAGTCCGTATGAAATTTTAAAATGAATTGTTCCAAAATCAAATCCTTTTTACATGTTATTTATATTGCAATCACAAATAAAATTATAAATATTTTAAGGCGCACACGGACTTTATGGACACCCTATATATATATATATATATATATATATATATATATATATATATATCAAGTTTAACCTGTGTCTCAGTTGTTCTCCTTAATAATTATTTTCGGCAGATAGGGAGCAACGTGGAAAAAAACTTTCTTTGTTTAATTATATTGTTGGAATTGGAGATTATAGCCGACTCAATTAAACGTAGTGTGGATATGTTATGTATGTGTTTAAGGAAAGTCGCTTTGTTAAAATAAAAATGGTGGTTGTTCTCCATGATGTGCCAAAATATAACGGTGAGTGTATCGTTGTTTTTTTTACCAACTAATAAAAACAACGAAACAATCTATAAAAACCTAAATAAGACAGGCGTTCAAATAACAAAACTAACCTCTTTAACAATTACGGATCTAACACGTAAAATACCAACACTAACATCAAAGCCGGAGTATATTCCATACTCTGACTTGATTGTGGAAAAATATACGTAGGAGAAACTCAACGAAATTTAAATATAAGGATATGTGAACACAAAAGAGATGTGAAACACGTAGATACTTGAGTAATTCTAAAATTAAATTTATTATCTACTACAAGAAGTTTAGAACACAAACCCTTGTGATTAGAAACAACTCCTCACCGGCTATAAAAAACGCTGGAACAAACCAATATAGTGTATAAATTAAAATGCTCTATGGGAGAATGTAACTCCGAAAATAATACATAGATTGGCCATACAACGACAATGTTGTCCTGGCGAATAACCATACATCTAAATAATACTAGTTCTATATATAAAGATTTGATAAAAGAACATAACTGCCCCCTCCAATCTTAGAAAGGTCCTCGTTAACAACATAAAAATTATACAACATGAAAATAATATTAAAAAATAATAAAAAATTCTTGAAGCGCCATATATTAGAACCCTTCAACCCACTATAAATGATATCGCATTCGGGAAAAGCAGTAACGTTCTAAAATGTCTTGCGTAGTTCGTATTGGACGGACTTTGTTAACGGTGTCAACGAACTTGCTGATTTTAATACCTGAATTTTAATCTACCTATATTTTTTAATCGGCTTTTCATCGACTCTATATATTTTAACTTATCGCCGTTTACTGTATATTTTAGTTTTCACTTTTAATTCTCATTTTCGCTCCTTCGGACTTTTACTTTAATATCTGATGATGATTCGTGAACAAGTCGAAAGCGCTCCTGACAGCAACAACTATGGAACTTTTATTAATATTTTTGATACAAAAAAGATTATACAGAAAATCGAGAAATTTAAAAGAATCATAAAGTAAAATGCCTCCGTTGCATTTCATAATATTTGCTCGAATATAAATCAAGGTACTTTTCGATGTAATAACGTCTTCATCAAGATAGACAATTTTGTTTCATCTCATGTATCTCTCATGACATGATGCCACGAAGAAAAACAAAATCCGTTTGAACTTCTCCTTTAAGGAGTTTATTGAATACTGTTTTGTTATGTAGCTTTAAATTGAATGTACCTACGAGTAGAGGTACATGGTGTTAATAAATATTACTGGGTGTAGATAACATTGAATTTAATTTTAATCACAGCATAAGTTAATTTGATTTGCATATTTTGAAACATAACAACCATTTTTGCGTGTGTAATTTCGAAGTACAAAGTAATTTACAATAAATAACTTTAATTGAACACAAACTGACGGGAATTAAGACTTTCATCAACACTATTATTACGTAAATGCCTACGGCATATCTGACAATGTAGCTTATTCACGAGATCACACATGTGTCTGCTAAGCCAATTAAACACAGTGTATCTTGCATGAGAAAGTCTAGTGTAAATTTGGTTTGTTTGATCCCGAATGTTACTTAAATTTCACATGAATTAAGTCCGCAAAAACCCCTGTGATAATTGATTCACTGATAGCTAAGTAAAAAGGAAAACATTAACATAATATAGTGTGTATTTCTATAGGCGTCGTTTGGTTCTTTGTCAGTTTACAAGTTACTAAGTTAAATATCATCAATCGGTCAGCTACACCCATTCGAGGATAAGTGTTAAAGAGTGTACATTATTCGAAAGGACAATATCATAGAAATCGTTAAAATTGTACATTTGGTAAATTTGATTATTTAAGGGGAAAGACTCATCAAGAACTTTTTTACGTTGGACTTGAAAACTTGCCCCTCTTTCTCTCTCCCTATACACTTTCTTTCTCTCTTTCCTTTTCTCTATCTAACTATCTCTCTCATTAAGTAAAGTAAATTTTATAACCGATTAACTCAGTGGATACCCCCAGTGAAAGCCTTCCGCGGGCCCAGAACATTTCAACGCTCTAACGATGTTGAATAAATGAAACGGCATTTATTAAAATGGCTTCCGGATTGCAACTGAGTGCCATTATATATCCGACGAGCGCTGGATTTAACTCAGTGGAAACTTCTGATTTAAATAAGTTAATCCCTGTTAATCTGAAAATGATTATTCCTGCGAATAGATTTGCTGAATAGGATCAAATAATCAGAATATTATTGGAGTTTTCTGTTAACGAATGGATATTTCTCTCGGGTGTTGGAAATGCGGTGAGTATGTCTCAGTTAATTTGGAATAATTGTGTCTGTATTGTTCTCTGTATGAAATACAGACAATTAAAAGTATTTTTCATATCCGAGGATTGAATTTCAGCGTCGAATTAAAATAATTCTAAATGCGAGGCAATTATGAGATTCCTGAGACCGTATAACTCATCTAAATAAAGACTTACACCTTGCGGACTGATATTTAATTGGTAAAAGAAGACGGGAAAACAATAGAATTTGACACGGAGTGTAGCATAATATAATACTAAATGGTTTTATTGTCACAATTATTTTCTAATTCATTAATCTGTTCTTTTAGTCAAGTCTTATTTAATCTACGCTCACGCGGGAAAACAAATTACTGTCCTAAATATGCAATATAACATTTTGCTTTGACTTCATTCAGATCTGGACACAGTTTAAATAGAAATTCGACGTACGAAGCAAAATGTAACACAAAGCATGGAGGTGGAGGAACCAGCTCCTCTGAGAAGAACTCTAGTGGAGTTTTCGCGCGTCAATATTTACTGGTAATAACATCATTGTTATCTGTTTATTCCCTAGCAAAGAGAAGATGTGGCACAAAGTCGGGAAAGCGAATTTAAAAAAAAAAGCGCTCCCAGAGAAAGTGCACTTTAATCTGCAAAATACGCCCGAGCTCCTCTGTCGATATAAAGATGCCCTAAACGATTAGCAATAAACAAACCACTTCTTAAAAGATGAGAAGTTAAATCCTCGGAAAGAAAACCTTCTAGAACTGTACAGCACCATACTGTACATATATCAGGCGACAAAGAACAATTCATCTAAGCAATAGCCTAGACTGTTGGCTTTGGCGTGACGAGTAATCAGAAATAAAATAAGCTAACTTTAAAAAAAAAAAGACATAATACCTGAGCCGGTGCATCTCCCGAGAACGAGTCAAGCTAAGTAAGTGTTTATAGTGGAACAAAAATAAAATCCTGCTTTTTATTCTTCGATGATCGTTCTAAATGTAACAGTTTCTATTTTCATTCACCCGAATAGATCAGAGGGGAGTGCACATTTCATTTGTATTTATGATTTTCATCTCTCTGTTGCATATATCGACGGTGGTATGAGACTCGAAAAAAGTAATTCCTGTCATCGATGTGCGTCAAAAGTTCAAATGCGTCATTGCTTTCCATGCAAAAAGTGCATCAAGAATGGTGGTTACTGTGTAGAAAATGGGTGCTAATGCATTTACTGATCCGCGCTATTTTTCAATTAAAAGGTTAAAGTACAGAATAGATACAAACCACTCTCCCCATGTTTAAAATGGTGTTTTAAATAATAACGCTATTATTTCAGCACGGATCAATAAGTGCATGAGTACCGAAAAATGTATTCTTGAATAGAAAAAGTTGCTCATTTTAATGGTACCACTTCCGTTTTTGCAGCTCTTCATTTTCTTAGTTAAAAAAATGTGAGGCTTTACTTTTAGAACGTCCCTCGTATTTTTGAGTTTCAAAATAAATGCTTGTGTATGATTTCATTTGATGCATTTGTAAACATGTAAACTTGCTTCCACGCAATCTGAATAAAATATCTTAAATTAAGTTTACATACATTTAATCGATTCTTACATGCTGAATGTTCAAAATAATAAATTGCGTAATAACTTTCTAACTGATGTTTCTAAGGAATCGATTTGATGCTTTACAAAATACTTTCATATTCTTATCCTTTCGATCCTAATCTCAATAGAGTTACTCTCGTGGTTAGCAGAAAATCAAAGTTGTTTCTCCTTTAATAAAACTTAAATAGTATTATTTAATGTATACGCAATACTTAAAATTATATAACTTGATAAAAAAGAAAAAATATTTCGGTAATGGTGTAGATTGGTCTTCCTTTGTTTACAAAGCCATTTGACGGAAGTGACGTCAGACATATTTTAATCTACGGATGGCCAAAACCGTATAGAATGAACCTTTTTTTTATTATTATTATATATAAGTTTTATTTAAACAGTCTTTACTTGAACTTAATGGACTGTTTTTTTTGGGGGGGGGGTATTTTTTTAGTTTACCGACACCTCGTCAATCACCTCTAATTGATTTGTCGACTTTTAAAGGTTTTCGGATACGCTGAGAACGAATATCGCATTTATTTTTTTGCGCAAATGCGCAGTTATCTATATTTGAAGACCTTCAGTATCCAACGTGGTCACTATTGTTTTTGCTGGCGGCCATCTTGTTTCCCATTTAGGAAAAAACGCCAAAAACAGCCAAACGGAGCCAAAATATAGCCCCCAAAACAT
This sequence comes from Euprymna scolopes, assembly GCF_053919585.1. Lineage (NCBI taxonomy): Eukaryota > Metazoa > Mollusca > Cephalopoda > Sepiida > Sepiolidae > Euprymna > Euprymna scolopes. Next base: position 69,115,232 of record NC_136484.1, on the reverse strand, counting down.
TTTTCGGCTTTAATACCGAAATGATACCCCCACCCTTCCGGATATTTTTCCGCTTCCCGATATAAAAACGGACAATCTTTTTTCTCACTTTCTTGATTACATTAATTTTTTCACTAAAATGCGCGCACGCGCGTAGTCACTTGACATTTCACAAGGTGCATGAATACATGGCAGACATTTTAAATGACAAGAAATATTTTTCATAAAATAAAGTTTTCACTTCATTTAATAGTAAAAATATTGCTGTCAGTAAGTTTTCACGAGCTGTTTACAAAAGCATATTTTATGTTTTTCGTACTTTTTTTTTGGGGGGGGGGGTATTCAAATATAGAACTTGTGTACTTTAACAGGTGCTTCTGCTGTTTAACTAACCGTTTTTTCCATGGAGGGGCGGGGCAGGTGTGTTGTGGCTTACTGACAACAATATTTTTACTCTCAAATGAAGTGAAAACTTTATTTTATGAAAAATATTTCTTGTCATTTAAAATGTCCGCCATGTATTCATGCACCTTGTAAAACGTCAAGTGACTACGCGCGTGTGCGTATTTTAGTTAGAAAGTGAAAAAATTAATGTAATCAAGAAAGTGAAAAAAAGACTGTCCGTTTCTATATCGGGAAGCGGAAAAATATCTGGAAGGGTGGGGGTCTCATTTCGCTATTGAAGCCGAAAATGTTTTTTTTTGGGGGGGGGCATGTTTTGGCTCCGTTTGGCTGTTTTGGGCGTTTTTTTCTAAATGGGAAACAAGATGGCCACCAGCAAAAAACAATAGTGACCACGTTGGATACTGAAGGTCTTCAAATATGGATAACGGCGCATTTGCGCAAAAAATAAATGCGATATTCGTTCTCAGCGTATCCGAAAACCTGGTTAAGTCGACAAATTAGAGGTGATTGCCGAGGTGTCGGTAAACTAAAAAAAATACCGAAAAAACACCGTCTTTTTTTTTTTTTTTTAATAAAACTTTAATTTTAAAATTTCGATGGTTGAAAAACAGTCCATAATATATATTTCATTATAAAAGATCTATTTTTGTTTGATAAAAAGAAAAACAGTTAATAACTACAAAAAAAACAAAAAAAAACCAGTCCATTAAGTTCAAATAAAGACTGTTTATTAAATAAAACTTATATAAAAAAAGGGTTCATTCTATACGGCCATCTGTAGATAAAAATATGTCTGACGTCACTTCCGTCAAATGATTTTGTAAACAAAGGAAGACCAATCTACACCATTACCAATATTTCAATCATGTATTAAATATTTAAAAAAAAAAAACATAGTAGGTTTGAAGATTCTGACACAATTATTTAGAACCAAGAAATAACTATAACCCCACCTTTTTTTTTTTTTGCATTTTATTTCAGCTGAATTTTAAAAAATCAAGAACGCCATCCTGGGTCTAGCACAATCTCTATATGAGATGCGTAGATAATTGAATATCCAATTACTGTTCTTTCTTACCTCTAAAACGGTGAGTTACTAAAGAAATTAGAAGTATTTATTTTCTCCTCATTTATTGAGCAACTAACTACATTATAGTATATATTTCTTCTGCTCACTTGGTCTTACTGAATTCCAGGACAAGAATTATCGAGTGAAGTATCCAGCTTGGTATTATTATAGGCAACATCATTTCGAGAGGGTGCATCAATCCTCGTATAAGCCAGTGTACAAAGAGACATTATATACTGGAGGACAATGTCAAGTAGAAATTCGAGTTCTCTCCACTAGGCATTCAAGTACCTTCCTGCGGGTATTCAAGGCCACTTCCTTAGGTATTCAAGTTTTCTTTGGTAGAAATTCAAAGGTCTATGTAGTATCTAGTAACTCAAGAAATTTGCGTTATCGCACAGCTGTTTTCCATTGATTTCTTCTTTACTTCTACCATTGGCGTTTACTAGATTTTTAGTGTAAATAAGCCCCCCCCCCAAGGTCTCAGTCCTCTTTATACTCATCCAGTGGAAATTAAGTTAGTGCTTTTTCTCTTCAGTCTTTCCATTAATCTTGACTATTCGACAATTTGGTGTAGTGCCAATCGTGCTAACTCTACAGTATGTTTTAGGTGGGATAGAAAATTTATAATTTTGCGGTTTCGTTTATCTTGGTTGCGCTGTTTTGTGTCACTTCTGTTGCAGTTTTTAACTGTCCGGTTGTCTCTCATTTGATTAGTTTCCGAACTTGAGTGTTTTTCTTAAGATTACAGTCGTTTTGTGCATTATCGACCGTTGCATAATCTTAGTCTTCCTGGCGATTCAGATTTCTCTTTGTTTTGTTTTCTTTGGGACTGCTCTTGGAGCTCCTATAATTATTGATATTATATTAATTTTCTTATGGTTCCATATTAATTTCTGTTGTGCTAGGATAAACCTAATTAGCATACGTGAAGTGTCAACTATATCAATATGGTTGGTACCGTAAAGACAAGAGAGACTCAATGAGAAACCCAAAGAGACAACGAGATCGAGAGTCGACGACTACCCAGCCGACACTTTCTCCAGGAATGGTCTCTCCATAACTCTACCAACTGACTCTGTGTAAATATTGTATATACTTTCTTTGCTCTCAACATATCTGTTCTATTTTACTTTTGTGTTGTAGTTTTTATTTCTATGTATTCAGTCGACTTTCAACAATTTTAGTTCTTTGTCAAGTTCCGCATATTTGTTCCATTTTTCTGTCTCTGATTTTCACCCTGTGATCTGCTGGTTGCGAAATCTACTATTTTGCAGTCTCTTTCCCTCTCGTTAATTATTGGCTGGTCTTCTTGCGTAAATAAGTTTATCAATCTGCATCTCCATATCCCTAAGGATTTTATGGTTTGTGCTTTCCTGTACTATTTTCCGTTTGTATTCGAACAAATTGTTCACATGTTTGAGGTGCAGTCGTTTGCAGAGTACACTTTCTGCCTTATGTTGTTGTGCTTGTCCTGATATTCCTTTTTGGCTATTTTTCTGCATTTAATTAGGTGTTTTAATGTTTCGTCTGTTTGCATTCTGTTGAATGTGGCTGGTTCTAATCGCGTTGTTCTGTCGCTAAGGATTATGTTCCTTTGTGGGAAAGAGATTGCAGGGAAGATGCATCTCATATTGAGATCGTGTTAAACCCAGGGTGGCGTCCTTGATTTTTTAAAAAATTCAACTGAAATAAATGAAAAAAGAAACGAGTTTATAGTTATTTCTTAGTTCTAAATGATTGTTGCGTCAGAATCTTCAAACCTACTATATTGTTTTAATATTTAATAAGTAATGGAATTTTCTTAGCCACATTCAGTTGTTTTCACGATTCTCTTTTGTTACTTTGATTAATCATCCATGTAGTTATTTCTCTTCCCACTTCTCTTTTCTTGTCTTTTTGCGTCTGGTTGGAATGACGCCCAAACCCTCTCTAACAATTTGCTATATTCGCTTACTATGCTAATGACGTCATAGTCGAGACACATAAATGTCTCTTAATCTGAAATGGAAAATACCACTTTACCTAATTTCCAACCTTGTGTGCGAATATACCATAGTAATAATATTCCTACACACCAGTTTCTACTATGCATTCCTAATATGTATTTGTACATGTATTCCTCTTTTCTTTTATTTTTTTATTTTAATATTCTGTTTTCTATCAGTATTTTCACCCGATGCGTATTTAAGCGATTAAGCGAATCCCACTATTCGTTTGTAAACAAACTGATCAGATGGGCAAATGTTAATTTAATAGACATTTGAGGAGAAATATTCCGATGGTTAAAGATGACTGTTAACACGACGGTTTTAGGTTCGATCCACGGCTGGGAAAAGGTGTGTTTCTAGTCGGACTAGTGATTTGTGATACAACGAAACAGTACTGTACGCGGATATATATATATATATATATATATATATATATATATATATATATATATATTATTGCATCCCTAATTATGGTATGATTATGATAGTACCCACTCATTTCTTAAGTATCATTTTCTTGTGCTATTTTGGTCAAGCAAAATTTTGTCATTAATTAATATCGATGGCTGATAATGAAGAAATAAAGAAAATGGAAAGTGCATATGTCATCTGAAAGAATTTTTCGAAAAAAGAGAAAATATTTTATTAACTAAGTAGCATTATATTCAACATCACTAATAAGATGAGATTTTTTTTCTCTTTTTTTTCTCGTTTTCGTGATTTTTTTTTTTTTTTTTCGTTTAAAACTGATGATTTTGGTATTTTTTGGATTGGTAATTTATAAGTTTTAGAAGATTTTGGATGATTGATAATTTAATGGATCATTCGTACTTATGTTTTAAGAGGAGAACTACAGTCGGAATAATGCAAATCATATGCAGTGTTTATCTATAGTAGCGTAAATGGTTAAATCGGTTTCATCCCAGTCCACACGCGAGTTATAGAAATTATTAGATGATTTTGAGGATATACAATTCATAATCCTTTCCAATGAGCCGCATATATATATATATATATATATATATATAAGATGATTGCAGCGTCTTGTCAGACAAGTGCCACTCCCTCAGACACTTAAAGTCCATGAGCCCAAAAATGACTTCCATCGCCACAGGACCATTTTTATAGACAAATCCCTGAGGGAGTATCTATACACAGATGATGTTACAGAGTCTTAGCTTTGTACGACAGCTCGGTTCAAAATGTTGAGATCCAGCAACAAGCAAGAGCAAGATAGCCAGCAACAAGTTAAACTGCAGACCAGCTTAATGCGGGTACTGGTCTTCCGCTTTATTTTTTTTTTAAATCGGAGATTTGCTTCTCTTAGAAAGGTTGTCTTCACCACAGCTTACGGGAGCCCTCTCCACCCCCATACACACAAACACACAACGTGCTAGTTGGCCGTTGACTCCGAAAAAGGGTTCATTTGCTATATATATATATATATATATATATATATATATATCCTGATCTGGGATAGATGATTTTAACGACGTATGTTTTCTATGGAGGTGTTCTCGCATATGGAACCTGGTATTGCAAAATGGCTGTTTATATTTTAAAATGCTTTAATTATGTAGAAACCCGACACTACCATATATGGTAACATTTCAAATGCAGTAAATAACCAAGCTTTCTCTGGTTTTACTCTCTTCTGATCTTGGGCACATGGTGCAATGGGGAAATGGGTAACTAGTTAATTTTAATACATCTAAAACTAAGTTTCAAACTTTCCATCATGAACGCTCTTACCCCAATCTGGCATTAATTGAAATGAATGGCTCTTGTCTTGGGAAGACTCCCTGTTTTAATAAACGTCTCGGTCTGATCTTTACTCCTGATCTGAAATAGAGCACTACGTTACATACATTTTCAAAATCCAAAATTGGAAAAATTGTGACATTATTCTACCGCTCCAGTAATTGATGCAATTCCCTTCCGGTATAAAGGTCAAGTACCTTATATGATGGAGTATAGTTTCCACATCTGGGCAGGAGCTACTCGAAGAACGTATCCCGCGTTGACAGACTTCAAAATAGACCTCGTAGCTTAGTTAGGGATTGCCCTTCTCTCTTCCCTGCAACCTCTTTCCCACCGTAGAGACGGTATAAGCGTACTCTGCGTTAACGTTATTTTCATGGCAAGTGCTCGTCTAATCTCTAATCTATGGTCCCCTTTACCAAACTTTCACGAAAAACATTCGTCTAACTGATACCGCTGGCAATAATTTTCCACACTCTTTATTTGTGTCTAAACCTAAACGTGAATTCCATGAACAAAGCTTCTTTCTTGGAACTCCACTCTGTGGAACTCTGTTTTGCTTGCCTGCTTTCCAGCTGACTGCAATATGGTCGTCTTCAAGTACAACGTAAACAAATTCTTGATGAGCTGTTTTTCCTTAATTAATCTAATTTACCAGATTTCTATTACTAACGATTACTACGGTAATGTCCTATTGACGTTAACCTTTATCCTGGAGTAGTTCCGGGCCGTGATAAGTGGTGACTCTTTTGTAAAAACAATCACAAAAACAGGCTTAATAATGGCGTCAGATAAAGATTTTTGCTATTGGAGTTAACATATATGACGTCGGGTAAATACGATAAATTCTAATTGTGGAATCTTGGAAGAATTCAACATCGGAAACAGTAAAAAATAATATCAACTGCAGTCAAATCAATGTAATAGAAATCTATGACTTTTCATGTTTTTTTTTTATATTTTAAGAATAGATCTCAAAAGTAATAGTAAATTTAACAAAAGTAAAGGTTACTTAAGTATAAGGTTTAGTGAGATCATCATTCGGATGCTCGGACTGTATTATGAAATAATTGAGTATTATGATTGATGCAGATAACGATGCGAATAATAGTTGTTGATATTAAACTTGAAGTAGACTGTTATAGTGTGCAAAGAAACATTCCCGAGGTAATGTATTCCACAAGTGAGAATTTCTTTGGAAATAACTCTTCATGAAAGCTTTGTTTAATTTTAAATATGCAGATGAAGAAATGTTTGTAGTGTTGGTAAAAATATGGGTTCTTGCTGAGAATATTTTATGGTGGGCATCATACTTTCAATATTAGTCGAGCACCTAGTATAGAAATACGAATACAGTAGCGAGAAACTTATATTATTCCTCTAAATATTTGCGTGATAAGCCACAATAACCAGATATATATTCTAAAACCACTTTAATAAATAATAATTTAATAAAATTGTATAAATAGAATTGCTAAGTAAACACTAAGTACGTTTCAGTTTGAAGGAACGTAGTATAACAATATCGTGAGATCTTCGTTCGCATGGCAACGATATACAGCTACTTCAGGATAAGGGTTATACGGCAGATAAAGTAAACAACTGCGTGATTTCTACCGGTCCCGCTAGTCAAATATAAATTTATGATGGACGTTTAAGATTTTTTTTTTTTTTTTTTTTTTTTGCAAATAATATTTTAGTGATGAAAGAAAGAGCAAAAATACATCTTTATTTCTCTTCTATGATTACAATAAAATAATTTTCATTCCGATAAATATTCTTATGTTATACCTCCCCTCTTTGGTTTTCATGAATAATGTACATTTCATAGCTAAAATAATTTTCATTTCGATAAATATTAAAGTTGTATTTCAGTTCTAGTTTTTCGATGTCCCTGTACACCACATACGATCTAAAACTAGGAATTATTTATGCTACGTAACAATTGAAGACAAATGCTCAGGTTGTCGATAATTAACAAGCAAACAATACGCCGCTTCATATCTCTTTCTATATAAAAGTGACTGTGTGTGTTTGTGTGTAAATTCGTTCATTGTGACTCCGAAGCTGCTGCGCTGATTGTTTTAGAATTTTACACAAATGTTCTTTATGTATCTGGGAGAGTTCTTAGATAGGTTTTGTATTGGAATGCCTCTGCTACGTATTAAAAATCGATTAACGTGGAAATAGTACGATTTTTGCTAACTTTAACACCTTTATACAGCCTATACAAGTGTATTTGAGAAGTTTTATCACAGCAGAAGGATAAGCGCCATCATTTAAAATAAACAGTATATACTTTGATATTACAGGATTTTAAAATAAATATTTCTGTTTAGAGAACAATTATCAGATGATACTTGACTTTTGCATTGAAAAATTTATAACAGGCCATTATATGAAATGATTTTAAAAAATGTACAATAGGTTCTCTCTCTCTCTCTCTCTCTCTCTCTCTCTCTCTATATATATATATATATATATATATATATATATATATATATATATATTATTTTAGTTGTGTGTGCTAAGTTAAGTATAGCTTATTTAAAAATAGAATCAGATACTAATCTAGTGAAAATAAAAACAAAAAATATATACGGATTGATAATCTTATTCATAAATACACAGGTGAATAGATAAATAAACAAAATGAATAATCATATTATGTAAAAAAAAAAATTTAAAAAAAAAAGATTCGTTTAAACAAGCGAGAAGATAAAATATATAAAATGATGAACCGGTAGATTTTGTTAGGCAAATAGGTAAAAATGCGAAATTCTTATAAAACTTGAACTGATACGCAAATCCGTAAAATAGCTCTACTCTTCTCAGAAAAGTGGCCATCAATACATTATTATTAACCATGCGCAAACATTATAGTCTAATTACAGGAAAAATAGCTTCTGGTCATACAAACCCTCACTACTAGAGCGTATAATCTAATCACTGTTCCCAAAATGATGATCACGCCGCTGGGTTATGGGTGATAAAAACAGCGAAATCAAATGGAGTTAAGCCTAGAAAATGCAAGGATAATGTAGCAAATGCTTCTTATATTACAAAATTGAAATTATTTACAGATGAATTATCCTATTACAAGAGAACACTTGCTTTGAGATTTTATCTACGCCTTAATAATAAAATTGTATAAATAGAATTGCACTTTAATTTGATCCAAATAAGTAGTACGTTTGATCTAATGACGTAGTCTGTCTGAAAAGAAATTCTACAGAAACTTGTATACACCTATGTATCAAATAATGTTTGTATAATTTAGCATACTGTAAACAACACTCAGTTTTTTCATCGAGCACTCTTTTGATAAACACCAGAGTTTTGGTGGATGTACCTCTATGAAACGAAAATCATACAATTGTTTTCTAGCAACATTAACTTATAGATGTAGACACCGACAGCTCTTACCAAGGGTAGGTATGTCGTTTACTGTGTGTTTGCGTCTAGTAGCCGAGGCGTAGGGAAAGAGGATAGAAAATAAAAGTGGGTTTAGGTCTAAACGGTCGCGCTGAAGATAATTATTGTACACATGCTGAGTATTAAGTAAGGGTTGAAAGGCTAGAAATGCTGAGGTAGTATATGATGTGTATAACGTTTCATACAGGGTTTGTTCTGGACGTCCTTTCGGGGATAATATACATCTCGATGTGACATGATCAGTTTACGGAGAGTATTGTTAGTTGCCTGTAAAGCTGTTTATATTGTTTATATATGATTATATATAATTATTTTTTACGATCCAACAATAAAAAGTCCAATATTAATTTGCTCGTTGGGTTAATTTGTTGGATGACCTCATTCTATCGCGTGTACACTCATACTTCTGATATATCGGCCTGAAGTTTTTGTAGTCAGAGATCTACTAAGAACTTAGTCGAAGGCGGTTTCCATCGTGCCTACCGATACTGGCGGATCAGGTAGATGACCAAATGAAATCGCCAAAGTCTTGGTGTTCCTAGGCGCCTCTGCACCTGCGCCACACGCCTACCGCCACTTACACGTGCTTGTAAGCATAAAATGGAAAAATCGGTCGGCCCCTGTAAATGTCACCTCGTATAACTTCGCTGCAGTTTTCTTATCAAAATTGCCTCTGCTTCGCTAGCATTTTACCTTAGAAAAACAAGTTTTCTTCATCTATATTAGTTAATAGACGTTGCTGTATGTAGCATGATAGCTCAGTTTGTTAAGTACTTACTTTGCACGTAAGTGACTGTAATATGTTTTATTAACTGGCTGAAAGGAGGACTAAACTCGAATCTCGGATTCCGATCTGTGGCTTTCATGGATTGTGTGAACTGCGGCTTTCTGATTGTGGAAATAGATATCATTCTATATTTTAAAAATATATATCTATGTTTTTCGACATCAATCATTTAAAGAAATATTTTTTTAATTTCTCGATCGTACAAATCTAACTATATAATATTCTATGTATTCCATAAGCTGTTAATTAAGTCAGAAGTGAAACTTATTCTCCTGTGTATGAAATGTCTACTTTCTCATTCTCTGATATAATAAAATCATTGCAAATATATTCACTTTTCCTGTCAAGTAAACAAAAGTATTCACTTTCTTGGGCAGCTTCAATCTTCTTTCGACGAAATCTTCATATATAACATATATTATATTCGACATGTTATCAGCTATAACTAACTCTTTCTTGTGAATTAATCTTTTTTCGTTGGAGTTAACGACATTAGGCCTCGTCATTTCTAATTAGGGAAGGTGTCATATTGCAACGGAATATCTCTGATCTTCTTGATTCAATCTATCAGATCAGAGGCAACATTTTCTTGTCCAGTTCATTTGGCTTTTTATTTCCATTTGCTTTTATTATGCTCACACTCGTCTTAATGTCTCCTCCGTTAGATCATTTGTCATTAATACATTGAACAGTCGCAATATTCACATTAAATTTACAGGATATGCATACGTACACACGTGGTGTGAGTAGTACGGAGTTATAAAGGGAAAGGTAACTGTAAAGTCTTTTCTTCAATATCTTTGTGAAAGTTATAAACTAAGCTATTTCTCGTTTTAATGGGCTTAAGTAGAAAGACAGACAAGAGTCATAAGTTGTAATAGAGCTGACATTTAGATTTTTTGTTGTTGGTTGGTTGTTTTTATTTTACGGCATATCAACCCTTTTCAGGTTATTTAATGCCGAATCAAGTTATTTTCAAGAATTTTCTTTTTAATAGAATATATTTTTTCAAGTCAGTTTCTATTAAACCCCATAGTTGCGACCCTAACGTGTACTACCACTCCGGGTCAGAGTGGACCTGGGAGCAATGGCAATTAAAGGGTGGCTTCACACTCCCCAAAGCCCGCAAGTTGGGGCCTCACCATCGGATATAGTTTGAGGTCATATCCAGGACCTAGAAATTTAGAAGAAATAAGACTAAACGAATACCAGTCCGCAACCTATAATTATTGCTTCCACGTGCCTGCATTTTTATTTATGAGAAAAAATACAATTGTAAACTTCGACCCTGTTCGAGTGCGTTTTTTTTTTGAACATGTAAATCTTTACGCCGAACTTAGAAATCTGTGCTTGAAGGATTCGTGGCGCAACGGATATAAATGTTCATCAATGATAATCTTGTGGAGGTTGAAAGTTCAAATTTCAGTGTAGGTGATACTAAAAATACAATTACGGATTTCTCAAGATCTCTACACGGTAATGGCGGGACAAGATAAGCTACTTCTATGTATTAATTAACAATGTGAGTTCAAAATTTATTGCAGTTCTGCAAGCTTCGTAACAAGCGCCTAAAGCATAGTGTAGATTACATCATAAGAAACTTTGTGCGAATAACATCCAAAATAAAAACTCTAGGCCAAATAATAGAAATAAAACCACTTATCAATGTTTATTTCTAAAATTACAAAACAAATCGGAAAAAGCTTTCGAAACTAACCTTATATCCATCTCACACGTTCTGTTCTTTATACAATCATATTATCAACTTACTAGCTGTACTTAGCCACGCCTTGCCGTGGCTCACAACACAAAACCAGAAAATGCAAAATATATGTTTCTCATGTTTATGTTCTCAATATTTGCGGATATTGCTTTCAAATACAATTTTGTTTTGTTCGATACTGTATTATAGAAATATTGATGCTCAAGTGGAATCAGTAGTATTTAATAAATTGCCATGTCGCACTAATGACAATATCCAAAATGCATGCAAGATGATGAGGTATAAATTAATAATTAAAGGAAATAGTTTTCGAAGGAATTGGAAATTTAAGCTATTTCTAATATCTGTACGGAAAATGTCACGTGACAAAACAAACATAGCCGAAAGCATTTGCTTTATATATTTTTATATCAGATTTCGCTACAATATCGAAGTAGCATCCGCAAGTTGAACCGAACTCACGCACACAAACACACGCATGCACGATTCCGACAGCGACCAATATGGAAACAAATGAACGGGACGAAAATAGAAATACAATAAAAAATGTAAATATACAGTAAGTTTGGTGAATATATATATATATATATATATATATATATATATATATAATTTTCTGAAGAGAAGTTGCAGTTTGTATTGCTTATTTACATTTATTATTATTTTTTTACAAAGTTGCATTTTTGTTATCAAACACACGCTAAAATGGGTACATAAACACACGCATGCAGGTGTAAATTTACTTAAAATCTCTCTCTCTCTCTATATATATATATATATATATATATATTATCTAGAGAAGTTGCATTTTGTATTGTTTATTTACATTTATTATTTTTTTTACTATTATTTTAACAATTAGAATTGCGTTTTTTGTATCAGCGGCATCGCCAGGTGAAATAATGTCTATTAATGACGCCATATCTTTAATTTAATAATCTTTCGTTTATAAAGAGATGAATGAAATTTCGGAAGATGAGAATTTTGAGAGCTCAGCCAATCAGAATGGACGGAATTTCACGAGGGAGCCGTTATTATTTTGAATCGGAAATCAGAAAGATTATGTTATGTCTATGTATCTATGGGCCAGATCAATGTAATCGCACTATATGTGGAAAATGTAGAATCGGTTCCGATGACAACTGGTAGCACTGTTAGGACTAAATATTCAGAGAGAAAAATATAGGAATTCCTTCCTCTAAAGATGTTGCGATTTTGATGGTCTTGCTCGTCGGATGCAATGTAGTATTTTATTATCACGACTGTATGTGTCTATGATGGTATTCAAAAGCTACATAAGATAGTGGCTATTAGGCTAGATGTATTGAATTTATAAGTGGCATGTGCTATTGTAAACTATAGATATTTTAGTCCAGGGAGGAATTTCTGCAGTCATTTTTTTATATAAGAGATATTCCTGTTCAAATAAGGTAAACAGTCAAACTTAACCTGAAAAAAGGGACCAGATGTTGCGGAATTATATACTTGCACACGTGTAGTTATTTCTACAGATAATAATTCTCTGATTTGTAGACATTGTTAGTATTTAAATCTCAATATTATAACTATCACATCGTCCAAGTAGATTTAACACAAAGAACTAAAAATAGTTTCTTTAATAATGCACCGGGACGACTAGTGCTTTTTTTATCAGTGTAAAATGCGACAATAAATAAAATATTCATCATATTTTGATTCCTTTCAATATTGAGACGCAATCTATGTTTACAAAGCCAAAATTGAATAATACATTCTCCATTATTTTATAAATTTATAACCTAAACCTATATCATGTTATCATAGGTTACATCAGTTTAAGATAACAATAAATGAAGATAACAGTGTTCTACATTGTTTGTCTGCGTCCGCACCAAGAAGAGGTGAATATTGTAAGGTTGTCCGGGAGTCCACACGTTGTATGCCTCAGTTAAAAAGTGGACAAAGAATAGAAAAGATCAATTCGCTTTTTTTGTTGACAACGATATTTATTTTTATCATTTTTTCGTTACCACCGTGATGTCTCTTACTTGATCGTGTTCTCAAGCCTTATTAACGCCTCATACGTGATCTCGAACGTTCTTTACGCCTCTAACGAGATCTCGAACGTTATCCTCTTTATATAACGTGATCTTTTAAAATTCTTTGACGTATGTTTTTTATGAATTCAGTGACGTCATTTCGCATGCATTTGCAGAGGTGCACCCGCGCTATGTTACAATATGACACAAAGTCAGTTCAATGTCGATAATATCCAGTCAATAAAAAGGAGCTCACTTAATGGGATAATAATATAAATTGTCCAATTCGAACAGAACTCCTCCTTTTGTAACTGAGGGAGAATATATCTTACACCTTGAATTATTGATTTGCCCGAGCAATATCGTTATACAGTTAAAGTAAATCAGACACAGCAGGGCCTTCAAAAGTATGAGCAGTGCGGAATCGGCGATCATCTGTTTATCTTAATTTAAGGTAGACTCATGAGCAACCACCAGAGTAACACATTTATTCTAATGAACCGCTTACTTTACATATCTTTTATAGTTTGAATTTTATTTTATTCATAGGGAACTTAAATCAGCAAAGATTATGCATATAAGTTATATTTATATAAAATTTTGCATCAGTGTGTCTATAATTAAAACTCGAGACACTATTGTAACAGGGGTCGTATGGCACCTATATGCAAATACCGAGACGTGAGCGAAATTACATTATAGTAGGGAGAAAGAAAAATACTATAAAAAGGGGGAAAGCACGTTTGAGAAGACGATCTCATTGGCGACGTGGGTGACGTCACAACCGTAAAAAGAAGTCAGGTGTAGCGAGAGAATGAGTAAATAAATGTCGTTGTTACAAAACAAAAGTGAGTCAAGTTATTTCTTGTCTTGGTCTCCTTTGTGTACAATGCGTAAACTTATGACGTTACACTAAAATAAAGAAACATGTCGTCAACCAACAATGGTGTATGTATACATGTAGAGTTAATCTTTTCAGATCTAGATCTGTAGTGGCTGTCACTCGAGGTTGAAAAACATTCGGTGGCGTGTTGATGATACAAGAGTTCTTCAAAAATAGTTCCTGCCTACATTCGTACATCATTATACGTAGCCAACGACCGATTGATACACACTTGCACTCTTGCAATTACTAAAGAGGAGTGGTGAATTGGCTTAAGAAATCGCGGAAACTTTATCGCTTCAAAACCGTGGCATGTTTTTGCGGAATCAGTGTCGCCATGAGAACGCACTCGAGAAACTGACTTACACATAAGATATAGGTCTTTATGAGATAGTTAATAGGTCAACAGAATCCCATCCCCAAATGGCCAGCTCAATCATGCGAATCTTTTAAATGTTTAATTTTTTTTAATTTAATTTTAATTTTTAAATTGTAATTTAAATATCTAAATCAGTTACTTTAAATATAATTAATAAGTTTTACGCACTTTTTTCTGTGTTATTTTCGCAACAATTATTTTGCATACCAAGTTCTTTTATGTAACTAAATCAAATTAACTTATTCCAATGTTTCTCTATAAACATACTAACACGAAATATATATAGTGAAGACATTAAAAATATATAAAAATTAAATAAAAAAACATTTTCTAGCAACATGTAAAAAATTCGTCGATTCTAAGAGATCATGAGATGACATTAAATCCAGGAAATGAAAACAATTCGAAGTCCATATCAACAGTTGAATATAGCAATATGTTCTTGCTTACTTTTAGAAATTTACAGAATGCTTTCCAGCACGTCTTTCAAGTTCGAATGTTTTCTGAAATTATATGTTTTTCTTACTAGCTGGGACTACATAATAATGACATTCGGTATCAAAAAAAAGGTTCGAATGTTTTCTGAAATGATATGTTTTTCATACTAGCTGGGACCGTATACATTATATAATATTATTGGCACAATTAAACATTTTCTTTAAGTTTGATGTAATAATTTATAAATATGTTTTATTATAAAAGAGACATATATGAACATTCTAAGACTTTTAATTTGAAAATAAGTCTAAACTAGATAAAAATAACATTCGTTTTTTTTTAACTACGATTTCCTAGACATTATACATGCCGCCAATCACAAAATATCTTTACAGAATATTTTAAATGTAACATCTATGGATTGATCCATGTATTTAACATTTGGTACTGATTATTTTAGAAAGTGTCTTTTGCTAAAACGTCTCGTATATGCACAAGCGACATCGCATACATATTAAATTATAAAGTCAATTAAATACTTTGTACCTTGAAAAACCCTTGATTACAGAAGTGATAATGATCATACGAATTAGATAACAAGAATATAATAATTACTAACATGTCAGCCCGGCGTTGCCCGGATGTTTGGAGATGTATGTTGAGCAAAAAAAAAAGGCGGTAAATTTTTTAAACTTTGACCCCTATTATGACCCTTTAACATTTATTGTTTTGGGGTCAAATCAAGTTATTAAGTTAGATTCATGTCCAGTGAATCTATATCTAAACTTTCAAGTGTTTAAACTCAAAATTGGCGGAAGAGTTTGGAAGAGTTATACAAGGTCGAATCGTTGAACTTTGACCTCTTAACAGCCAAATTTCTGGCCGAAATCAGATTAAACAGATTGTCCCAAATCTCAATACCCTGTATATCAAATTTCGAGTCTGTAGACTGAAAATTGGTAGTTATTGCGTAGAGAAATGTTCACAGACAGACAGATACACAAAGGCACACATACACACACAGACACGTCCACTTTTATAGATATAGTAGCATTTCAGCCCGGCGTTGCCCGGGTGTTTCGATGTGTATGTTGAGCAAAAAGAAAAAGTGGTAGAAGGAAGGCAGGCTCGAACCCGTGCCCCAAAGGAGGAAAAGAACTGGAAAAAAAACTGACGTCTATGCTGTTACAACTACCGCCATACCGGAAGTGACGTTTTTTAAAATTAAGGCTAGACAATCGAAAGAAGAGAATTATTTTCAAAAATATCGGCGATAAAAGTCCCCCCCTGTAGGAAAGTGCCCAATTGAAGGTGAAGATATTGTTTTTAGCCAATTTTTCAATATTTTTTCGTCTGAAAGGTCGAACTTTAAAACAATACTGATCTGGTAAAAATCTGTCGCCTCTATCAAAAGTTTTAGGCAGACATACAAATATACATACATATATTTATATATTGGTAAATAAACTTTTTTGACTCAAACCAATGAAAAAGCTTGCCCTATCTCTGAATACCCTTTATGTAAAATTTTAAATGTTTAGACTAGAAATTGTCCGAGTAATTTGGTAAAGACCCTATAGGTCAAATTTTTTTGTAAACTTTGACCCCTATTATGATCCCTTAACATTTATTGTTTTGGGCTAAAATTAAGTTATATCCGTGTCCAAGGAACCTATATATAACATTTCAAGTGTTTAGACCCAACATTGTTGCAGGAGTTTGGTAGAGTTCTCAAAAGTCAAATCGTTGAACTTTGGCCCCTTAATCGCCAAATTTCTGGCCGAAATCCGGTCACATAGATTTTCCCAATCTCAGTACCCTGTATATCAAATTTCAAGCCTGTAGATTGAAAATTGACAGAGTTATTGCGTAGGAAAATGTACACGGACAGACACAGACACGTTCACTTTTATAGATATACTAGCATTTCAGCCCGGCGTTGCCCGGTTGTTTGGAGGTGTATGTTGAGCAAAAAAAACGCGGTCATTTTTTTTTAAATTTGACCTCTATTATGACCCCTTAATATTTATTGTTTAGGGCTTAAATCAAGTTATTAAGTTCGATCTTTGTCCAAGGAACCTATATTTCAAATGTCAAGTGTTTAGACGCAAAATTGTAGGAGGAGTTTGGTAGAGTTCTCAAAGTGGTAGTTGGAAGGCAGGCTCGAACCCGTACCGCAAAGGAGGAAAAGAACGGGACAAAATCCTGACGTCTTTGCTGTTACGGCCACCGTCAAACCGGAAATGACTTGGGTTTAAATTAAGGCTAGACTTTCGAAAATATCGGCGAAAAAAAGTAACCACCTTGTAGAAAAGTGGCCAGGTTAAGGTGAAGATATTAATGATTTTAGCCAATTTTTCGATATTTGTCGTCTGAAAGATCGAGTTTTAAAACCATACTGAGCTTGTAAGAATCTGTTGCCACTGTCGAAAGTTTTAAGCAGACATACAAACATACATACATACATATATTTATATATTGGTAACTAAAGGTTTTCGACCCAAACCGATGAAAAAGCTTGCCCTTTCTCCGAATACCCTTTATATAAAATTTTAAATATGTAGACCAGAAATTGTCTGAGTAATTTGGTAGAGACCGCAGAGGTCAAATTTTTTAAAACTTTGACCCCTTAACCTTTATTGTTTTGGGCTAAAATCAAGTTATTAAGTTAGATCCATGTCTAAGGAACCTATATCAAAAATTTAAATTGTTTAGACCCAAAATTAGCGGAGGAGTTTGGTAGAGTTCTCAAAGGTCAAATTGTTGAACTTTGACCCCTTAATCGCCAAATTTTTGGCCGAAAACGGATTACAAAGATGTTCCCAAATCTCAGTATCCTGTATATCAAATTTCGAGTCTGTAGACTTTAAATTGACTGTTATTGCGTAGGGAAATGTACATAAACAGACACACAGACACCCAGACAGACATACAGACAGACAAACACGTTCACTTTTATAGATATATATAGATATACTAGCATTTCAGCCCGGCGTTGCCAGGGTGTGAGGTGTATGCTCAGCAAAAAAAAACGGTCATTTTTTAAAAACTTTGACCCCTATTATGACTCTTTAACATTTATTGTTTAGGGCTCTAATCAAGTTATTAAGTTAGATCCATGTCCAAGGAACCTATATCTAAAATTTTAAGTATTTAGACCCAAAATTGTCGGAGGAGTGTGGTAGAGTTCTGAAAGGTCAAATCGTTGAACTTTCACCCCGTAGCAGCTAAATTTCTGGCTGAAAATGGATCACATAGATTTTCCCAAATCTCAGTACTCTGTATATCCAATTTCGAGTCTGTAGATTGAAAATTGACAGAGTTATTGCGTAGGAAAATGTACACGAACAGACACACAGACACGTTCACTTTTATAGATATACAGATAGATTGATAGATTTGTTTAACAAAAATATATACGTGTACATAAATTTATATGGAAACAATTTTGTGTTTACTATAAACTTTTTACGCAAATATTATGCAAGTATAAATCATGTAGAATATCTGCATGAATATAATTACACGTAATATTTAACTAAAGATGATTATCCCATTAAAAAACCGAAGCAGCTAATAGGGAATTAATTCAAATGAGTGTTTAAAGGAATATGCAAATTAGGTAGATCGTTTGCTAGTGAATGCAATTCCACAACGAAGATATAAGAAAATTCTATTTTCGGTTTAAATAAATAAAAAATAGTTTTTTTAATATGAATACCGATACACACTAAAGAAACCCGAATTTATAGGAGTATAGATAGATAGATAGATAGATAGATAGATAGATTAAACAAAAATATATACGTATACATAAATATATTGTGAAAACAATTTTCTTTTTCCTGTAAACATTTTACGCAAATATTATGCAAGTATAAATCATGTAGAATATCTGCATGAATATAATTACACGTAATAGTTAACTAAAGATTATCATCTCATTAGAAAACCGAAAAATCTAATAGGGAATTAATTAAAATGAGTGTATAAAAGAATATGAAAATTAGCTAGATCGTTTGCTAGTGAATGCAATTCTACAACATAGATATAAGAAAATTGTATTTTCGTTTTAAATAAATAGAGAAAAAGGTTTTAATATGAATATCGATACACGCAAAAAAAAACGAATTCATAGAAGATAGATAGATAGATAGATAGATAGTAGACGATTTGTGCTTATGTATAAAATGCATAGTTAGAAATTATGATTATACTTCCTTTTTCTTTTGTTTATCCACTGTTTTAATTACGTCTACTTCTTTTTATACTACTACTACTTTGGCCTTTTGGTCAAGATCAAAGTGTAGTATCTGTTCTTCAGATGCTGCACTTCCATTTCTTGTTCTCTTTCGGTGGAGGAGCAGTCCTTCACGACTGAGACATTTTTTTTATTTTTGTACCTTTTCTCCACGTTAAAAAACGACCCTGGTGTCTAACTCTGTCCAGTGAGGAGGCATAGTAAATAGGTACTACTACTATATCACATTTTTGTTTATCTTTTATGTTATTTGTTTACTTAAGACCTTTACTCTCTTTTTATACAACTGTTATTAATATTATTACTACTAGTAGTACTATTCTTCTATTCTTTCATTCCAACGCTTTACATTTTCCTATTTATTCCTCGCCACTTTTTTTTTCCAAGACGACCGTATGTCCACCACTAATATATTCACAGTAATATTATCAAACTTTTAAACGATATAATCATCTTGACACACCGAAGATAAACGACATTTGGCCTGGTTAGTAGTAACTATTCAGAAATACCAGTTTCTGCATGTGCGCTTCGCTTATTTTTGCATTGTTTTCGGTCGTCTCAAATTATTTATTGTTACTGGATTCAGGCAGTGTCAATTCAAGAGAGGAATAGTTGGAGATTGCGCAATCCTTGTTTCATAATTACACGCGTAGCCCACCTTTCCATGGGTATACGCTGTCTCTCAAAAGTGAACGGTGAATATTGTCATACTTTTAGTATTACACATACTGTCTGCTTTGTGAGAGTAGTTTTAATAGATAATTTTGATACTTTTCTCATGCGTATTTATAGCAGAAAGAAACTATTATTAACTTATATTTAATAGTATATCAAACTTACTTCTTGGATATAGTTTTGTTAGATATAGTTTTCAATAGGATGTCGATTTCATTTGTATAGCTTGTATTTGTTTCTGACTGGATGACCATGTAGGCAACGACAAGGCTTATCGCATTAATTTATCAAAACTTTAAATAATGTTCTCAAGCAAAACAAATCAACTATCTAAGCTTTACATGGAACTAACTAGGAGACCTGAGGTTGCCTGGAATGATCAACAACTGTTTCACCTTCCCATATTTTTATTGTCATCGAAATCGGTGAAATCGCCTATTATTCAATAAAATCGAATAATTGAGTACTCTGTTTGGGGACCATCGCGGTGCACATGCACTCCCCGTAGTTATTTGGTCTACAATACTGTATATTCTACATTGCACTATAAAAAAATCTTATGCTGATTTTATAAAATTATTTCCATAGGTATACCTACACGCGCACACAAACACACGCACATGTATATATAATGGTTTGAATTGAAGTTTTAAATACAAAAGACAAGTATCATGTTTCAATTGTGCTCTGAACAGAAACGTTCATTTCGAACGCACCCCTGTCATATAAAAGAACCTACTGCTGATATTAAATATCGGGGCTTACTGCTTGTGCGGTGATCATGGCTTGAATTTAAGTTTAAAAATTTAAAGTCTAGTATCATAGTGCAATTGTTTTTTAAACAGAAGCATTCATTTTGAACGTGCCCCTGTCATATCAAAGAACCTACTATTGTGTTTATATGTCGGGCCTTTCGACTAGTGTGGTAATAAAACTTCTTAAATGCACTTGCGATGTTAGGCTGTGTAAAGCGTTAAGTTTGGTCAAGATTGCCTGTTCCTTCCTTCATCAGATTATTTCATTTATCGATTATCGATACTTATCGAAGACCTTCCGATAAAAACCTATCTATAAACATTGCCATGCACATAAAGTATCGCTGTGTTAAATTTCGTGAAAATCGACTCTGCCGTTTTCGAGTCCATAGGAACGAAATCACACACACACACACACACACACACACACACACACACACACACACACATTTTCTTTTTATATAATAGTAGAAATTCTAGAAAACTTTAACGTCATCAAGACGTACCTGTAACTTATTTTAACTTGACAATGACAATATGTTATTGCCCCGTAATATACACACAATCTGTTTTCTCATTATCAAACCGACCTGGTGCGAATATTTCAGCAAATAAATTCATGTAGAATATCTCAGTAGCCATTAATTGCCTGGTATTAAAACGCTTTTAACGAGCGAATGTAAAGGGAAAAGTTTCATTAACAAGATAAAGACGTTTAAATCGGTGGCTTCTTTTGTGACAGAACAAAAGAGAAAGTTATCCTCTTAGACTTCTACCATTAAGACATGTTAATTGCTATCTTTACTGTAAGGACATTCTATTATTATATTTATTTATAGACATTTATGTTGTCATGATTGTATGAAGAATCTATCAGGAACCAGACCATGTACAACTTCGCTACTGTCAAAGGAATTCGAATAAATTATATATATATATATATATATATATATATATATATATATATATATATATATATATATATATATATATACGATGATCGGCTCCCACCCGTTTCGTGTTCTGTTGTTTGTCGCGTTACTTTATTGATGTTTAAGAATGGCATGGCTTTGAAGGCTTAGTTTATGGTGGAAGAATCGCGACAGTGTTCAGAATATAAAGGACAAAATGTTAATATATTCAACTATTACTGATTTAATAAAAGCATTTCAGATTGACACAGGTAAAGTGGAATAGGTTGGGGGAGGGGGTCCAATTTTCAATTTGAAGTTTATTTATTATTTCTTAACTATATTCCCATAAAATAATAATAATAATAATAATAATAATAATAATAATAATAATCATACTTTACAAATTTAAACACTCAAATTGTATGCTTTTGACATCAATATTAAGGCTAAATTTGGCAAAATCAAGGATTTTTCTAAAATGTTTCATGCGAAATATGAAAAAAAACTGTTCAAGGTTCAAATCTACATTTTCGTGTAAGTATTTAATAGTTATATAGACAACTTTCGGTATATCATACTGGTTGATAATTTTTAAAAATATCGACATATCTTAATACATACATACACACACACACACACGTGTGTGTGTGTGTGTGTGTGTGTGTGTGTGTGTGTGTGTGTGTGTGTGTGTGTGTATGCAGCCGCTCTGATGAGTCGTGGACGACGAAGCGCGTGTCAGTGGATAATTACATTTTAAAAATAATATATATATATATATATATATATATATACATATATATATATATATATATATGAGATAGAGAGAGAGATGTTATTTGTTTTTGTCTTTGCCATACTTTTTGAGTGGATTCAATTATATATACGAAAGTGCATTTTTACCTGAATGCGAGTTGGGAATAATTTTCCCTTTAACCAATTTTGATACCCTCAAATGGGGAGCGGCATATATATTTTTTTTAAAATATAATTATCCACTGACACGTGTTTCGTCGTCAGCCACTCTATGAACCGTAGACGACGAAACACGTGTCAGTGGATAATTATATTTAAAAATTATATATATGTGCGTGCGTATGTTTGTGTTTGTATGCATATATATGAATATATATATATATATAGAGAGAGAGAGAGAGAGCAAGGGAGAGAGAGAGAGAGATAGAATATTATTTTTAATCTGTATACATTTATTTGGATTTATATTGGTTCTAGATATTTTCATGTGTTTATTATTTCTGAATCTATAGATTTACAGTTTTCTGTGAGTTATTATTTGTGGTTTACATAACTGAGCACTCCCGTCGTTATTATCATAAGTTATGCAAGACAATTTGTACACAGCAAACACACAAAGTATCAACGGAAACATGTAGGTTTCACACTAATCGACATCTACCTTGCGTGATGAGTAAAATTCGCACATTTACCTGAATACTTGTTTTTTTTTTAATCGAACGTTCTTTAAAATATATGTTTGCATCTTTTTGCTGCTATTTTTATTCATGATCACCGCATTGCGTTGTTTAATCATATCAGGTGATGGCGCTACTCTAGACTACAGACGAGGTTCAATTATTCGAGTGATAAATACCGTTGGCAACTTTTGTTTAATATTTCTGTTTGTATAGGCGTATTCTCACGCAGATATAAGAAGAGAGCCTTGCATGTAAATATTAAGCACCTGCTAACAATCCAAATATTGATATATCAAAATTGTTTAACTATAAACATTCAATGCTCAATAGATATATTCGGAAGAAATATAAGAAATAAGATAAACTGCGATCTAATATTTCGTATAGATAAAGTTAGAATGAATACTCGTAGTGTTTACTGTAAAATCTACGTATGATTTATCTCGGTGTATATTGTATACCGTACTTCGGGGTAATTGCGCCAAGTTCGGGGTAATTGCGTCAACTAGCTAAAAGTGCTCTTTTTGCAACGACGCGAA